>NC_066528.1:11222245-11277245 GCF_024679095.1 Eriocheir sinensis
AATGAGAAATGAGGACAAATCAATTTCTGTATGTTAGTAAATGTGATAATGAGATAACTGCACACCCTCTGTATGTCAGTAAATGTGATAATGAGATAACCTCCACCCCTTGTATGTCAGTTAAATGTGATAAATGAGATAACCTCCACCCTTGTATGTTGGTAAATGGATAAATGAGATAAACACCCTTCTGTAATGTCATTAAACGTGATAAATGAGATAACTTACACCCTTGTATGTCAGCAATGATAAATGAGATAACCTACATCCTTGTATGTCAGTAAATGTGATAAATGAGATAAACCCCTTGTATGTCAAGTAAATGTGATAAAGAGATAACTCCACCCCTTGTTTGTCAGTAAATGTGAAAAATGAGATAGCCTGTACCCTTGTATGTCATTAAATGTGATAAATGAGATAACCTGCATCATTGTATGTCGGTAAATGTGATAAATGTGGATGACCCCTTTGTATGTCAGTAGATGTGATAAAGTGATGACCTGCATCCCTTGTATGTCAGTATATGTGATAAAATGTGATGACCTGCACCCATTGTATGTCGGTAAATGTGATAAATGTGATAAATGTGATGACCTGCACCCATTGTATGTCGGTAAATGACAGATAAAATGTATGACCGTCGGTAAATCTGATAAATGTGATGAACTGCACCTTTGTATGTGTCGGTAAATGGGATAAATGATATAACCTGCACCCTTTGTAAGTCAGTATGTGATTAATGTGATGACATGCACCTTGTATGTCGGTAATGTGATAAATGTGATGACTTGCACACCTTGTATATCAGTAAATGTGATAAAATGCTGTGACCTGCATCCCTTTGTATGTCGGTAATGTGATAACTGACACAATTGCCCCCAGACCGCTCTCCAGGGGATTCTTCAGTTGGGCAGAGTTTGGCAGGCAATTCTTCAGTTGGGCAGAGTTGGGGGTGCAATTCTTCAGTTGGGCAGAGTTGGGGTGCAATTCTTCAGTTGGACAGAGTTGGGGAAGGCAATTCTTCAGTTATCCTTCTTTCTTTCCTCTCTCCTTCTCCTTCCTTTTCCATCCTCGCTTTTCTTTGTTCCCTATCTTCTTCTTCCGGAGGAGAGAGAGAGAGAGAGAGAGATAGAGAGAGAGAGAGAGAGAGAGAAGGGGGTTAAGTTACTACTTGAGACAGTGAGTGAGCTATGGGAAACAATTCCCTCTCTCCGGCGAAGAAGAAGATAGAGACAAAGAAAAGCGAGGGATGGAAAAGGAAGGGAGGAAGGAGAGGAGGAAAGAAAGGAAGGATAAGAGGAAGGAAGAAAAGGAAGGAGAGAAGGTTGGGGGAAAAATATAAAGGGAGATGGAGAAGGAGAAAGAATAACTCTGAAAAATGACTCTGTATCTATCTGTCTGTCTGTCTATCTGTCTGTCTATCTGTCTGTCTGTCTATCTGTTGATATATATTCTACATATCAGTGTTTCCACGTCACAGCCGCTTCACAGGACAAAACAACTTTATGTCGGCACCGTTTCCGTTGCCACGTTTCCAACTGACCTCGCACACCATGCCCCCCTCTCTCTCTCTCTCTCTCTCTCTCTCTCTCTCTCTCTCTCTCTCTCTCTCTCTCTCTCTCTCTCTCTCTCTCTCTCTCTCTCTCTCTCTCTCTCTCTCTCTCTCTCTCTCTCTCTCTCTCTCTCTCTCTCTCTCTCTCTCTCTCTCTCTCTCTCTCTCTCTCTCTCTCTCTCTCTCTCTCTCTCTCTCTCTCTCTCTCTCTCTCTCTCTCTCTCTCTCTCTCCTCTCTCTCTCTCTCTCTCTCTCTCTCTCTCTCTCTCTCTCTCTCTCTCTCTCTCTCTCTCTCTCTCTCTCTCTCTCTCTCTCTCTCTCTCTCTCTCTCTCTCTCTCTCTCTCTCCTCTCTCTCTCTCTCTCTCTCTCTCTCTCTCTCTCTCTCTCTCTCTCTCTCTCTCTCTCTCTCTCTCTCTCTCTCTCTCTCTCTCTCTCTCTCTCTCTCTCTCTCTCTCTCTCTCTCTCTCACTCTCACTCTCTCTCTCAGGCTCTCTCACTCTCTCTCTCTCTCTCTCTCTCTCTCTCTCCTCTCTCTGGCAGCTGTGTGTGTGTGTGTGTGTACGTGCGAGAAAAGTGGGGTGTACTCATATGGGGAGTATGGTGCACGACAATGCATAATAATAATAATATTAATAATAAACCTCTTTAAAAAAAGCACCAAGACTCTTTACCTCTTGGGTGGTGTGGAAATAAGGTCAAAGTGTAATATTTTAATGTTCTTAGCGACCACTCCTTCCCCACTCCCTGGTCATCCCCGGCGGAACCTCACCATTCACCTGGATGATTCACATCAAAATTTGCTTGACGGTCCTGGCATTACATATACAGGTCCAGTCTCCATTTTTTGTCATAATTATGCCATATGGCTGATATTGTATGGCAGATGGCAGACACACACCAAAAAATGGCAGAAATGCGATAATTAAAGCAGGCAGAGCAACTGGCACCTGCGGTGTGTTTGGTTGACTTGTACTGACAACGCCGCGGTGGCAACGCTGCCAAGTGTTGTACAAATTTCTTTGTATTCACTCACAGAAAGAGAATCAATCATAAAAACCATATCTGTTTTTATACTAGAGTGAGAGAGAGAGAGAGACACGAGGAGAGAGAGAGAAGGTGTGAAAGGCACGGTGCGCGAGGTCAGTTGAGACATAGCACCAGTGTTCAGCGGGCTGTTCACGTCAGAGCCGCCACTTAAGATTTGCCGGACTATACTACTGCCTCTACTACTACTACTATTACTATTAGCACTACTACTACTACTACTACTTTTAAAACTACTAAAACTACTATTACTACTACTACTACTGCTACTACTACTACTACTACTACAACTAACTAGAGTATATGGCGAACATTATTATAGTGAGTTTTTAACATAAGTAGGATAAACATATAACAGACAAGCTAGAATATATTGCAAATTTTATTATAGTGAAATTTTAACATGGTGGCATACGTAAGATATGTGTAACAGGCTAACTGGAGTGTGTGGCGAACAATACTGTATGAAGTTTTAACATGGTGTCATACGTACGATATGTGTAACAGGCTTACTGGAGTGTGTGGCGAACAATACTGTATGAAGTTTTAACATGGTGGCATACGTAAGATATGTGTAACAGGCTAACTGGAGTGTGTGGCGAACAATACTGTGGCGAAGTTTTAACAAAGTGACATACGTAGGATATGTGTAACAGGCTTACTGGAGTGTGTGGCGAACAATACTGTGGCGAAGTTTTAACAAAGTGACATACGTAGGATATGTGTAACAGGCTTACTGGAGTGTGTGGCGAACAATACTGTGGCGAAGTTTTAACATGGTGACATACGTAGGATATGTGTAACAGGCTTACTGGAGTGTGTGGCGAACAATACTGTGGCGAAGTTTTAACATGGTGACATACGTAGGATATGTGTAACAGGCTTACTGGAGTGTGTGGCGAACAATACTGTGGCGAAGTTTTAACATAGTGACATACGTAGAATGGATATAAGCCAAAAGAAAATCATCGAAATGAAACTAAAAAAAAAAATAAATAAATAAAACTGACTGAAGTAAGAAAAAAAAGAAAACATGATATAATAAAAAAAAGTCTAATAATAAGACGAGCCCTTGGCAGAAACAATCATGGAGGGAAAACACGCAACAAGCTCAAAGTGAACACTGGCACCAGAAATATGAAGCAAAAAAGTGAACACTGGCACCAGAAATATGACGCAAAAAAGTGAACACTGGCACCAGAAATATGAAGCAAAAAAGTGAACACTGGCACCAGAAATATGACGCAAAAAAGTGAACACTGGCACCAGAAATATGAAGCAAAAAAGTGAACACTGGCACCAGAAATATGACGCAAAAAAGTGAACACCGGCACCAGAAATATGAAGCAAAAAAGTCAAAAAGTGAAAAAGTGAAAAAAAGAAAAGAAATTGTCGAAACAACAAAACTCACTGAGAAATATATTGCCTGTTCACTCCTCCTCCTCCTGCTCTTAAACCACCTCCTCTTCTTCCTCCTCCTCCTCCTCCTCCTCCTCCTTCACGCCATCACGCCTGCTTGTCTGGAGGGTACGGTGCTGCCTCCTGCTTGTCTGGAGGGAACGGTGCTGCCCCCTGCTTGTCTGGAGGGCACGGTGCTGCCCCTGCTTGTCTGGAGGGCACGGTGCTGCCCCCTGCTTGTCTGGAGGGAACGGTTCTGCCCCTGCTTGTCTGGAGGGCACGGTGCTGCCCCCTGCTTGTCTGGAGGGCACGGTGCTACCCCCTGCTTGTCTGGAGGGCACGGTGCTGCCCCCGCTTGTCTGGAGGTCACGGTGCTGCCCCTGCTTGTCTGGCGGGCACTGTGCTGCCCCTTCTTGTCTGCAGGGCACGGTGCTGCCCCCTGCTTGTCTGGAGGGCACGGTGCTGCCCCCTGCTTGTCTGGAGGTCACGGTGCTGCCCCCTGCTTGTCTGGAGGGCACGATGCTGCCCCCTGCTTGTCTGGAGGTCACGGTGCTGCCCCCTGCTTGTCTGGAGGGCACGGTGCTGCCCCCTGCTTGTCTGGAGGGCACGGTGCTGCCCCTGCTTGTCTGGAGGACACGATGCTGCCCCCTGCTTGTCTGGAGGGCACGGTGCTGCCCCATGCTTGTCTGGAGGGCACGGTGCTGCCCCCTGCTTGTCTGGAGGGCACGTTGTTGCCCCTGCTTGTCTGGAGTGCACGGAGCTGCCCCTGCTTGTCTGGAGGGCACGGTGCTGCCCCTGCTTGTCTGGAGGGCACGGTGCTGCCCCTGCTTGTCTGGAAGGCACGGTGCTGCCCCTACTTGTCTGGAGGGCACGGTGTTGCCCCTGCGTGTCTGGAGGGCACGGTGCGGCCCCTGCTTGTCTGGAGGGAACGGTGCTGTTCCCTGCTCGTCTGGAGGGCACGGTGCTGCCCCCTGCTTGTCTGGAGGGCACGGTGCTGCCCCCTGCTTGTCTGGAGGGCACGGTGCTGCCCCCTGCTTGTCTGGAAGGCACGGTGCTGCCCCCTGCTTGTCTGTAGGGAACGGTGCTGCCCCTACTTGTCTGGAGGGCACGGTGCTGCCCCATGCTTGTCTGGAGGGCACGTTGTTGCCCCTGCTTGTCTGGAAGGCACGGTGCTGCCCCTGCTTGTCTGGAGGGCACGGTGCTGCCCCTGCTTGTCTGGAGGTCACGGTGCTGCCCCCTGCTTGTCTGGAGGGCACGGTGCTGCCCCCTGCTTGTCTGGAGGGCACGGTGCTGCCCCCTGCTTGTCTGGAGGGAACGGTGTTGCCCCTGTTTGTCTGGAGGGAACGGTGCTGCCCCCTGCTTGTCTGGAGGGCACGGTGCTGCCCCCTGCTTGTCTGGAGGGCACGGTGCTGCCCCCTGCTTGTCTGGAGGGCACGGTGCTGCCCCTGCTTGTCTGGAGGGAACGGTGCTGCCCCCTGCTTGTCTGGAGGGCACGGTGCTGCCCCTGCTTGTCTGGAGGGAACGATGTTGCCCCCTGCTTGTCTGGCGGGCACGGTGCTGCCCCTGCTTGTCTGCAGGGAACGGTGCTGCCCCCTGTTTGTCTGGAGGGTACGGTGCTGCCCCCTGCATGTCTGGAGGGCACGGTGCTGCCCCCTGATTATCTGGAGGGTACGGTGCTGCCCCCTGTTTGTCTGGAGGGTACGGTGCTGCCCCCTGCTTGTCTGGAGGGCACGGTGGTGCCCACTGATTATCTGGAGGGCACGGTGCTGCCCCCTGCACGGTGCTTCCACTTTCTTTTCTGGAGGGCACAGTGCTGCCCCCTGCACTCTGCTGCCCTGCTTGTCTGGAGGGGACGGTGCTGCCCCCTGCTTGTCTGGAGTGCACGATGCTTCCCCTGCTTGTCTGGAGGGGCACGGTGCTGCCCCTGCTTGTCTGAGGGCACGGTGCTGCCCCTGCTTGTCTGGAGGGCACGGTGCTGCCCCCTGCTTGTCTGGATGGCACGGTGATGCCCCCTGTTTGTCTGGAGGGCACGGTGCTGCCCCTGCTTGTCTGGAGGGCACGGTGCTGCCCCTGCTTGTCTGGAGGGCACGATGCTGCCCCTGCTTGTCTGGAGGGAACGGTGCTGCCCCTGTTTGTCTGGAGGGAACGGTGCTGCCCCCTGCTTGTCTGGAGGCCACGGTGCTGCCCACTGATTCTCTGGAGGGCACGGTGCTGCCCCTGCTTGTCTGGAGGGCACGGTGCTGCCCTGCTTGTCTGGAGGAACGGTGCTGCCCCCTGCTTGTCTGGAGGGCACGGTGCTGCCCTGCTTGTCTGGAGGGAACGGTGTTGCCCCCTGCTTGTCTGGCGGGATCGGTGCTGCCCCTGCTTGTCTGCAGGGAACGGTGCTGCCCCCTGTTTGTCTGGAGGGTACGGTGCTGCCCCCTGCATGTCTGGAGGGCACGGTGCTGCCCCCTGCTTGTCTGGGGGCACGGTGCTGCCCCCTGTTTGTCTGGAGGGCACGGTGCTGCCCCCTGCTTGTCTGGAGGGCACGGTGGTGCCCACTGATTATCTGGAGGGCACGGTGCTGCCCCTGCACGGTGCTTCCACTTTCTTTTCTGGAGGGCACAGTGCTGCCCCCTGCACTCTGCTGCCCCTGCTTGTCTGGAGGGCATGGTGCTGCCCCCTGCTTGTCTGGAGTGCACGATGCTTCCCCCTGCTTGTCTGGAGGGCACGGTGCTGCCCCCTGCTTGTCTGGAGGGCACGGTGCTGCCCCCTGAGTGTCTGGAGGGCACGGTGCTGCCCCCTGCTTGTCTGGATTGCACGGTGCTGCCCCTGATTGTCTGGAGGGCACGGTGCTGCCCCTGCTTGTCTGGAGGGCACGGTGCTGCCTCTGCTTGTCTGGAGGGCACGGTGCTGCCCCTGCTTGTCTGGAGGGCACGGTGCTGCCCTCTGCTTGTCTGGAGGGCACGGTGCTGCCCCCTGCTTGTCTGGAGGGCAAGGTGCTGCCCCCAGCTTGTCTGGAGGGCACGGTGCTGCCCCCTGCTTGTCTGGAGGGCACGGTGCTGCCCCCTGCTTGTCTGGAGGGCACGGTGCTGCCCCCTGCTTGTCTGGATTGCACGGTGCTGCACCTGCGTGTCTGGAGGGCACGGTGCTGCCCTCTGCTTGTCTGTAGGACACGGTGCTGCCCCCTGCTAGTCTGGAGGGCACGGTGCTTCCCCTGCTTGTCTGGAGGGCACGGTGCTGCCCCCTGCTTGTCTGGAGGGCACGGTGCTGCCCCCTGCTTGTCTGGAGGGCACGGTGCTGCCCCCTGCACGGTGCTGCCCCCTGCACGGTGCTGCCCCCTGCTTGTCTGGAGGGCACGGTGGTGCCACTTGCACGGTGCTGCCCCCTGCACGGTGCGGCCCCCTGCTTGTCTGGAGGGCAAGGTGCTGCCCCCTGCTTGTCTGGAGGGCACGGTGCTGCCCCCTGCTTGTCTGGAGGGCACGGTGCTGCCCCCTGCTTGTCTGGAGGGTACGGTGCTGCCCCCTGCTAGTCTGGAGGGAACGATGCTGCCGCCTTCAGGGTGCCCTCATCCTGCAGTGCTCACCCCTGCGGGCGTGCTGGCCTGGGTGTGGCAGCAGCCGGGGCCCCGTGCGTCAGGAGCGGGGTCATGCAGTCTCGCCTCACCACTTTGTGACCCCTGAGGGCGTGCCCGGAGGGGCTCGCCTCGGAGCCAGGTAGTTTCCGTCATCGTATTCTGAATCTTCGTCTACGTGGCATTGTGAATGCTCGGCGACATTTTCGTAGATTGGAGGCTCGGCGACATTTTCGTATATTGGAGGCTCGGGGATCTCCTCGTAAATGTGCTCCTCGTCGTCTCCGAAGTACAGGTAGTCGGGCTCCTGCTGCCGCGGCGCCACGCGCTGGAGCACGGTGGGGCCCGTGGGCGGCGCAACGTCTACGTAGTTGTCGTCGACCTGTACCTCGCCGCCGAAGCGCCAGGAGGCGGCCAGTCCGCGCTGCGTCGGCACGCGGGGCACTGCGGGAAGAGTGTGACCATTACGACGACGACGACGACGACCGTCACGATGGGAGAGAGAGAGAGAGAGAGAGAGAGAGAGAGAGAGAGAGAGAGAGAGAGAGAGAGAGAGAGAGAGAGAGAGAGAGAGAGAGAGAGAGAGAGAGAGAGAGAGAGAGAGAGAGAGAGAGAGAGAGAGAGAGAGAGTGTGATTGTGTGTGTGTGTGTGTGTGTGTGTGTGTGTGTGTGTGTGTGTGTGTGTGTGTGTGTGTGTGTGTGTGTGAGTGTGTGTGTGTGTATGTGTGTAATAATAATAATAATAATAATAATAATAATAATAATAATGATAATAAACGATTTATTAAATGATTGCAGCTGTAAAGCTGAAAATATACATGTTAAAAATACAATATTGAAAAAAAAAAAAGTACAATAGGAAAGGGGTATAGGGGGTCTGGGTTGGTGGGGGGAAGGTGAGGTGGTGGAATGCAGTGCGTTAGTGCTGTAGGAGGCGGTGTGGTTTTCCGAGTGACGGGTCAGGTGCTTAAGCCCCAGGTCAACCCCAGGTCAAAAAAGGGTCAGGTCGCAGTTGATGGCAGGGGTGCAGGTAGAAGCGGTGTCGGCCGTCACTCAGCTTAGTGATGACCTTCTAATCTCTCCGGCCGGTGAGACAAGATAGGAAGAGGTGGACCGAGAAGCGGTAGGAGTGGGAACATCTAACGTCTGCACTTCCCCATGCCACTTGCCCTTGCCACTTGCCCCAACCATGACTCCACCTGAGTGACGGGCCTCAACACTGCACTGCACCTGAACCGAATTCTCCCAGCAGCATGATGGTCGGGCTGGTGTACCTGGGGGCACCTGGGGGCCGGCGTCGGCTGGATGGTTAGGCGGCGTCGACGTCACACTGGCCATTACTACTCTTCAGTGTCTTCACGGCACCACAAACGCACTGCACTCACTTTCTCTCACCATGATTAAGCTTGATGTCACAAAAGTTTCTTACAGTGTTGGGTTATTGATGAAAAGGGAGAGGGGGATGGAGGGGAAGGGGAGAGGCCAACAGGCTAGCCCCTGGCTGCTCCTTACGGAGCGCCGTGACCCATATCTGACCTCGGTCAGGTCTGGGCCACACGTGTGTGTGTGTGTGTGTGTGTGTGTGTGTGTGTGTGTGTAATTCATCACAGCCTCATCACGAGCTGGACTCGTTTTCGCCAGCAGGTACCCTCCCGACATGAGCAAGTGCGTCGATCTCTGGGTACTGCCAGGACCTCACACACCACACACCCCATCTTCTTTGCTCAAGAACGACTCACTGATATTAGGAGACTTTAACCTCCCCCATATCGACTGGGTGACACTGTTAGGTACAGAAGGCGAGTCACATAGAATGATCGAATTTCTAGAAGAAAATTATCTAAGCCAAATGGTTTCTGAGCCAACTCGACAAAATAATATACTCGACCTTGTTATAACGACCCAAGATAACCTAGTCAGTAATGTCACGGTAGGAGATCACCTCGGTTCTTGCGATCATAAATTAGTGCGCGTCGACGTTAGAGCTCAATCATCAGTGACTGAAAATAAAGTAAAGGTGCCCAATTTGAAAAGAGCTAACTTCGTAGAAACTGACAAAACTAACAGAAATACAACTATCAGATGACGGCAACGTAGAGGAATCCTGGCTAAGCTTTAAAATCACTTACTCACTCAGCAGAACACATTCGTCCCCTTGTCCGAGAAGCGAATTAACACTAATAAAAGCCCACTGTGGTTTAATAGCGAAATTAAACAATCAGTCAATGAGAGAAAATTGTTTTACAGATTAAAGAAAGAACAAAGCACGCCCGAAAACATTAGATTTTATAATGATGCCAGGCGACGAGTAAAAAGACTAGTAGGTCAGGCAAAGCGTAGATATGAAGAAAATATTGCAGCCAACTGTAAAAATAATCCGAAATTTTTCTTCAGTTACATAAACAACAGAGAGGCGATCAAAAGTGGTATTGGACCTTTAACAAACAGCGACGGTGCACTAGTGACTGACAGCCAACACATTGCAAACCTCTTAAACAACTACTTTTCCTCTGTGTTTAATACTAACAGTCTTCCTCTCGCTACCACCAACACCAGTACTATTGTAAATCTCGAGCATGCATTGCCTAATTTTGAAATAACAACCGATGAAGTCCTTAAAGCTCTCCATTCACTTAAAACAAATAAAAGTCCCGTACTCGACAAAGTATATCCTATACTGCTTAAAGAAACAAAGACCGAAATACTCTCCTCCCTCACTACCGTATTCAATATGTCCTTGCGACAAGGCATCGTCCCTTCGGACTGGAAAAAGGCTAACGTGACACCGATTTTTAAGAAAGGAGACAAAAAAAAAAAACAGGTAACTACCGACCCATTAGTCTAACTTCAATTGTAGGTAAGCTACTCGAGAGCATAATTAGAGACAAAATTGTGAGTTACCTCGAAAACCACTCATTAATTGGGGATTCACAACATGGCTTCCGTAACAAAAGATCCTGCGTGTCAAACCTACTGACCTTTTATAACGATCTCTTCTTAATTTATGACGTAACCAAATCACTGGACGTAGTCTATCTTGATTTCCAGAAAGCGTTTGATAAAGTCCCACATTATAAATTACTTTATAAATTAAAGCAAATAGGCATTGACGGTCAAGTAAACCAATGGATCGCGAATTGGTTGAGCAACAGACAACAAAGAGTTGCGATTGACGGATTTAACTCAGAGTGGGCGCCGGTCACTAGGGGCGTCCCTCAGGGCTCGGTTCTTGGCCCAGTGCTCTTCATTATTTACATCAACGACGTGGATGTTGGACTCAATAATCGCATTAGTAAATTTGCAGACGACACAAAGATTGGTAACTCGGTTCTCACTGACGAAGACAGGCAAAGCCTCCAAGAGGATTTGCAGAAAATTTCAGCTTGGTCGGATAAATGGGAGATGCCCTTTAACGTAGACAAGTGCCAGGTCCTTCAAGTTGGAACAAAAAATAAGAAGTTCGATTACGAAATACGCAACGTTAAACTCACAAGCGTTCAATGCGTTAAGAACCTGGGGATTAAAATCGCTTCTAACCTCAAATTCTCACATCAGTGCATCGATGCAGCAAATAAAGCGAACAGAATGTTGGGCTTCATTAAAAGAAACTTTTTATTCAAGAATAAAGATGTAATACCTCCGCTCTACAATAGTTTAGTCAGACCCCACTTGGAATATGCGGTACAGTTTTGGTCTCCCTACCATGCAAAGGACATTGCTAAATTAGAAGGTGTTCAGCGTCGAGCAACAAAAATGATCCCTTCCATGCGCAACAAATCCTACGAAGAAAGGCTTTCCACCCTTAACATGTTCTCTCTTGAGAAACGTCGCCTCCGAGGAAAACTGAACGAATGTTTTAAAATACTTAATGGTTTCACGAATGTAGACAGAACAAAATTGTTTATGATCGATGACACTTTGCGAACGAGGAACAATGGCAGAAAACTCAAATGTAGACAAGTAAATTCAGACTGCACCAAATTTTTCTTCACCAACGTTGTAGTGCGAGAATGGAATAAGATCCCACCATCAGTGGTCCAGTGTAACACGATTGACTCCTTTAAAAACAAGCTCGACCGTCACTTCCTTGAACTTAATATTATCTAGAGTAGAAAAGCAACGTTTTGGAGCCATCTGATTAATGTAAACTCACTTAGGTTTAAGGACAGACCACCTAGGCTGGACCATGGGGTCTGTGTGGTCTGATTTTCTATGTAAATCTATGTAAGAATGAACAGTAACCACTCCTAGTCAACCGAAAGAATCCGGCCTGAGCGGGGCTCGAACTGCCGCCTGTTTGGCCGTTAAGCCTCGCAGCGGAGCGCTCTACCGACTGAGCCACCGGAGCGGTGTGTGTGTGTGTGTGTGTGTGTGTGTGTGTGTGTGTGTGCCCGGAGCCGTGGCCGCCACTCAGCCGTGGAAGATTCAACTTGAAAACTTAAGCCGCCAACTTTTAGATTTCTACAGTAAACTCGCGGCACTCAGGTGGCTTTAGGGCAGAAATTAAGCACACACACACACACACACACACACACACACACACACACACACACACACACACACACACACACACACACACACACACGCCCCCTCTCCCTGTCCACGCCGCCGCCTCCGGTAGGTCACACACACCACAATGGCCAGGATCACCGCCACCACCACCGCTATCGGCACCGCTATCACCACTGTCGAAGAGGAGAGAGACAGAGTGACCTTTCCTTGTGGCGGCGAAGGTGTGGACGTGGTGTGGCTGTGGTTGTCAGGGTGGAGGAAGAGCTTGTAAGAGGAACACCTGGAGGGGCTGTGGTGGCATAGGTTGTGGAGGGTGTTGTGGTGGTAGTGCCTGGAGGTGTTAGTGTTGTTGTGGTGGTGGTGGTAGTGATGGTAGTGGTGTAGTGGTGTTAGTACTTGAGGTGTTGTTGTGGTGGTGGTGTTGATGATTTAAATACCTGAAGGTGCTGTTGTTGTGGTAGTGGTGGTGGTGGTGGTACTTGAAGGTGCTGTTGTTGGTGTCGTGGTAGTGGTGGTGCTGGTTGTGGTACTTGGAAGTGCTGTTGTTGTTGTGGTGGTGGTTGTGGTGGTGGTGATAGGGCGCGGCGGATCCCTGCAGGTGGGTGGGTTCTGCAGGCTCGTGAATTGTATTGGACCGAGACATCTGCCGCCCGTTTCTTCGGCTGTGCTTGTCCAGCTGGAAGAGCCGTGAGCCACAATACTAAAGCCAGTAATGACTTTGTACCATGATTGTTGCCTCTTGCATCTTCCACTGTATCCTTCAATGTTTAGGGTGAAATGCAGAATTTGGGTAAATATATTCGTGTCGTCCACATCCACCTTCAGTTTGATCCACTTGTTGTCGCTGTAACACTTGTCAAGGCCAAACCAGGCTACTTGAGTTGTTGCAAAGAGTACATTTCTTTCTGTCACTTCAAGACTAACTCCCTGGAAGTCATCTCCCGGCTTCACGTACACTGTTGTCGACACTTTATTTTCTAATCCTAATGCCAATGATAATGCTGATCTTGTCTTCAAACAAATTGTCTCCTTCCCTCCTTCACTGACGGCCACCACTCCATGAAGATCCTCACAGTCCCTGGTGCCGTGGGCGCCTCCAAGACGCAACAGGAGCACCGCCGCCACAGCCACACGCCACGCCATCACCCCAAGACACGCCAGGCCTGTTTGTCTCCGGGTTTGAGGGTGAGGGTGCAGGATGGACGCCGGATATACTTCCCCTGATAATATAATGCAAAAACATAAAACACACACACACACACACACACACACACACACACACACACACACACACACACACACACACACACACACACATATGGCATTTATATATTACATATTTATATATATTATGGGGAGTTAGTTAGACCAGGAAGAAAATCATTTAAGAATTTGATCTTGAGTTTGTGTGGTAGAAAATGAAGAAAATAATGCGAAACAAAGTGATAGAGAGGAGAGGGAGACCAGGGAAGGCACAGAGAAGAGAAGACGGACACCTGAACGCCATATTAGGAACAGAAACAAAAATAAATAAGAAGAAGGAAAGGAGAAAGAAAAGAAAAGGAAGTGAAATAAGAAGGAAAACAACAAAGATAGAGAAACATGAAGAAAAAGAGAGAGAGAGAGAGAGAGAGAGAGAGAGAGAGAGAGAGAGAGAGAGAGAGAGAGAGAGAGAGAGAGAGAGAGAGAGAGAGAGAGAGAGAGAGAGAGAGAGAGAGAGAGAGAGAGAGAGAGAGAGAGAGAGAGAGAGAGAGAGAGAGAGAGAGAGAGAGAGAGAGAGAGAGAGAGAGAGAGAGAGAGAGAGAGAGAGAGAGAGAGAGAGGGTAGGAGGGAGGGAAGGTGATAGAGAGAGGGGGAAGGATATAGAGGGGGAGGGAGAGAGAGATAGGAAGGGGGATTATGATAATGATAATAATAATAATAATAATAATAATGAGGGATGAGGGATGAGGGAGGACGGGAGAATAGGGAGGAGAGATGGAAAGAGGAGAGCGGAAAGAAAGGAGAGGAGAAGGGAGGAACGGAGGGAAGAAAAGACATGAAGAGGAGGAGGAAAGTGAGGAGCAGAGAAAGGAAGAAGACTAACGGAGATGAGATAAGAAAAAGGGAAGAGAAGCGGAGAGAAGAGAAAAACTGAGGCACGAAGAGACAAATGAATAACAGAGAATAACGAAGGAATAGAAAGACGAAAGGAAAAGGACAAAAAGAAGATAAAGAAAAGGAAAAGAGAAAAAGGAATAATAAAAACGATAAAATAGAGAAAAGGAAACGAAAAAGAATGAAAAAAATGATATATATATATAGATATATATATATATATATATATATATATATATATATATATATATATATATATATATATATATATATATATATATATATATATATATATATAAATGAGGCACGAAGAGACAAATGAATAACAGAGAATAACGAAGGAATAGAAAGACGAAAGGAAAAGGTTTTTCTCTTCTCTCCGCTTCTCTTCCCTTTTTCTTATCTCATCGCCGTTAGTCTTCTTCCTTTCTCTGCTCCTCACTTTCCTCCTCTTCATGTCTTTTCTTCCCTCCGTTCCTCCCTTCTCCTCTCCTTTCTTTCCGCTCTCCTCTTTCCATCTCTCCTCCCTATTCTCCCGTCCTCCCTCATCGCCCCCTTCTTCATTCCCTTTCCCTTGATGGTAGGTTTGGCTGGTATGGTGGTGGTGGTGACAGTGGTGGTTGTGGTGGAGGTGGTGGAGGTGGTGGTGGTGGTGGCAGTGGTGGTGTTGGTGGTGGTGGTGGTTCTTGTCGCCAGAGGAGGTCATAGCAGCGATAAAGGTCACCGTGTTTGTAAAGTCATGAGCCGCGACGGATGTGTTTTGTCTCTGCGCATCAGTCACCTAATCTCAAAGTGCTCGTTTCTTTGTGCATGGGCTGACTTCTTATTGCTTCGTGTCTCCATGTCCACGTTCGTCTCTTTCTCTGATAACCTCAAGACGAGCTCCTTCTCTTCGTCCGCATTCCCCTCTTTAACGCCTTCAAGAGGAACAAGAAGACCAAGACGCCTCGCCAGCCAACCCTGATCCCTCACCCTTGCCTGACCTCCTTCTGCCTTGTCGTGCTGGGGGGAGGGGGGGGGAGGTTTACAGTGGTGGTGGTGGTAGTAGTGATGTGACCTCCTTCTGCCTTGTCGTGCTGGGGGGGAGGTGTTCAGTGGTGCTGGTGGTGATGTGACCTCCTTCTGCCTTGTCGTGCTGGGGGGGAGGTGTTCAGTGGTGCTGGTGGTGATGTGACGTCCTTCTGCCTTGTCGTGCTGGGGGGGAGGTGTTCAGTGGTGGTAGTAGTGATGTGACCTCCTGCCTTGTCGTGCTCGAGGGGGGAGGTGTTCAGTGCTGGTGGTGATGTGACCTCCTTCTGCCTTGTCGTGCTGGGGGAGGTGTTCAGTGGTTGTGGTAGTGATGTGACCTCCTTCTGCCTTGTCGTGCTGGGGGGAGGTGTTCAGTGGTGGTGGTAGTGATGTGACCTCCTTCTGCCTTGTCGTGCTGGGGGGAGGTGTTCAGTGGTGGTGGTAGTGATGTGACCTCCTTCTGCCTTGTCGTGCTGGGGGAGGTGTTCAGTGGTTGTGGTAGTGATGTGACCTCCTTCTGCCTTGTCGTGCTGGGGGGGGGAGGTGTTCAGTGGTGGTAGTGATGTGACCTCCTTCTGCCTTGTCGTGCTGGGGGGGGAGGTGTTCAGTGGTTGTGGTAGTGATGTGACCTCCTTCTGCCTTGTCGTGCTGGGGGGAGGTGTTCAGTGGTGGTGGTAGTGATGTGACCTCCTTCTGCCTTGTCGTGCTGGGGGGAGGTGTTCAGTGGTTGTGGTAGTGATGTGACCTCCTTCTGCCTTGTCGTGCTGGGGGAGGTGTTCAGTGGTGGTGGTAGTGATGTGACCTCCTTCTGCCTTGTCGTGCTGGGGGAGGTGTTCAGTGGTAGTAGTGATGTGACCTCCTTCTGCCTTGTCGTGCTGGGGGGAGGTGTTCAGTGGTGGTAGGAGTGATGTGACCTCCTTCTGCCTTGTCGTGCTGGGGGGGAGGTGTTCAGTGGTGGTAGTAGTGATGTGACCTCCTTCTGCCTTGTCGTGCTGGGGGGGAGGTGTTCAGTGGTGGAGTGATGTGACCTCCTTCTGCCTTGTCGTGCTGGGGGGGAGGTGTTCAGTGGTGGTAGTAGTGATGTGACCTCCTTCTGCCTTGTCGTGCTGGGGGGGAGGTGTTCAGTGGTGCTGGTGGTGATGGTGCTAAAAGAAGTGGTGATGGAGCCCGTGGTTTTTAGAGGTGGTGGTGGTGGTACTGGTGGTGGTGGTGGTGGTGCTGGTGATGAGGTCGGTGATGGTGGTTGTCCTGATCTATTTTAATTTTTTTCCTTCCTGCGTGTAGTTCACCCACGGCCGTATCACGCGCTGGGCTCGCACTCCCCAGCAAGTTCCCGCCTGGCAGGAGCAAGGCTCGTTATAGTCCATCTCTGGGTACTGCCGGAGCCTTGTGTGTCTCTGTGTTGTTATTCTTTATTTACAGCAAAGGAAACAGCTCGAGGGCAAAAAAAAAGAAAACAATGAAAAAAAGAGCCCGCCAATCACTGCTCCTACAGAAAAGACTTCAGAGGAGTGGCCAAAAGAGAGTTCAATTTCGGGAGGAGAGGTGTCCTGATATACCCCATTGAAAGAGGTCAAGTCGTAGGCAGGAGGAAAGGAGAGAAAGGCAGGTGTGTGTGTGTGTGTGTGTGTGTGTGTGTGTGTGTGTGTGTGTGTGTGTGTGTGTGTGTGTGTGTATAATCACCGCAAATTAAAAAAAAAAAGAAAATCAACCCCACCTCACGCATTATATCATTAGCCTATAATTATCATTACTATTATTTTTTATTTATATCGTTGTTGTTGTTGTTGTTGTTGTTGTTGTTGTTGTTGTCGTCAGGTGAGGCGTTTTCGGAGGCTGGGACACCTTACCTGCCTGCTCCTTAATTACTCCCCTCACCTGTTTGGGCGTCGTGGAGAGAGAGAGAGAGAGAGAGAGAGAGAGAGAGAGAGAGAGAGAGAGAGAGAGAGAGAGAGAGAGAGAGAGAGAGAGAGAGAGAGATAGAGAGAGAGAGAGAGAGAGAGAGAGAGAGAGAGAGAGAGAGAGAGAGAGAGAGAGAGAGAGAGAGAGAGAGAGAGAGAGAGAGAGAGAGAGAGAGATAGAGAGAGAGAGAGAGAGAGAGAGAGAGAGAGAGAGAGAGAGAGAGAGAGAGAGAGAGAGAGAGAGAGGAATGCGAGAGAGAGAGAGAGAGAGAGAGAGAGAGAGAGAGAGAGAGAGAGAGAGAGAGAGAGAGAGAGAGAGAGAGAGAGAGAGAGAGAGAGAGAGAGAAAGGATGGGGGGGTTGGTCGTTACTATTTTAGACAGTGAGTGAGCTATAGGAAACAGTTTTTTTTCTCTCTCTCTCTCTCTCTCTCTCTCTCTCTCTCTCTCTCTCTCTCTCTCTCTCTCTCTCCCGGCGAAGGAGAAGATAGAGACAAAGAAAAGCGAGGGATGGAGAAGGAAGGGAGGAAGGAGAGGAGGAAAGAAAGGAAGGATAAGAGGAAGGAAGAAAAGGAAGGAGAGAAGGTTGGAGGAAAAACATAAAGGGAGATGGAGAGAAGGAGAAAGAATAACTCGAAAAAATAACTCTGTATCTATCTGTCTGTCTGTCTATCTCTGTCTGTCTATCTGTCTGTCTGTCTATCTCTCTGTCTGTCTATCTGTCTGTCTATCTGTTTATATATATTCTACATATCAGTGTTTCCACGTCACGGCCGCTCCACAAGACAAAACAACTTGGCTTTGTCGGCACCGTTTCCTGCCCCGGTGATGCTTCTGAGGGTGACAACTAAACCCCCCCCCCCCCCCCGCACCCCCTCTCTCTCTCTCTACCTAGGTTCAACTCCTCCTTCTCCTCCTCCTCCATCTCCTCCTCCTCCTGCTCCTCCTCAACTACTGCTACTGCTACAACAACTACTACTACTTTTTTTTTTTTTTTTTTTTTTTTTTTACAGCTAAGGAGACAGCTCAAGGGCGTAAAGAAAAAAAAATAAAAAAAGGCTCGCTACTCACTGCTCCCGAACAGATGTTATAGGAGTGTCCAAAATAAAAATACTACTACTACTACTACTACTACTACTACTACTACTACTACTACTACTACTAAGTAGAGTGTATAGCGAACTCATTTATAGCAAAGTTTTAACACAAGTAGGATAAACATATAACATACAAGCTAGAGTATATAGCAAATTTTATTATAGTGAAACTTTAACATGGCGACATCTGTAGGATATGTGTAACAGGCTTACTGGAGTGTGTGGCGAACAATACTGTGGCGAAGTTTTAACATGGTGACATACGTAGGATATGTGTAACAGGCTAACTGGAGTGTGTGGCGAACAATACTGTGGCGAAGTTTTGACATAGGGAAATACATAGGATTTATATAAGCCAAAAGACAATCATCGCAATGAAACAAAAAAAAAAAAAAAAAAAACTGACTGAAGTAAGAAAAAAAGAAAAAATGATATAATAAAAAAAAACTAATAATAAGACAAGCCCTTGGCAGGAACAATTATGGAGGAAACACAAAAAGTGAACACTGGCACCAGAAATATGACGCAAAAAGTGAACACTGGCACCAGAAATATGACGCAAAAAAGTGAACACTGGCACCAGAAATATGACGCAAAAAGTGAACACTGGCACCAGAAATATGACGCAAAAAGTGAACACTGGCACCAGAAATATGACGCAAAAAAGTGAACACTGGCACCAGAAATATGACGCAAAAAAATGAACACTGGCACCAGAAATATGAAGCAAAAAAGTGAACACTGGCACCAGAAATATGAAGCAAAAAAGTGAACACTGGCACCAGAAATATGAAGCAAAAAAGTGAACACTGGCACCAGAAATATGACGCAAAAAAGTGAACACTGGCACCAGAAATATGAAGCAAAAAAGTGAACACTGGCACCAGAAATATGAAGCAAAAAAGTGAACACTGGCACCAGAAATATGAAGCAAAAAAGTGAACACTGGCACCAGAAATATGACGCAAAAAAGTGAACACTGGCACCAGAAATATGACGCAAAAAAGTGAACACTGGCACCAGAAATATGAAGCAAAAAAGTGAACACTGGCACCAGAAATATGACGCAAAAAAGTGAACACTGGCACCAGAAATATGACGCAAAAAAGTGAAAAAGTGAAAAAAGAAAAGAAATTGTCGAAACAACAAAACTCGCTTAGAAATATATTGCATGTTCACTCCTCCTCCTCCTCCTCCTCCTCCTCCTTCTCCTCCTCCTCCTCTTCCTCCTCTTCCTCCTCCTCCGCGCCAACACCATAAACAACACATAAAAAAAACTAGTGATTGATGCCGTTTGGAAAATTTACCGTCCGAATGTACTTGTGTGTGTGTGTGTGTGTGTGTGTGTGTGTGTGTGTGTGTGTGTGTGTGTGTGTGTGTGTGTGTGTGTGTGTGTGTGTGTGTGTGTGTGTGTGTGTGTGTGTGTGTGTGTGTGTGTGTGTGTGTGTGTGTGTGTGTGTGTGTGTGTGTGTGTGTGTGTGTGTGTGTACGGGAATCTTGATAGACTTGTGATCTTGTTCCAAATGATTTTTATTCTACCAAAGGTCTCTCTCTCTCTCTCTCTCTCTCTCTCTCTCTCCCCCACTCCCCCCGTCTCCACGCCGTGAGAGCGAATGGCACGGTGCTGCCCCCTGCTTGTCTGGAGGGCACGGTGCTGCCCCCTGCTTGTCTGGAGGGCACGGTGCTGCCCCCTGCTTGTCTGGAGGGCACGATGCTGTCCCCTGCTTGTCTGGAGGGCACGGTGCTGCTCTCTGCTTGTCTGGAGGGCACGATGCTGACCCCTGCGTGTCTGGAGGGAACGGTGCTGCCCCCTGCTTGGCTGGAGGGCATGGTGCTGCCCCTGCTTGTCTGGAGGGCACGGTGCTGCCCCTGCTTGTGAGGAGGGCACGATGCTGCCCCCTGCTTGTCTGGAGGGCACGGTGATGCCCCTGCTTGTCTGGAGGGCACGGTGCTGCCCCTGCTTGTCTGGAGGGCACGGTGCTGCCCCTGCTTGTCTGGAGGGCACGGTGCTGCCCCTGCTTGTCTGGAGGGCACGGTGCTGCCCCTGCTTGTCTGGCGGGCACGGTGCTGCCCACTGCTTGTCTGGAGGGCACGGTGCTGCCCCATGCTTGTCTGGAGGGTACGGTGCTGCCCCCTGCTTGTCTAGAGGGCACGGTGCTGCCCCTGCTTGTCTGGAGGGTACGGTGCTGCCCCTGCTTGTCTGGAGGGTACGGTGCTGCCCCTGCTTGTCTGGAGGGTACGGTGCTGCCCCTGCTTGTCTGGAGGGCACGGTGCTGCCCCATGCTTGTCTGGAGGGTACGGTGCTGCCCCCTGCTTGTCTGGAGGACACGGTGCTGCCCCCTGCTTGTCTGGAGGGCACGATGCTGCCCCCTACTTGTCTGGAAGGCACGATGCTGCCCGCTGCTTGTCTGGAGGGCACAGTGCTGCCCCCTGCACGGTGCTGCCCCCTGCTTGTCTGGAAGGCACGATGCTGCCCGCTGCTTGTCTGGAGGGCACAGTGCTGCCCCCTGCACGGTGCTGCCCCCTGCTTGTCTGGAGGACACGGTGCTTGCCCCTGCTTGTCTGGATGGCACGGTGCTGCGCCCTGCTTGTCTGGATGGCACGATGCTGCCGCTTGGTTGCCCTCATCCTGCAGTGCTCACCCCTGCGTGGCGTGCTGGCCTGGGTGTGGCAGCCGGGGCCCCGTGCGTCGGGAGCGGGGTCAAGCAGGCTCGGGGGTCTCCTTGTAGATTGGAGGCTAGGGGATCTCGTCGTAGATGTGCTCCTCGTCGTCGCCGAAGTACAAGTAGTCTGGCTCCTGTTGCCACGGCGCCATGCGCGGGAGCACGGTGGGGCCCGTGGGCGGCTTCTTGTGGTTGTCGTCGACTCTTACCTTTCCACCGACGCGCCAGGAGGCGGCCAGCCCAAGCCGCGGCGCCACGCGCGGGAGCACGGTGGGGCCCGTGGGCGGCTTCTTGTGGTTGTCGTCGACCTGTACCTCGCCACCGACGCGCCAGGAGGCGGCCTGCCCAAGCCGCGGCGCCACACGCGGGAGCACGGTGGGGCCCTTGGGTGGAGCCATGTCCATGTAGTTGTCGTCGACGTCTACCTCGCCGCCGACGCGCCAGGAGGCGGCCTGCCCAAGCCGCGGCGCCACTCGCGGGAGCACGGTGGGGCCCTTGGGTGGAGCCATGTCCATGTAGTTGTCGTCGACGTCTACCTCGCCGCCGACGCGCCAGGAGGCGGCCTGCCCAAGCCGCGGCGCCACACGCGGGAGCACGGTGGGGCCCTTGGGTGGAGCCATGTCCATGTAGTTGTCGTCGACGTCTACCTCGCCGCCGACGCGCCAGGAGGCGGCCTGCCCAAGCCGCGGCGCCACACACGGGAGCACGGTGGGGCCCTTGGGTGGAGCCATGTCCATGTAGTTGTCGTCGACGTCTACCTCGCCGCCGACGCGCCAGGAGGCGGCCTGCCCAAGCCGCGGCGCCACACGCGGGAGCACGGTGGGGCCCTTGGGCGGAGCCATGTCCATGTAGTTGTCGTCGACCTGTACCTCGCCACCGACGCGGCAGGAGGCTGCCTGCCCAAGCCGCGGCGCCACACGCGGGAGCACGGTGGGGCCCTTGGGCGGAGCCATGTCCATGTAGTTGTCGTCGACGTCTACCTCGCCGCCGACGCGGGGCACTGCGGGAAGAGTGTGACCATTACGACGACGACGACGACGACCGTCACGAAGGAGAAGAGAGAGAGAGAGAGAGAGAGAGAGAGAGAGAGAGAGAGAGAGAGAGAGAGAGAGAGAGAGCCCTAGCCCGGTATTAATAATGAGTCCTAGGAGTGATATTCAACTTTCAAAGTGAGTTTCCTCCTAACTTTGTTGCTAACTTCTAGAAGTCGCGAGTTTACTGCTAGGAGTCGCCAAGGTTGTAGAGGTGGTTGCATGTGGAGCGGAAGGAAACTGACTAGCTGGCATCTCGTCTCGGCGGCCGAAGCTCCCCCCCCTCGCCTGCCTAAGCCCCCCATGTTGACAAACCGAGTTTACTGCTAGGAGTAGCGACTTTACTGCTAGGAGCCGCCGAAAATGTAATAGTCCTCGTGGGGTACTGACTTAAGAGCTAACTTTTTGGATGTCTCGTTCAATATAATAACGATAATTACAGTTGACTGATGGCCCCCGCGCACTAATTATGGTGTCCGACGTGTTGTGGCAATACAAATACGGACAAACAGCTTTTTCAGGGGCGCCCTTCAAAACAAGCAATGTGCATTGAAGGCGATTATAATAGGCTACCTATTAAGTAATGCACACTTTGTCATTATTTCCTACATAGCTCACTCACATAGGCATACTAAATATGTATAAGCCAAGGATACAAAACTTATTCCTTAATACAATGATTCCTACCTGTATGAAGTTACTGTAGAAGATATTTTTTATGTGATTACATTTGGCATGCCTCTGTGAATGAGCTATGTAGGAAATAATGACGGAAAGTGTGCATTACTTAATATGTAGCCTACCATAATCGCCTTCAATGCTACATTGCTTGTTTTGAAGGGCCGCTTGTTATCCCTTAAAAAAACTGGGGGAGAGGCAGGGAGAGTAGGAGATAGATAGATAGATAGATAGACAGCATGAAGACCAAAGCCTGTCTCTAGAGCGTTCATTAGGTCGTCCGGGGAGCGACAGGAATAGTACTGGGCACCAGCGGGGGGGGCGGGGGAGAGGCAGGGAGAGTAGGAGATAGATAGATAGATAGACAGCATGAGGACCAAAGCCTGTCTCTAGAGCGTTCGTTAGGTCGTCCGGGGAGCGACAGGAATAGTACTTGTCATGCAACAGCTTGGGGGGCGGGGGAGAGGCAGGAGAGTAGGATATATATATATATATATATATATATATATATATATATATATATATATATATATATATATATATATATATATATATATATAGAGAGAGAGAGAGAGAGAGAGAGAGAGAGAGAGAGAGAGAGAGAGAGAGAGAGAGAGAGAGAGAGAGAGAGAGAGAACGTGTAGGTACATGACTGTGTGTGTGTGTGTGTGTGTGTGTGTGTGTGTGTGTGAGAGAGAGAGAGAGAGAGAGAGAGAGAGAGAGAGAGAGAGAGAGAGAGAGAGAGCGCCCATAGCCGTGGCCGCCACTCATGCGTCAGAGATTCAACTTGAAAACTTAAGCCGCCAACTCTTGAGATTTTTACAGTAAACTCGCGGCACACACACACACACACACACACACACACACACACACATACTCACGCTGCCCCTCTCCCTGTCCACGCCGTCGCCTCCGGTAGGTCACACACACCACAATGGCCAGGATCACCGCCACCACCACCGCTATCGGCACCGCTATCACCACTGTCGAAGAGGGGAGAGACAGAGTGACCTTTCCTTGTGGCGGCGAAGGTGTGGACGTGGTGTGGCTGTGGTTGTCAGGGTGGAGGAAGAGCTTGTAAGAGGAACACCTGGAGGGGCTGTGGTGGCATAGGTTGTGGAGGGTGTTGTGGTGGTAGTGCCTGGAGGTGTTTGTGTTGTGGTGGTGGCGGTGGTGGTGATGGTAGTGGTGTTGTGGTGTTGGTACCTTGAGGTGTTGTTCTTGTGATGGTGGTGGTGGTGATGGTAGTGGTGTTGTGGTGTTAGTACCTTGATTTGGTGTTGTTGTGGTGGTGGTGGTGGTGATGATTGTGGTGGTGTTGTGGTGTTAGCACCTTGAGGTGTTGTTGTTGTGTTGGTGATGGTGGTGGTGATGGTGGTGATGATCGTAGTACCTGGATGTGCTGTTGTTGTTGTGGTGGTGGTTTTGGTAGTACCTGGAGGTGGTGGTGTTGATGTGGTGGTGGTGGTCGTGGTGGTGGTACCTGGAGGTGCTGTTGTTGTTGTTGCGGTAGTGGTGGTGGTGGTACCTGGAGGTGGTGTTGATGTGCTGGTGGTGGTGATAGGGTCGGGCGGATCCGTGCAGGTGTTTGGGTTCTGCAGGTTCGTGAATTCTTCCGGACCGTGACATCTGCCGCCCGTTTCTTCGGCTGTGCTTGTCCAGCTGGAAGAGCCGTGAGCCACAATACTAAGGCCAGTAATGTGTTTGATCCGAGCTGTTTGCCTCATGCATCTTCCTCTGTATCCTTCAATGTTTAGGGTGAAATGCAGAATTAGGTTCAATATACTCCCTTGACCCGTGTTTCCCACATCCACCTTCAGTTTGATCCACATGTTGTCGCTGTAACACTTGTCAAGGCCAAACCAAGCTACTTGACGATGTTGTACATAAGATAGTAATGTTTGTGTCACTTCAAGACTAACTCCCTTGAAGTCATCTCCCGGCTTCACGTACACTGTTGTCGACTCACTATATCTTCCTGTTTCTCGTCTCTCCTCACAAATTGTCTCCTTCCCTCCTTCACTGACGACCACCACTCCATGAAGATCCTCACAGTCCCTGGTGCCGTGGGTGCCTCCAAGACGCAGCAGGAGCACCGCCGCCACAGCCACACGCCCCGTCATTACCCCAAGACACCCCAGGCCTTTGTGTCTCTGGTGCCTCCGTGTGTCTATTGGTGTGACGATGAGGGAGCCGAGATGGACGCCGGATATACTCCATGATTATAAAATGCCAACACACACACACACACACACACACACACACACAGAAAATGCTCCCTATGTATCATCACTTACACGCCTGTTCCACGTGGTCATGTCAGCTGGTATGAAGACTGCTTGTGGCTCATTGTTTACAGGCGTCCCCAAAGTGGTCAGTACAGATCCGCCCAGGGCTCGGCGGACCATTCTGTGCCATGAACGTGAAATAAACGCCCATGAAAACCCGATCGATCTCCTTCACGGCATCTGGAAATGGTTGACGTGAGTGGCGGAAGCGTCTGGCAGCACCGGCCTGGGATTGTCAGACTTCCTTTGCATTTCAGATTTTGTTTGAAGGGGAAGAATAAACACACTTTCACGTTAAAAAAGTGAAAAATTAATAGATAAATCATAATGGAGAAAAATAATACGAATTATAAATGTAGATATAACTTATTAATGTAGATAACATTTGTGATACAGGATATGATTTTCGTGGCATACTCGAACTTTAAAACTACTCAGTAAAAATGGTCAATACATTCTGGTGTTGGCACTCTGGCACCTCTCGGACGGAAGTTGTCATCACAGGAAAGTTTCTCGACGCACGCAGAGCAGTGCGGGGCAACAGAGACGCTAAACATTGTATTATTATGTTCAGTAAACTTTCAAGCACACACAATCCGTTTTATAATGATGTACGGTACTTCTACTGGGGAAAAAAGACACTGAGGAGACAGTGCGATAATTCCCAACTGAAAACGTGGCGCTGGCTACGGCGTGAGGCACAACGTTACCAGATTGTCGTACTCAGCACATTATATTTCCCGGTATCTGCCCTAAGCCTGCCGCCCCCACACAAATAACGATACTTTTTTTTTACAGCTAAGGAGACAGTTCAAGGGCATAAAGGAAAATATATAAAAAAAAGCCTGCTACTTACTGCTCCTGAATAGAGGTCAAAGGAGTGTCCAAAAAGAGAGGTCAATTTCGGGAGGAGAGGTGTCCTGATACCCTCCTCTTGAAAGAGTTCAAGTCATAGGCAGGAGGAAATGCAGATGAAGGAAGATTGTTCCAGAGTTTACCAGCGTGAGGGATGAAAGAGTGAAAATGCTGGTTGACTCTTGCATAAGGGGTTTGGACAGTATAGGGATGAGCATGAGTAGAAAGTCGTATGCAGCGGGGCCGCGGGAGGGGGGGAGGCATGCAGTTAGCAAGTTCAGAAGAGCAGTCAGCATGAAAATATCGATAGAAGATAGAAAGAGAGGCAACGTGGCGGCGGAATTTAAGAGGTAGAAGACTATCAGTATGAGGAGGAGAGCTGATGAGACGAAGAGCCTTTGAATTATGCTGAGTGTTAAAACCTTTGATTATATAGATGTTCTTTTTCTAGTGTAAACGTTAAACCAAAATTCCTAAAACGTTCCTAAAACGCCCATGATTACCGTATTTCTTACTTTTCAAACGCCTGATCAGAGATCCGAAATGATACTTTTTGTTGCCAAATGTTACGTTTTCAAATTTCCCACTGGGAGTTACACTGGCGGTGATGACTGCAGGGTTGCCAGATTATCGTATCCAACATTATCTTTACCGTTTTTGGACACTTAACTATAGCGAAAAGACACTAATAATTAAACCTTTCACCGGTAACTATAAATAAATGTAGTCATTGGAGTGGAGGAGACAGTTTTTGGGTCGGAAATCGGAAAACATAAGAGGCTGAGTACGACAATCTGGTGACGCAGGTGTCGAATCGGTGTCGGAGTGTTGGTCAGTGAGGGTGGGCGTGCAGGTGTGAGTCAGTGTCTGAGTGTTGGTCAGTGAGGGTGGGCGTGCAGGTGTTGGGTCAGTGTTGGAGTGTTGGTCAGTGAGGGTGGGCCTGCGGGTGTTGAGTCAGTGTCGGAGTGTTGGTCAGTGAGGGTGGGCATGCAGGTGTGAGTCAGTGTCGGAGTGTTGGTCAGTGAGGGTGGGCGTGCAGGTGTCGAGTCAGTGTTGGAGTGTTGGTCAGTGAGGGTGGGCGTGCGGGTGTTGAGCCAGTGTTGGTGTGTTGGTCAGTGAGGGTGGGCGTGCAGGTGTGAGTCAGTGTCGGAGTGTTGGTCAGTGAGGGCGGGCGTGCGGGTGTTGAGTCAGTGTCGGAGTGTTGGTCAGTGAGGTGGGCGTGCGGTGTTGAGTCAGTGTCGGAGTGTTGGTCAGTGAGGGTGGGCGTGCGGGTGTTGAGTCAGTGTCGGAGTGTTGGTCAGTGAGGGCGGGCGTGCGGGTGTTGAGTCAGTGTCAGAGTGTTGGTCAGTGAGGGTGGGCGTGCGGGTGTGTAGTCAGTGTCGGAGTGTTGGTCAGTGAGGGTGGGCGTGCAGGTGTTGAGTCAGTGTCGGAGTGTTGGTCAGTGAGGGTGGGCGTGCGGATGTTGAGTCAGTGTCGGAGTGTTGGTCAGTGAGGGTGGGCGTTCAGGTGTTGAGTCAGTGTCGGAGTGTTGGTCAGTGAGGGCGGGCGTGCGGGTGTTGAGTCAGTGTCCGAGTATTGGTCAGTGAGGGAGGGCGTGCAGGTGTTGAGTCAGTGTCGAGTGTTGGTCAGTGAGGGTGGGCGTAGGTGTTGAGTCAGTGTCGGTGTGTTGGTCAGTGAGGGCGGGCGTGCGGATGTTGAGTCAGTGTCAGAGTGTTGGTCAGTGAGGGTGGGCGTGCGGGTGTTGAGTCAGTGTCGGAGTGTTGGTCAGTGAGGGTGGGCGTGCGGGTGTTGAGTCAGTGTCGGAGTGTTGGTCAGTGAGGGTGGGCGTGCGGATGTTGAGTCAGTGTCGGAGTGTTGGTCAGTGAGAATGGGCGTGCAGGTGTTGAGTTTGTGTCGGAGTGTTGGTCAGTGAGGGCGGGCGTGCAGGTGTTGAGTCAGTGTCAGGTGTTGGTCAGTGAGGGAGGGCGTGCAGGTGTGAGTCAGTGTCGGAGTGTTGGTCAGTGAGGGTGGGCGTGCAGGTGTTGAGTCAGTGTCGGTGTTGGTCAGTGAGGGTGTGTGCAGGTGTTGAGTCAGTGTCGGAGTGTTGGTCAGTGAGGGCGGGCGTGCAGGTGTTGAGTCAGTGTCGGAATGTTGGTCAGTGAGGGTGGGCGTGCGAGTGTTGAATCAGTGTCGGAGTGTTGGTCAGTGAGTGCGGGCGTGCAGGTGTGAGTCAGTGTCAAGTGTTGGTCAGTGAGGGTGGGCGTGCAGGTGTTGAGTCAGTGTCAGAGTGTTGGTCAGTGAGGGCGGCGTGCAGGTGTTGAGTCAGTGTCAGAGTGTTGGTCAGTGAGGGAGGACGTGCAGGGGTTTAGTCCGTGTCGGCGGGTTGGTCAGTGAGGGTGGGCGTGTGGGTGTTGAGTCAGTGTCGGAGTGTTGGTCAGTGAGGGCGGGCGTGCAGGTGAGAGTCAGTGTCGGAGTATTGGTCAGTGAGGGGCAGTGAGGGTGTTGAGTCAGTGTCGGATTGTTGGTCAGTGAGGGTGGGGGTGTGGGTGTGGAGTCAGTGTCGGAGTGTTCGTCAGTGAGTGCGGGCGTGCAGGTTTGAGTCAGTGTCGGAGTGTTGGTCAGTGAGGGCGGGCGTGCAGGTGTGAGTCAGTGTCGGAGTGTTGGTCAGTGAGGGTGGGCGTGCGGGTGTTGAGTCAGTGTCGGAGTGTTGGTCAGTGAAGGCGGGCGTGCGGATGTTGAGTCAGTGTCAGAGGGTTGGTCAGTGAGGGTGGACGTGCGGGTGTTGAGTCAGTGTCGGAGTGTTGGTCAGTGAGGGCTTGCGTGCGGGTGTTGAGTCAGTGTCGGAGTGTTGGTCAGTGAGGGCGGGCGTGTAGGTGTTGAGTCAGTGTCGGAGTGTTGGTCAGTGAGGGTGGGCGTGTAGGTGTTGAGTCAGTGTCGGAGTGTTGGTCAGTGAGGGTGGGCGTGTAGGTGTTGAGTCAGTGTCGGAGTGTTGGTCAGTGAGGGTGGGTGTGCGGGTGTTGAGTCAGTGTCAGGTGTTGGTCAGGGTGGGCGTGCAGGTGTTGAGTCAGTGTCTGAGTGTTGGTCAGTGAGGGCGGGCGTGCAGGTTTGAGTCAGTGTCAGGTGTTGGTCAGTGAGGGCGGGCGTGCAGGTGTGAGTCAGTGTCGGAGTGTTGGTCAGTGAGGGCGGGCGTGCAGGTGTTGAGTCAGTGTCGGAGTGTTGGTCAGTGAGGGTGGGCGTGCAGGTGTTGAGTCAGTGTCGGAGTGTTGGTCAGTGAGGGCGGGCTTGCGGGTGTTGAGTCAGTGTCGGAATGTTGGTCAGTGAGGGTGGGCGTGCGAGTGTTGAGTCAGTGTCGGAGTGTTGGTCAGTGAGGGCGGGCGTGCGGGTGTTGAGTCAGTGTCGAAGTGTTGGTCAGTGAGGGTGGGCGTGCGGGTGTTGAGTCAGTGTCGGAGTGTTGGTCAGTGAGGGCGGGCGTGCAGGTGTTGAGTTAGTGTCGGAGTGTTGGTCAGTGAGGGTGGGCGTGCAGGTGTTGAGTCAGTGTCGGAGTGTTGGTCAGTGAGGGTGGGCGTGTGGGTGTTGAGTCAGTGTCGGAGTGTTGGTCAGTGAGGTCGGGCGTGCAGGTGTGAGTCAGTGTCGGAGTATTGGTCAGTGAGGGTGGGCGAGCAGGTGTTGAGTCAGTGTCGGAGTGTTGGTCAGTGAGTTCGGGTGTGCGGTTGGAGTCAGTGTCGGAGTGTTCGTCAGTGAGTGCGGGCGTGCAGGTGTGAGTCAGTGTCGAAGTGTTGGTCAGTGAGGTCGGGCGTGCAGGTGTGAGTCAGTGTCGGAGTGTTGGTCAGTGAGGGTGTGCGTGCGGGTGTTGAGTCATTGTCGGAGTGTTGGTCAGTGAAGGCGGGCGTGCGGATGTTGAGTCAGTGTCAGAGGGTTGGTCAGTGAGGGTGGGCGTGCGGGTGTTGAGTCAGTGTCGGAGTATTGGTCAGTGAGGGTGGGCGTGCAGGTGTTGAGTCAGTGTCGGAGTGTTGGTCAGTGAGGGCGGGTGTGCGGGTGGAGTCAGTGTCGGAGTGTTGGTCAGTGAGGGCGGGCGTGCGGGTGTTGAGTCAGTGTCGGAGTGTTGGTCAGTGAGGGTGGGCGTGCGGGTGTTGAGTCAGTGTCGGAGTGTTGGTCAGTGAGGGTGGGCTTGCAGGTGTTGAGTCAGTGTCGGAATGTTGGTCAGTGAGGGCGGGCGTGCGGGTGTTGAGTCAGTGTCAGAGTGTTGGTCAGTGAGGGTGGGCGTGCGGGTGTGTAGTCAGTGTCGGAGTGTTGGTCAGTGAGGGCGGGCGTGCGGGTGTTGAGTCAGTGTCGGAGTGTTGGTCAGTGAGGGTGGGCGTGCGGATGTTGAGTCAGTGTCAGGTGGTCAGTGAGGTGGGCGTGCAGGTGTGAGTCAGTGTCAGAGTGTTGGTCAGTGAGGTGGGCGTGCAGTGTTGAGTCAGTGTTGGAGTGTTGGTCAGTGAGGGTGGGCGTGCAGGTGTTGAGTCAGTGTCGGAGTGTTGGTCAGTGAGGGCGGGCGTGCGGGTGTTGAGTCAGTGTCGGAGTATTGGTCAGTGAGGGTGGGCGTGCGGGTGTTGAGTCAGTGTCGGAGTGTTGGTCAGTGAGGGTGGGCGTGCAGGTGTTGAGTCAGTGTCGGAGTGTTGGTCAGTGAGGGCGGGCGTGCGGATGTTGAGTCAGTGTCAGAGTGTTGGTCAGTGAGGGTGGGCGTGCGGGTGTTGAGTCAGTGTCGGAGTGTTGGTCAGTGAGGGCGGGCGTGCGGGTGTTGAGTCAGTGTCGGAGTGTTGGTCAGTGAGGGTGGGCGTGCGGATGTTGAGTCAGTGTCGGAGTGTTGGTCAGTGAGGGTGGGCGTGCAGGTGTGAGTCAGTGTCGGAGTGTTGGTCAGTGAGGGCGGGCGTGCGGGTGTTGAGTCAGTGTTGGAGTGTTGGTCAGTGAGGGCGGGCGTGCAGGTGTGAGTCAGTGTCGGAATGTTGGTCAGTGAGGGTGGGCGTGCAGGTGTGAGTCAGTGTCGGAGTGTTGGTCAGGAATGGGCGTGCAGGTGTTGAGTTTGTGTCAGGTGTTGGTCAGTGAGGGCGGGCGTGCAGGTATGAGTCAGTGTCGGAGTGTTGGTCAGTGAAGGCGGGCGAGCAGGTGTGAGTCAGTGTCGTGTTGGTCAGTGAGGTGGGCGTGCAGGTGTTGAGTCAGTGTCAGGTGTTGGTCAGTGAGGGCGGGCGTGCAGATGTGAGTCAGTGTCAGAGTGTTGGTCAGTGAGGGTGGGCGTGCAGGTGTTGAGTCAGTGTCAGGTGTTGGTCAGTGAGGCGGGCGTGGGTGTTGAGTCAGTGTCGGAGTGTTGGTCAGTGAGGGTGGGCGTGGTGTTGAGTCAGTGTCGGAGTGTTGGTCAGTGAGGGTGGGCGTGTAGGTTTTGAGTCAGTTTCGGAGTGGTGGTCAGTGAGGTGGGCGTGCAGGTGTTGAGTCAGTGTCGGAGTGTTGGTCAGTGAGGGTGGGCGTGTAGGTGTTGAGTCAGTGTCGGAGTGTTGGTCAGTGAGGGCGGGCGTGCAGGTGTGAGTCAGTGTCAGGTGTTGGTCAGTGAGGGTGGGCGTGCAGGTGTTGAGTCAGTGTCAGGTGTTGGTCAGTGAGGGTGGGCGTGCGGGTGTTGAGTCAGTGTCGGAGTGTTGGTCAGTGAGGGCGGGCGTGCAGGTGTTGAGTCAGTGTCGGAGTGTTGGTCAGTGAGGGTGGGCGTGCAGGTGTTGAGTCAGTGTCAGGTGTTGGTCAGTGAGGGTGGGCGTGCAGGTGTTGAGTCAGTGTCAGGTGTTGGTCAGTGAGGGTGGGCGTGCAGGTGTTGAGTCAGTGTCAGGTGTTGGTCAGTGAGGGCGGGCGTGCAGGTGTTGAGTCAGTGTCGGAGTGTTGGTCAGTGAGGGTGGGCGTGCAGGTGTTGAGTCAGTGTCGGAGTGTTGGTCAGTGAAGGCGGGCGTGCGGTGTCGAGTCAGTGTCAGAGTGTTGGTCAGTGAGGGTGGGCGTGCAGGTGTTGAGTCAGTGTCGGAGTGTTGGTCAGTGAGGGAGGGCGTGCAGGTGTTGAGTCAGTGTCGGAGTGTTGGTCAGTGAGGGCGGGTGTGCGGGTGTGAGTCAGTGTCGGAGTGTTGGTCAGTGAGGGCGGGCGTGCAGGTGTTGAGTCAGTGTCGGAGTGTTGGTCAGTGAGGGTGGGCGTGCGGGTGTTGAGTCAGTGTCGGAGTGTTGGTCAGTGAGGTGGGCGTAGGTGTTGAGTCAGTGTCGGAATGTTGGTCAGTGAGGGCGGGCGTGCGGGTGTTGAGTCAGTGTCAGAGTGTTGGTCAGTGAGGGTGGGCGTGCGGGTGTTGAGTCAGTGTCGGAGTGTTGGTCAGTGAGGGCGGGCGTGCAGGTGTTGAGTCAGTGTCAGGTGTTGGTCAGTGAGGGTGGGCGTGCAGGTGTTGAGTCAGTGTCAGGTGTTGGTCAGTGAGGGTGGGCGTGCAGGTGTTGAGTCAGTGTCGGAGTGTTGGTCAGTGAGGGTGGGCGTGCAGGTGTTGAGTCAGTGTCGGAGTGTTGGTCAGTGAGGGTGGGCGTGCAGGTGTTGAGTCAGTGTCGGAGTGTTGGTCAGTGAGGGCGGGCGTGCAGGTGTTGAGTCAGTGTCGGAGTGTTGGTCAGTGAGGGTGGGCGTGCAGGTGTTGAGTCAGTGTCGGAGTGTTGGTCAGTGAGGGTGGGCGTGCAGGTGTTGAGTCAGTGTCGGAGTGTTGGTCAGTGAGGGCGGGCGTGCGGATGTTGAGTCAGTGTCAGAGTGTTGGTCAGTGAGGGTGGGCGTGCGGGTGTTGAGTCAGTGTCGGAGTGTTGGTCAGTGAGGGCGGGCGTGCGGGTGTTGAGTCAGTGTCGGAGTGTTGGTCAGTGAGGGTGGGCGTGCGGATGTTGAGTCAGTGTCGGAGTGTTGGTCAGTGAGGGTGGGCGTGCAGGTGTGAGTCAGTGTCGGAGTGTTGGTCAGTGAGGGCGGGCGTGCGGGTGTTGAGTCAGTGTTGGAGTGTTGGTCAGTGAGGGCGGGCGTGCAGGTGTGAGTCAGTGTCGGAATGTTGGTCAGTGAGGGTGGGCGTGCAGGTGTGAGTCAGTGTCGGAGTGTTGGTCAGTGAGAATGGGCGTGCAGGTGTTGAGTTTGTGTCGGAGTGTTGGTCAGTGAGGGCGGGCGTGCAGGTATGAGTCAGTGTCGGAGTGTTGGTCAGTGAGGGCGGGCGTGCAGGTGTGAGTCAGTGTCGGAGTGTTGGTCAGTGAGGGTGGGTGTGCGGGTGTTGAGTCAGTGTCAGAGTGTTGGTCAGTGAGGGCGGACGTGCAGGTGTTGAGTCAGTGTCGGAGTGTTGGTCAGTGAGGATGGGCGTGCGGGTGTTGAGTCAGTGTCGGAGTGTTGGTCAGTGAGGGTGGGCGTGCAGGTGTTGAGTCAGTGTCGGAGTGTTGGTCAGTGAGGGTGGGCGTGCGGGTGTTGAGTCAGTGTCGGAGTGTTGGTCAGTGAGGGCGGGCGTGCAGATGTGAGTCAGTGTCGGAGTGTTGGTCAGTGAGGGTGGGCGTGCAGGTGTTGAGTCAGTGTCGGAGTGTTGGTCAGTGAGGGCGGGTGTGGTGGTGTTGAGTCAGTGTCGGAGTGTTGGTCAGTGAGGGTGGGCGTGTAGGTGTTGAGTCAGTGTCGGAGTGTTGGTCAGTGAGGGTGGGCGTGTAGGTGTTGAGTCAGTGTCGGAGTGTTGGTCAGTGAGGGCGGGCGTGTAGGTGTTGAGTCAGTGTCGGAGTGTTGGTCAGTGAGGGTGGGCGTGTAGGTGTTGAGTCAGTGTCGGAGTGTTGGTCAGTGAGGGTGGGCGTGTAGGTGTTGAGTCAGTGTCGGAGTGTTGGTCAGTGAGGGTGGGTGTGCGGTTGTTGAGTCAGTGTCGGAGTGTTGGTCAGTGAGGGTGGGCGTGCGGGTGTTGAGTCAGTGTCTGAGTGTTGGTCAGTGAGGGCGGGCGTGCAGGTTTGAGTCAGTGTCGGAGTGTTGGTCAGTGAGGGCGGGCGTGCAGGTGTGAGTCAGTGTCGGAGTGTTGGTCCGTGAGGGCGGGCGTGCGGGTGTTGAGTCAGTGTCGGAGTGTTGGTCAGTGAGGGTGGGCGTGCAGGTGTTGAGTCAGTGTCGGAGTGTTGGTCAGTGAGGGCGGGCTTGCGGGTGTTGAGTCAGTGTCGGAATGTTGGTCAGTGAGGGTGGGCGTGCGAGTGTTGAGTCAGTGTCGGAGTGTTGGTCAGTGAGGGCGGGCGTGCGGGTGTTGAGTCAGTGTCGAAGTGTTGGTCAGTGAGGGTGGGCGTGCGGGTGTTGAGTCAGTGTCGGAGTGTTGGTCAGTGAGGGCGGGCGTGCAGGTGTTGAGTTAGTGTCGGAGTGTTGGTCAGTGAGGGTGGGCGTGCAGGTGTTGAGTCAGTGTCGGAGTGTTGGTCAGTGAGGGTGGGCGTGTGGGTGTTGAGTCAGTGTCGGAGTGTTGGTCATTGAGGGCGGGCGTGCAGGTGTGAGTCAGTGTCGGAGTATTGGTCAGTGAGGGTGGGCGAGCAGGTGTTGAGTCAGTGTCGGAGTGTTTATCAGTGAGTTCGGGTGTGCGGGTGGAGTCAGTGTCGGAGTGTTCGTCAGTGAGTGCGGGCGTGCAGGTGTGAGTCAGTGTCGGAGTGTTGGTCAGTGAGGGCGGGCGTGCAGGTGTGAGTCAGTGTCGGAGTGTTGGTCAGTGAGGGTGGGCGTGCGGGTGTTGAGTCATTGTCGGAGTGTTGGTCAGTGAAGGCGGGCGTGCGGATGTTGAGTCAGTGTCAGAGGGTTGGTCAGTGAGGGTGGGCGTGCGGGTGTTGAGTCAGTGTCGGAGTGTTGGTCAGTGAGGGCGGGCGTGCGGGTGTTGAGTCAGTGTCGGAGTATTGGTCAGTGAGGGCGGGCGTGTAGGTGTTGAGTCAGTGTCGGAGTGTTGGTCAGTGAGGGTGTGCGTGTAGGTGTTGAGTCAGTGTCGGAGTGTTGGTCAGTGAGGGTGGGCGTGTAGGTGTTGAGTCAGTGTCGGAGTGTTGGTCAGTGAGGGTGGGTGTGCGGGTGTTGAGTCAGTGTCGGAGTGTTGGTCAGTGAGGGTGGGCGTGCGGGTGTTGAGTCAGTGTCTGAGTGTTGGTCAGTGAGGGCGGGCGTGCAGGTTTGAGTCAGTGTCGGAGTGTTGGTCAGTGAGGGCGGGCGTGCAGGTGTGAGTCAGTGTCGGAGTGTTGGTCAGTGAGGGCGGGCGTGCAGGTGTTGAGTCAGTGTCGGAGTGTTGGTCAGTGAGGGTGGGCGTGCAGGTGTTGAGTCAGTGTCGGAGTGTTGGTCAGTGAGGGCGGGCTTGCGGGTGTTGAGTCAGTGTCGGAATGTTGGTCAGTGAGGGTGGGCGTGCGGGTGTTGAGTCAGTGTCGGAGTGTTGGTCAGTGAGGGCGGGCGTGCGGGTGTTGAGTCAGTGTCGAAGGGTTGGTCAGTGAGGGTGGGCGTGCGGGTGTTGAGTCAGTGTCGGAGTGTTGGTCAGTGAGGGCGGGCGTGCAGGTGTTGAGTTAGTGTCGGAGTGTTGGTCAGTGAGGGTGGGCGTGCAGGTGTTGAGTCAGTGTCGGAGTGTTGGTCAGTGAGGGTGGGCGTGTGGGTGTTGAGTCAGTGTCGGAGTGTTGGTCAGTGAGGGCGGGCGTGCAGGTGTGAGTCAGTGTCGGAGTATTGGTCAGTGAGGGTGGGCGAGCAGGTGTTGAGTCTGTGTCGGAGTGTTGGTCAGTGAGTTCGGGTGTGCGGGTGGAGTCAGTGTCGGAGTGTTCGTCAGTGAGTGCGGGCCTGCAGGTGTGAGTCAGTGTCGGAGTGTTGGTCAGTGAGGGCGGGCGTGCAGGTGTGAGTCAGTGTCGGAGTGTTGGTCAGTGAGGGTGGGCGTGCGGGTGTTGAGTCATTGTCGGAGTGTTGGTCAGTGAAGGCGGGCGTGCGGATGTTGAGTCAGTGTCAGAGGGTTGGTCAGTGAGGGTGGGCGTGCGGGTGTTGAGTCAGTGTCGGAGTATTGGTCAGTGAGGGTGGGCGTGCAGGTGTTGAGTCAGTGTCGGAGTGTTGGTCAGTGAGGGCGGGTGTGCGGGTGGAGTCAGTGTCGGAGTGTTGGTCAGTGAGTGCGGGCGTGCAGGTGTGAGTCAGTGTCAGGTGTTGGTCAGTGAGGGCGGGCGTGCAGGTGTTGAGTCAGTGTCGGAGTGTTAGTCAGTGAGTGCGGGCGTGCAGGTGTGAGTCAGTGTCGGAGTGTTGGTCAGTGAGGGCGGGCGTGCAGGTGTTGAGTCAGTGTCGGAGTGTTGGTCAGTGAGTGCGGGCGTGCAGGTGTGAGTCAGTGTCGGAGTGCTGGTCAGTGAGTGCGGGCGTGCAGGTGTGAGTCAGTGTCGGAGTGTTGGTCAGTGAGTGCGGGCGTGCAGGTGTGAGTCAGTGTCGGAGTGTTGGTCAGTGAGGGCGGGCGTGCAGGTGGTGGCGTCACGTTGTGCTGACTGATGCGTGGACTAATCCAAAGTTACGGAGACTGAGGCGGGACACAAAGGCCGGGGATATGGAGGTGACAGCCCGGAGCCCCAAAGTGATATGGTAGGAGGCATTTAAGTACTGTTTAGAGAAAGAGAGGTTCGAAACACGTGCTCCATTTCTCTCTCTCTCTCTCTCTCTCTCTCTCTCTCTCTCTCTCTCTCTCTCTCTCTCTCTTCCATGGCTACCACACTCCTACCTTGTATCACCTTTTCAGAGCGTCAAAGTGATATGGTAGGAGTCATTTATGTTGTTTAATTTAATGCTTGTTCAAATTCCTCCACCTCCTCCTCATTTTCACTGTTTTTATCTATATTAATATCTAGTCGAAGAGGCCTAGGGAGGGATGTGAAGGATAGGAGGGATGCAAGACGAGGGGCATAGGAGTTTAATAGAGGATGACTAGGCTATTGCTGTTTAATGTAATGCTTGTTCAAATTCCTCCTTTTTCTCCTCCTCCTCTTCTGCTACCAACATTATTTTTAACCCATTTTCACGGTTTTCATCAATTTACTTAGTGGAAAAAGCCTAGTAAGGGATGTGAGGGATAGCAGCAAAGAGACTATAATACCCGTTCTACAGTCTCCTTGGATAGCAGGGAGGCAGGAAGTGGAGCATAGGAGTGTAATAGAGGAGGGCTAGGCTATTGCAAGTTAGCCTAATAGTTGTTCGGACTCCTCCGCCTCTTCTTCGCCTACCAATTCACCATTTTAACCGCCCATTTTCACGGTTTTCATCACTTAGTCGAAGAGGTCTGGGAGGGATGTAAAGGATAAAAGGTAGGAAGAGGGACATAGTTTCAATAGAGGATGGCTAGGCTATTCATGGTTAGCCTAATGGTAGCTCAAATCCCCCCTTCCTCCCCTCCTCTTCTGCCACCAACATGCTATTTTAACACATTTTCACGTTTTCATCACATTTCTTATCATTTCCTCCACTGCATAGCGATATGAATATTGTACACATGTTTCTTGTATTGCTCCAAATCACACCATGTATTGCCTGGGGGTTGGGATGGCGTGTTCCTCCCTTATTTGGTGTGTACGTTAGAACAATGAACCATCAATCATTTAATCAATACATCATTAAGTAAGCTAAATATGGTAATTACTAAAACCAGAAGTTAGTTATTTAGAAGCAAAAAAGTCATAGGAGTTGAGAAAAATTTATTTATTCTTTTATTATTTATCAATTCATGTTGAGTAATATTGAAGAGAGGGTTGCCACCTTTTTGCGAAATTAATACTAACAATATGGATTATTTTTTTGGTCCCTGACTGAATGCAGTGCAGGAAGAAATGACTTCCAGACAATAGAAGGGAGGCTCGAGGGGGAGAAGCTCCCCCGTCACTGGGTCGTGGGGGGCGAAACCTTCCCGTGAAAGGGGCCGAGAGTGGCGAAGCTACCTCCCCCCCTGTTAGGTAGATTACGTGAGGTTGTTAGGTTAGGCTGGTATTTATTCGGTATGGGGTGTGTGGCGGGGCGGCGGCGGGTACACACACACAGGCATTGAAAACTCAATTAGTTAGTAATTTCTGGAAAAAAAAAAAACTATCTCCACAAGAAGAAGAAAAAACATACTTTGTCCAGAAATAAGTAGTCGGTGACTCGAAAGGAAAAGGCTATATACCCTCTCTTCAATAATCCCCATTACTTTTTATCCATATAGTTTCTCGTTTATCACCTTTATGTAATTTATCATACGGTTGTAGACTTTTAAACTCAAGGAGGCGTATGAGACAAAAATATTGAAATGTCCCTTAGAATTACCATTTTCTGTTTGTGTTTCCTGAGATAAAGTTTTGGTGAGGGAAAACTGTGTTAAAATATTAATGAAATCTGACGCTTGTATTTAGACAGGGATTACCCTTTTATGACTCTCCCTCACGCTGGGAGAGAGAGAGAGAGAGAGAGAGAGAGAGAGAATGTAGTTTTTGCTAGTCACATTCAGTATCACCACCATCACTACCACTATCATCACCACCACCTCCACCACCACCACTATTACACTGGTGGTGATTGTAGGGGTGATGATGTTACGTGGTGGTGAGTTTATAATGGATGAATCTCTCTCTCTCTCTCTCTCTCTCTCTCTCTCTCTCTCTCTGCACCGTTTTTTTTTGTCTCTACCTTTATTTTTTCACTAATTTATTTATTTTTCTGCCTTTTCCTTCTTTCTTTATTTTTATCTTCTTCTTTTTCTTCGTCATCCTTCATGATCCTCGTTCTCTTACTATCACTCTTCCTCCTTCTCCTCCGGCCGTCACTTCGCTGTGTCGGGAGTAAACTGAATATTGAGGTGCTTTCATCTGCTCCTCAATATCGAGGTGCTTTCATATGGTCCTCAATATCGAGGTGCTTTCATCTGCTCCTCAATATCGAGGTGCTTTCATATGGTCCTCAATATCGAGGTGCTTTCATATGGTCCTCAATATCGAGGTGCTTTCATCTGCTCCTCAATATCAAGGTGCTTTCATCTGCTCCTCAATATCGAGGTGCTTTCATCTGGTCCTCAATATCAAGGTGCTTTCATCTGCTCCTCAATATCGAGGTGCTTTCATCTGCTCCTCAATATCAAGGTGCTTTCATATGCTCCTCAATATCAAGGTGCTTTCATCTGGTCCTCAATATCAACGTGCTTTCATATGGTCCTCAATATCAACGTGCTTTCATATGGTCCTCAATATCGAGGTGCTTTCATATGGTCCTCAATATCAACGTGCTTTCATATGGTCCTCAATATCGAGGTGCTTTCATATGGTCCTCAATATCGAGGTGCTTTCATATAGTCCTCAATATCAAGGTGCTTTCATCTGCTCCTCAATATCGAGGTGCTTTCATCTGGTCCTCAATATCGAGGTGCTTTCATCTGCTCCTCAATATCGAGGTGCTTTCATCTGCTCCTCAATATCGAGGTGCTTTCATCTGGTCCTCAATATCGAGGTGCTTTCATCTGCTCCTCAATAAAGAGGTACTTTCATCTGCTCCTCAATAAAGAGGTACTTTCATCTGCTCCTCAATAAAGAGGTGCTTTCATCTGGTCCTCAATATCGAGGTGCTTTCATATGGTCCTCAATATCCAGGTGCTTTCATCTGCTCCTCAATATCGAGGTGCTTTAATCTGCTCCTCATTATCGAGATGCTTTCATCTGGTCCTCAATATCGAGGTGCTTTCATCTGGTCCTCAATATCGAGGTGCTTTCATCTGGTCCTCAATATCGAGGTGCTTTCATCTGGTCCTCAATATCGAGGTGCTTTCATCTGGTCCTCAATATCGAGGTGCTTTCATCTGGTCCTCAATATTGAGGTGCTTTCATCTGGTCCTCAATATCGAGGTGCTTTCATCTGGTCCTCAATATCGAGGTGCTTTCATCTGGTCCTCAATATCGAGGTGCTTTCATCTGGTCCTCAATATCGAGATGCTTTCATCTGGTCCTCAATATCGAGGTGCTTTCATCTGGTCCTCAATATCGAGGTGCTTTCATCTGGTCCTCAATGTCGAGGTGCTTTCATCTGGTCTTCAATATCGAGGTGCTTTCATCTGGTCCTCAATATCGAGATGCTTTCATCTGGTCCTCAATATCGAGGTGCTTTCATCTGGTCCTCAATGTCGAGGTGCTTTCATCCGCTCCCCAGGCCCCAAGTGGCTGTCGAGCAGATTAAATCACCAAAGGGGACAACCTCGTATTGAGCCAATAGTCTTTCTGTTGCCTGCATTTCCATGTTTCCTCCTCCTCCTCCTCCTCCTCCTCCTATCACAGTACAGTTTTAGTAGACATAAAAAACACTGGAATCCCTCGGTAGCCTGACTCCTTATAAAACTTAACCAGCAAACAGCCAACCTATAGTTACCCTCCTTACATTTACTCCATCTTCCCCTTCACCAAAAAAACAATGTATAAGTGGGAGAGATGAGAGCAAAGTTACAAAAACATGGAGTGCCGCAGGGGACGGAGTAGGAGGACTGGAACCTGTTGCCCCATTGTTAGTCTTGGGATCAGAGCGTACTGTGTTTAGGTATATATGTTAACTGAGAGGGTTCACGAGATTAGGCAATAGTTGTTTAGTGGGAGAGGAGGAGGAGGAGATAGGGAGGTGAGGAAAGACCCAGCAGGAATTAGGAAGAGGAGGAGGAGGAGGAAAGGGAGGAGGAAGTGACGAGGCAGCTTAGGTTGTATTATACTTGACTTTGAATGAGTAGAGACGGGAAGAATGGAGGAGGAGGAAGGAGAAGAAGGAAGAAAAGGAGGAAGTAGAGGAGGTGGGAGTGTTGAGAGAGAAAGAAGAGTAGGAAGGGGAATAATGAAGTAAAGGAAGAAGAGGAGGAAACATTGAAGAAGGGAGAGGAGGAGGAAGAAGGTGAAGGAGGTGGGAGTGCTGAGAGAGAAAGAAGAGTAGGAAGGGGAATAATGAAGTAAAGGAAGAAGAGGAGGAAACATTGAAGAAGGGAGAGGAGGAAGAAGAAGGTGAAGGAGGTGGGAGTACTGAGAGAGAAAGGGGAGCAGGAAGAGGAAAAAGGAGTCAAGAAAGAAGAAAGGAAGAGGAGGAGTAAGAAGGGGGAGGAAGGAAGAGTGTCGAGAGAGAAAGAGGAATAGGAGAGAGAAAAACAGTTGGGAGGGAAGGAAGAGAATGAAGAGGAGGAGGAAACATGAAAGAGGAAGGAAGAGGATGAGGAAGAAGGTGAAGGAGGTAGAAGTGTTTAGAGAGAAAGAGGAGTAAAAGAGGAAAAAGGAGTAAAGAAGAAAAGAAGAGGAGGAAACATGAAAGGAGAGAAAGCATGGAAGAAAGAAGAGGAGGAAGGAAGAGAAGGACGTAGGACTGTTGAAAGATAAAGAGGAGAGGGAGAAGGAAAAAAAGAGGAAAAAACATGAAAGAGCAGGCAACAGAAAGCTAGCGGGGTAGAGTCACGGGTAGAAGGAGATCCCCCATCTTTTGGCTCTTCTTCTCGGGGATCGAACCCAGAACCTCTCGGGTGTGAGTCGAATGTGCTAACCATTGCGCCACGGAGCACTTCAACACCTGAGAACTGCATGAAGAAAGAGGAAGAGAAAGAGAAAGAGGACTAAGGAAATTTATAAGAAGGAAATCGTAGATGGAGAAGGATGAAGAAGAAGGAATAGTGAATAGGAGAAGGAGAAGAAGAAAAAGATAATGAAGATAAGGGAGAGAAGGGGAGTGTATAGATGTGTTGTGAAGGGTGGTGGTGATGGTGGTGATGATGGTGGTGGTGGTGATGGTGATGGTGGTGGTGATGGTGGTGTTGGTGGTGTTGGTGTTGTTGTTGGTGTTGGTGGTGATGGTGGTGTTGCGTGTGCCTAGGGAAGCAGAGCCAAGGAGGTGATGAAGAGGAGGAGGAGGAGGAAGAGGAAGAGGAGGAGGAGGAGGAGGAGGAGAAAGAGGAGGGGGGTGAAGGAAAGGAGGGATGGAGGGGCAAGGACGGCCGCGTGAGAGAGAGAGAGAGAGAGAGAGAGAGAGAGAGAGAGAGAGAGAGAGTAATGGAGCTTTTTGCATTGCCCATCAAGAATTATAACATTTCCTCTCTCTCTCTCTCTCTCTCTCTCTCGTCATTTCAAAATATAACACCGTCTGACTTCCACATCCCCTTGCACACACACACACACACACACACACACACACACACACACACACACACAGACATGCCAATCGCCGTGTGTGGGGTGTAAGGGGTGCACCAAGAAACGGACAGACACACAGACAGACAGACAGTAATAAGAATAGCGGTAGTTTGATGACGTTGAACCTATTCTTCGTGTACACTCAGCGCAAAGGTATCTGTCACACACACACACACACACACACACACACAACGAAAATGTATAGGTTTTCACGGAGGAGGCTCAATGTAACTTATTTATTTTTTGTTCTTATTGCCTAAAAAATGTGAGGTCACTAGTGTAATTTCGTTGGAATTTTTTGGGGATTTTGTAAACTATACATTTTTGGAATGCTTACAAGTCAAGGAATCTCATAAACAATGTTGCCAAAATTAATTAGGTCACCTTGGCGGCCATCTTGGATGTTGAAAATGGCCGACTTCTGAAATGCAATTTTCAATTGAGAGACTTCAGCACAGCTAAGTTTGGCTATTTTTTTCTTTAATTTGCTTTGTCATAATATAAATGTAGTCTTTAGATATGATTTAAAACATGAAGTAGCAGAAATTACCATTTTTAGGCATTTTATTAAGGAACATTATGGTAATAAATGTGTTACAAAACCGAAAACTACTTGTTCCATGTTGGCATTATTTTTCATAACCTACATACAATGTGAAACTAGAAACACATCAGCACCATACATTCTAAAGTGTTAAATATTATTTACATACAATTTGTGACACTAAGTGATAGTATTACAGTAGTCTAATCAGAGGTAAGCACCAGGTGTTTCCACGCAACAATTGCAATTTCAAGTAGCAGCAGAAGTATGCAAGGTAATACATTTAAGCATTGAGTGATCATAGAAAGAATTAAAGAAACAGCAGCTAAAACTGCCACAATTAATCTGTATTATTGTCTTTAGGCAATATATATCATGGTCTCTCAATCATCGTCTGTATCATCATCATCGTCACTCTCCGAGTCAATGAGATTAGATGAAACATCCTTTGAATCTTGGTCATTTTGGCAGTCACTTGTGCACTGACATATTTCAGTGCAAGGAAGGTTCACTGCAGCACAAGAGCACCTTTTAGTTGAGCAGTTTGTCTTGCAAAGACATCTTACCATTTCCAGAATGGCTTCTGGTGCTGGCAGAAGTTCTGTTGTAAGCGGTTGCAGTTGTCCATCCTTGGTAAATAATGTTACGAGCGACACAGTAGTTTTGTCTAGGGTGATAATTTAAGAAACTGGTTACCCGAACATTAAATGAGGTGATGAAAATACGAAGATAGTCCTTAACATAAATTTAATGTATAAGTAAGAAACAACAATATTAACAACACCTGTAGCAAGTGAGAGTAATTACGTTACTTGCTCTTAAGACCTTATGGTCGTTTAAATCAAGTAAATGGTGTGAAGGTCATTAAGCACAAAATAGTTCAATACGAGTATGGAAAATAACAAGATAATATACCAAAACGAAGATTAAACCAAAGACAAAATGACACACAGATAACAATGAGAAAAGAAAACACAAGAAACCCACACAATGACACACAATAATAATAGATAATAATAACCACCACCAATGAATAAATGGATGATAATCACTGATGAATGGATGAATGAAAAGATAAGATGGACACAGAAATGATGAGATATGAGAAAAAATAGTATTGTTCACCTCCTATAGTTCACTGGTCACTTTGTAAGTGGTTACTGACTCACTGACTCGGCTGATGACGTGAGAGTTGTTGTTAGTAACCACTAATGGTTAAAAGTGATGCTTGGAATGTGACACAGTAATCTCCTGAACTATTAACTAGTTCACAATCCTGGCATGAGATTAATTGATAGGGGAGCGACCCCTGAAGAGATAACACTTCGACGAAGATAACGAGCCAGTGGAGAATGACCAGAGAATGCAATACCCACATCTGCAAACAGGATCTGGCATTAAGTACTCGTTTGAGTTTGAGCTGGTCAAGTTATGAGTCGAGTGAAGTATTGAATTGATTCGGAACGTCAGTGGTTCCTAAAGAAAATGAGTCTCGTAGGCTATGGGGAGAAAGTGTCTCACAGGAAAGATTCGAACAGAGCAAAACGTAATTAAGAGTATGAGGAACTGATAAAGTCTCCACGCTAGGCCTTTGCGTGGTTAGTTATTAAAGGCACAGTCAATCCCTACACTCAATCACGTTGCACATGAAACAGCACCAACAAACACAGTGACACAGTGATTACAAAAGTAATAGGAGTGATACTAGGGGTGAACGAACATACATGAAACAATAAATGATTAGCGAAGATGAAGTGGTGGAAAATAACAATGAATTAGTTATAATAATCCACTACATATGATCCCGGACAGGCCCCCAATAATGTTACGAGCGACACAGTAGTTTTGTCTAGGGTGATAATTTAAGAAACTGGTTACCCGAACATTAAATGAGGTGATGGTCATGGTCATATTTCATCATAATCAGTACAGTTAAAACAAAATTAATAAGTAAATAAGAGAAAAATAAGATTTTGTGGTCGCCATATTAGAAATCCAAAATGGCCGCCAAAATGACCTCGAAAATTCTGGCAACATTGGTTTTTGCATTCTTTGTAATGTTAGCTTTCTAAAAATGTATAGTTTATAAAATCCCCCAAAAAATCCAACGAACTTATATCTCAGAACATATCAGACCTCACTAAAACGGGGAGAGGGTCGTTTTTTTAAAGGGAGCCACATCCTTACGCCTCCTAGCCACATCCTCACTAACTTGGTCACGCTGCACGCTAAATTTATGTGTATCTACTTATCTATCTATTTATCTATCTACTTAGTTTCCTGGTCTTGGTGAAGGCCTTGGTGAAGGTTAAATATACGGTTTTGTTGTTTATCTCTCTCTCTCTCTCTCTCAAATGATTATCGCTGTTTTATGTGTGTCTGTCTGTCTGTCTGTCTGTCTGTATTTACCTATCTATCTATCTCTCTATCTCTCTATCTATCTATCTATCTAACAGTATATATCTATTTTTTATTGTTATTATTATTATTATTATTATTATTATTATTATTATTATTATTATTATTATTATCATCATCATCCCCCTTCCTCTTTCTCTCTCTCTCCCTCCCTCCTTCCCTTCTTATAAACTCAAGACGAGCTCCTTCTCTTCGTCCGCATTCCTCTCTTTCCTCGTCTTCCTAAACGCCGTCAAGAGGAACAAGAAGACCAAGACGCCTCGCCAGCCAACCCTGATCCCTCACCCTTGCCTGACCTCCTTCTGCCTTGTCGTGCTGGGGGGGGGGGGGGTGGAGGTTTACAGTGGTGGTGGTGGTAGGAGTGATGTGACCTCCTTCTGCCTTGTCGTGCTGGAGATGAGGTGTTCAGTGGTGCTGGTGGTGATGGTGCTAAAAGAAGTGGTGATGGAGCCCGTGGTTTTTAGAGGTGGTGGTGGTGGTACTGGTGGTGGTGGTGGTGGTGCTGGTGATAAGGGTGGTGATGGTGGTTGTCCTGATCTATTTTAATTTTTTTCCTTCCTGCGTGTAGTTCACCCACGGCCGTATCACGCGCTGGGCTCGCACTCCCCAGCAAGTTCCCGCCTGGCAGGAGCAAGGCTCGTTATAGTCCATCTCTGGGTACTGCCGGAGCCTTGTGTGTCTCTGTGTTGTTATTCTTTATTTACAGCAAAGGAAACAGCTCGAGGGCAAAAAGAAAAGAAAACAATGAAAAAAAGAGCCCGCCAATCACTGCTCCTACAGAAAAGACTTCAGAGGAGTGGCCAAAAGAGAGTTCAATTTCGGGAAGAGAGGTGTCCTGGTATACCCCACTGAAAGAGGTCAAGTCGTAGGCAGGAGGAAAGGAGAGAAAGGCAGGTGTGTGTGTGTGTGTGTGTGTGTGTGTGTGTGTGTGTGTGTGTGTGTGTGTGTGTGTGTGTGTGTGTGTGTGTGTGTGTGTGTGTGTGTATAATCACCGCAAATTAAAAAAAAAGAACATTAACCCCACCTCACGCATTATATCATTAGCCTATAATTATCATTACTATTATTTTTTATTTATATCGTTGTTGTTGTTGTTGTTGTTGTTGTCAGGTGAGGCATTTTCGGAGGCAGGTTCGGGCCGCTTTACCTGCCTGCTCCTTAATTACTCCCCTCACCTGTTTGGCCGTCGTTGGGCGGGGGGAGAGAGAGAGAGAGAGAGAGAGAGAGAGAGAGAGAGAGAGAGAGAGAGAGAGAGAGAGAGAGAGGAATGCGAGGGACAGAGAGGAATGAGAGAGAGAAAGGATGGGAGGGTTGGTCGTTACTATTTTAGACAGTGAGTGAGCTATAGGAAACATTTTTTCTCTCTCTCTCTCTCTCTCTCTCTCTCTCTCTCTCTCTCTCTCTCTCTCTCTCTCTCTCTCTCTCTCTCTCTCTCTCTCGGCGAAGAAGGAGAAGATATAGACAAAGAAAAGCGAGGGATGGAGAAGGAAGGGAGGAAGAAGAGGAGGAAAGAAAGGAAGGATAAGAGGAAGGAAGAACAGGAAGGAGAGAAGGTTGGAGGAAAAACATAATGGGAGATGGAGAGAAGGAGAAAGAATAACTCGAAAAAATAACTGTATCTATCTGTCTGTCTGTCTGTATGTCTGTCTGTCTGTTTGTCTGTCTGTCTGTCTGTCTGTTTGTCTGTCTGTTTGTCTGTTTATTTATCTATCTACATATCAGTGTTTCCACGTCACGGCCGCTCCACAGGACAAACAACTTGGCTTTGTCGGCACCGTTTCCCGCCCCGGTGATGCTTCTGAGAACTGAACCCCCGCACCCTCTCTCTCTCTACCTCCCCTCAACTCCTTCCAGAACTCCTCCTCCTCCTCCTCCTGCTCCTGCTCCACCTCCTCTACTACTGCTAATGCTACGACTACTACTACTACTTTTTTTTTTTTTTTTTTTTTACAGCTAAGGAGACAGCTCAAGGGCGTAAAGAAAAAAAAGAAAAAAAGGCCCGCTACTCACTGCTCCCGAACAGAGGTTATAGGAGTGTCCAAAATAAAAAAAACTACTACTACTACTACTACTACTACTACTACGTTTAACACAAGTAGGATAAACATATAACAGACAAGCTAGAGTATATAGCAAATTTTATTATAGTGAAACTTTAAAATAGTGACATCTGTAGGATATGTATAACAGGCTTACTGGAGTGTGTGGCGAACAATACTGTGGCGAAGTTTTAACATGGTGACATACGTAGGATAAATATAAGCCAAAAGAAAATCATCGCAATGAAACTAAAAAAAAAACTAAAAAAAACTGACAAGTAAGAAAAAAAGAAAAAAAACATGATATAATAAAAAAAAAACAATCTAATAAGAAGACGAGCCCTTGGCAGGAACAATTATGGAGGGAAAACACGCAACAAGCTCAAAGTGAACACTGGCACCAGAAATATGACGCAAAAAAGTGAACACTGGCACCAGAATTATGACGCAAAAAAGTGAACACTGGCACCAGAAATATGACACAAAAAAGTGAACACTGGCACCAGAAATATGAAGCAAAAAAGTGAACACTGGGACCAGAAATATGACGCAAAAATGTGAACACTGGCACCAGAAATATGACGCAAATAAGTGAACACTGGCACCAGAAATATGACGCAAAAAAGTGAACATTGGCACCAGAAATATGACGCAAAAAAGTGAACATTGGCACCAGAAATATGACGCAAAAAAGTGAACACTGGCACCAGAAATATGACGCAAAAAAGTGAACACTGGCACCAGAAATATGACACAAAAAAGTGAACATTGGCACCAGAAATATGACACAAAAAAGTGAACACTGGCACCAGAAATATGACGCAAAAAAGTGAACACTGGCACCAGAAATATGACGCAAAAAAGTGAACATTGGCACCAGAAATATGACACAAAAAAGTGAACACTGGCACCAGAAATATGACGCAAATAAGTGAAGACTGGCACCAGAAATATGACGCAAATAAGTGAACACTGGCACCAGAAATATGACGCAAAAAAGTGAACACTGGCACCAGAAATATGACACAAAAAAGTGAACACTGGCACCAGAAATATGAAGCAAAAAAGTGAACACTGGCACCAGAAATATGACGCAAAAAAGTGAACACTGGCACCAGAAATATGACGCAAATAAGTGAACACTGGCACCAGAAATATGACGCAAATAAGTGAACACTGGCACCAGAAATATGACGCAAAAATGTGAACACTGGCACCAGAAATATGACGCAAATAAGTGAACACTGGCACCAGAAATATGAAGCAAAAATGTGAACACTGGCACCAGAAATATGACGCAAAAAAGTGAACACTGGCACCAGAAATATGACGCAAAAAAGTGAACACTGGCACCAGAAATATGAAGCAAAAAAGTGAACACTGGCACCAGAAATATGACGCAAAAAAGTGAACACTGGCACCAGAAATATGACGCAAAAAAGTGAACACTGGCACCAGAAATATGACGCAAAAAAGTGAACACTGGCACCAGAAATATGAAGCAAAAAAGTGAACACTGGCACCAGAAATATGACGCAAAAAAGTGAACACTGGCACCAGAAATATGACGCAAAAAAGTGAACACTGGCACCAGAAATATGACACAAAAAGTGAAAAAGTGAAAAAAAGAAAAATTGTCGAAATAACAAAACTCGCTGAGAAATATATTGCATGTTCACTCTTCCTCCTCCTCCTCTTAAACCACCTCCTCTTCTTCCTCCTCCTCTTCCTCCTCCTCCTCCTCCTCCTCCTTCACGCCATCACGCCTGCTTGTCTGGAGGGCACGGTGCTGCCCCCTGCTTGTCTGGAGGGAACGGTGCTGCCCCCTGCTTGTCTGGAGGGAACGGTGCTGCCCCTGCTTGTCTGGAGGGCACGGTGCTGCCCCCTGCTTGTCTGGAGGGAACGGTGCTGCCCCCTGCTTGTCTGGAGGGAACGGTGCTGCCCCCTGCTTGTCTGGAGGGAACGGTGCTGTCCCCTGCTTGTCTGGAGGGAACGGTGCTGCCCCCTTCTTGTCTGGAGGGTACGGTGCTGCCCCCTGCTTGTCTGGAGGGAACGGTGCTGCCCCCTGCTTGTCTGGAGGGAACGGTGCTGCCCCCTGCTTGTCTGGAGGGAACGGTGCTGCCCCCTGCTTGTCTGGAGGGAACGGTGCTGCCCCCTGCTTGTCTGGAGGGAACGGTGCTGCCCCTGCTTGTCTGGAGGGAACGGTGCTGCCCCTGCTTGTCTGGAGGGAACGGTGCTGCCCCTGCTTGTCTGGAGGGAACGGTGCTGGCCCCTGCTTGTCTGGAGGGCACGGTGCTGCCCCCTGCTTGTCTGGAGGGCACGATGCTGCCCCCTGCTTGTCTGGAGGGCACGGTGCTGCCCCCTGCTTGTCTGGAGGGAGCGGTGCTGCCCCCTGCTTGTCTGAAGGGAACGGTGCTGCCCCCTGCTTGTCTGGAAGGTACGGTGCTGCCCCCTGCTTGTCTGGAGGGCACGGTGCTGCCCCCTGATTATCTGGAGGGCACGGTGCTGCCCACTGATTATCTGGAGGGCACGGTGCTGCCCCTGCTTGTCTGGAGGGAACGGTGCTGCCCCCTGCTTGTCTGGAGGGTACGGTGCTGCCCCCTGCTTGTCTGGAGGGCACGGTGCTGCCCCCTGATTATCTGGAGGGCACTATGCTGCCCACTGATTATCTGGAGGGCACGGTGCTGCCCCTGCTTGTCTGGAGGGAACGGTGCTGCCCCCTGCTTGTCTGGAGGGTACGGTGCTGCCCCCTGCTTGTCTGAAGGGTACGGTGCTGCCCCCTGCTTGTCTGGAGGGCACGGTGCTGCCCCCTGATTATCTGGAGGGCACGGTGCTGCCCACTGATTATCTGGAGGGCACGGTGCTGCCCCCTGCTTGTCTGGAGGGAACGGTGCTGCCCCTGCTTGTCTGGAGGGAACGGTGCTGCCCCCTGCTTGTCTGGAGGGTACGGTGCTGCCCCCTGCTTGTCTGGAGGGTACGGTGCTGCCCCCTGCTTGTCTGGAGGGCACGGTACTGCCCCCTGATTATCTGGAGGGCACGGTGCTGCCCACTGATTATCTGGAGGGCACGGTGCTGCCCACTGATTATCTGGAGGGCACGGTGCTACCCCCTGCACGGTGCTTCCACCTTCTTGTCTGGAGGGCACGGTGCTGCCCCCTGCTTGTCTGGAGGGCACGGTGCTGCCCTCTTCTTGTCTGGAGGGCACGGTGCCGTCCCCTGCTTGTCTGGATTGCAGGGTGCTGCCCCCTGCTTGTCTGGAGGGCACGGTGCTGCCCCCTGCTTGTCTGGAGGGCACGATGCTGCCCCCTGCTTGTCTGGAGGGCACGGTGCTACCCCCTACTTGTCTGAAGGACACGGTGCTGCCACCTGTTTGTCTGGGGGGCACGGTGCTGCCCCCTGCTTGTGTGGAGGGCACGGTGCTGCCCCCTGCCAGGTGCTGCCCCCTGCCAGGTGCTGCCCCCTGCTTGTCTGTAGGGCACGTTGGTAATGTGTATATTATAACATACATGTGAATGTGTGTATGTATGTCATTTCGCCATGGCCCAGCGGCGCCAGGACGTTACCCACAGACGCTACGTTGTGCTTAGGAGGTGTTCGTTGCCGTGGGAACGGTGTTGATTCAGCAAGCATGGTGAAGCTGGCCGCTCCTGTCCCGGGAGACGCCGGGGCAGATCAGGGCGGGCGGCGGACGAGAGCACAGGACTTCTCGGAGTGTGCGTACGACTTACGACTCGTCCACAAAATACTGTAACTATTCTGTGAATATATTTAAAAAGCAATACAACCATTTAATCAACCAGAGAGAGAGAGAGTAAATTAAGTGAACTCAAAGTGAACTTAACGGCTCCGCTCGGCCAACACATAACCCACATGACTTAACTAAAAGGCTATTGTGTTGTCTCACGACTTCTATCAACTAGGGAGAAAGCAGGCAACGGTACACCGGACCCGACGTGAGATAACAGTTCGCGCCTTAATCAAAAACACAAAAAAACAGCTAACAAAAAGGCTAACAACGTTGCTGCCGCCTGCACGGTGCTGCCCCCTGCTTGTCTGGAGGGCACGGTGAAATGCCAGAATTTTTCTCTTTTCTACACTCCCACACGGCCTCTGCGTGTAACGAAACACACGAGAAATTAATCCAGACAAGGAAAGGTTTGCCGGCCCCGGGGATCGAACCCGCGAGCAGCGTAACGGGAGAGCCACTCCTTTACCAGTCGGCCAAAGAGGTACTCCCCTGGCTAAGTGGGTTATGGGAGGCTCGCCCATCAGGCAAGTCGTGTCACTACACGGCTCCCCATTCCTATTTAGATTAATTTCTGTGTGTTGAGTTCCCGTTTTCTATGAACTTCGGAGAGCATGGGCCATCACTCTACCTGTTACCCTCTCGGGGTGACACAACAGAACAACAGGAGAGGATGCCTACTGCTTTTGCCAGGCAACGGTACACCGGACCCGACGTGAGATAACAGTTCGCGCCTTAATCAAAAACACAAAAAAACAGCTAACAAAAAGGCTAACAACGTTGCTGCCGCCTGCACGGTGCTGCCCCCTGCTTGTCTGGAGGGCACGGTGAAATGCCAGAATTTTTCTCTTTTCTACACTCCCACACGACCATCGCGTGTAACGAAACACACGAGGAATTAATCCAGACAAGGAAAGGTTTGCCGGCGCCGGGGATCGAACCCGCGACCAGCGTAACGGGAGAGCCACTCCTTTACCAGTCGGCCAAAGAGGTACCCCTCTGGCTAAGTGGGTTATGGGAGGCTCGCCCATCAGGCAAATCGTGTCACTACAACGGTGCTGCCCCCTGCTTGTCTGGAGGGCACGGTGCTGCCTCCTGCTTGTTTGGAGGGCACGGTGCTGCCCCCTGCTTGTCTGGAGGGCACGGTGCTGCCCCCTGCATGTCTGGAGGGCACGGTGCTGCCCCCTGCTTGTCTGAAGGGCACGGTGCTGCCCAGTGCACAGTGCTGCCCCCTGCTTGTCTGGAGGGCACAGTGCTACCCCCTGCTTGTCTGGAGGGCACGGTGCTGCCCAGTGCACGGTGCTGCCCCCTGCTTGTCTGGAGGGCACGGTGCTGCCCCCTGCTAGTCTGGAGGGAACGATGCTGCCGTTTGCAGGTTGCCCTCATCCTGCAGTGCTCACCCCTGCGGGCGTGCTGGCCTGGGTGTGGCAGCAGCCGGGGCCCCGTGCGTCGGGAGCGGGGTCATGCAGCTTCGCCTCACCACTTTGTGACCCCTGAGGGCGTGCCCGGAGGGGCGCGCCTCGGGGTCAGGTAGTTTCCGTCATCGTATTCTGAATCTTCGTCTACGTGGCATTGTGAATGCTCGGCGACATTTTCGTAGATTGGAGGCTCGGCGACTTTTTCGTAGATTGGAGGCTCGGCGACTTTTTCGTAGATTGGAGGCTCGGCGACTTTTTCGTAGATTGGAGGCTCGGGGATCTCCTCGTAGATGTGCTCCTCTTCGTCGCCGAAGTACAGGTAGTCGGGTTCCCGCTGCCGCGGCGCCACACGCGGGAGCACGGTGGGGCCCGTGGGCGGCGCCACGTCCACGTAGTTGTCGTCGACCTGTACCTCGCCGCCGATGCGCCAGGAGGCGACCAGTCCGCGCCGCGTCGGCACGCGGGGCACTACGGGAAGAGTGTGACCATTACGACGACGACGAAGACGACCGTCACGATGGGAGAGAGAGAGAGAGAGAGAGAGAGAGAGAGAGAGAGAGAGAGAGAGAGAGAGAGAGAGAGAGAGAGAGTGTGTGTGTGTGTGTGTGTGTGTGTGTGTGTGTGTGTGTGTGTAATAATAATAATAATAATAATAATAATAATAATAATAATAATAATAATAATAAACGGTTTATTAAGTGATTGCAGCTGTAAAGCTGAAAATATACATGTTAAAAATACAATATTGAAAAAAAAAAAAGTACAATGTGAAAGGGGTATAGGGGGTCTGGGTTGGTGGGGGGAAGGTGAGGTGGTGGAATGCAGTGCGTTAGTACTGTAGGAGGCGGTGTGGTATTCCGGGTGACGGGTCAGGTGCTTAAGCCCCAGGTCAACCCCAGGTCAAAAAAGGGTCAGGTCGCAGTTGATAGCAGGGGTGCAGGTAGAGGCGGTGTCGGCCGTCACTCAGCTTAGTGATGACCTTCTAATCTCTCCGGCCGGTGAGACAAGATAGGAAGAGGTGGACCGAGAAGCGGTAGGCGTGGGAACATCTAACGTCTGCACTTCCCCATGCCACTTGCCCTTGCCACTTGCCCCAACCATGACTCCACCTGAGTGACGGGCCTCAACACTGCACTGCACCTGAACCGAATTCTCCCAGCAGCATGATGGTCGGGCTGGTGTACCTGGGGGCACCTGGGGGCCGGCGTCGGCTGGATGGTTAGGCGGTGTCGACGTCACACTGGCCATTACTACTCTTCAGTGTCTTCACGGCACCACAAACGCACTGCACTCACTTTCTCTCACCATGATTAAGCTTGATGTCACAAAAGTTTCTTACAGTGTTGGGTTATTGATGAAAAGGGAGAGGGGGATGGAGGGGAAGGGGAGAGGCCAACAGGCTGGCCCCTGGCTGCACCTTACGGAGCGCCGTGACCCATGTCTGACTTTCGCCAGCAGGTACTCTCCCGACGTGAGGAAGTGTATGCTCATTATCGTCGATCTCTGGGTACTGCCAGGACCTCACACACCACACACCCCATCTTATTTGCTCAAGAACGACTCACTGATATTAGGAGACTTTAACCTCCCCCATATCGACTGGGTGACACTGTCGGGTACAGAAGGCGAGTCACATAGAATGATCGAATTTCTAGAAGAAAATTATCTAAGCCAAATGGTTTCTGAGCCAACTCGACAAAATAATATACTCGACCTTGTTATAACGACCCAAGATAACCTAGTCAGTAATGTCACGGTAGGAGAACACCTCGGTTCTTGCGATCATAAATTAGTGCGCGTCGACATTAGAGCTCAATCATCAGTGACTGAAAATAAAGTAAAGGTGCCCAATTTCAAAAGAGCTAACCGTAGAAATCCGACAAAAACTAACAAATACAACTATCAGATGACGGCAACGTAGAGGAAGCCTGGCTAAGCTTTAAAAATCACTTACTCACTCAGCAGAACACATTCGTCCCCTTGTGCGAGAAGCGAATTAACACTAATAAAAGCCCACCGTGGTATAATAGCGAAATTAAACAATCAGTCAATGAGAGAAAATTGTTTTACCGATTAAAGAAAGAACAAAGCACGCCCGAAAACATTAGACTTTATAATGATGCCAGGCAACGAGTAAAAAGACTAGTAGGTCAGGCAAAGAGTAGATATGAAGAACATATTGCAGCCAACTGTAAAAATAATCCGAAATCTTTCTTCAGTTACATAAACAACAGAAAGGCGATCAAAAGTGGTATTGGACCTTTAACAAACAGCGACGGTGCACTAGTGACTGACAGCCAACACATTGCAAACCTCTTAAACAATTACTTTTCCTCGGTGTTTAATACTAACAGTCTTCCTCTCGCTACCACCAACACCAGTACTATTGTAAATCTCGAGCATGCATTGCCTAATTTTTAAATAACAACCGATGAAGTCCTTAAAGCTCTCCATTCACTTAAAACAAATAAAAGTCCCGAACCCGACAAAGTATATCCTATACTGCTTAAAGAAACAAAGAGCGAAATACTCTCCTCCCTCACTACCGTATTCAATATGTCCTTGCGACAAGGCATCGTCCCTTCGGATTGGAAAAAGGCTAACGTGACTCCGATTTTTAAGAAAGGAGACAAAAAAATACCAGGTAACTACCGACCCATTAGTCTAACTTCAATTGTAGGTAAGCTACTCGAAGGCATAATTAGAGACAAAATTGTGAGTTACCTCGAAAGCCACTCATTAATTGGGGATTCACAACATGGCTTCCATAACAAAAGATCCTGCCTGTCAAACCTACTGACCTTTTATAACGATCTCTTCTTAATTTATGACGTAACCAAATCAGTGAACGTAGTCTATCTTGATTTCCAGAAAGCGTTTGATAAAGTACCACATCATAAATTACTTTATAAATTAAAGCAAATAGGCATTGACGGTCAAGTAAACCAATGGATCGCGAATTGATTGAGCAACAGACAACAAAGAGTTGTGATTGACGGATTTAACTCAGAGTGGGCGCCGGTCACTAGTGGCGTCCCTCAGGG
>NC_066528.1:11284745-11322245 GCF_024679095.1 Eriocheir sinensis
TATATCTCTAGTAAGTACAAATCTTCTGTGATCAATGAATTTTCTAAATTGGAACCTTTTATGGAATGTTTGGGAATCGAAGCAATATGTAATGCTAATACCTATTTATTTCTTTGTATTTACAGACCACCTCAAAGCAGTATAAATAATTTTCACAATTCACTTAATGAAATCTTATCCCTAATTAAAGATAAAATTACAAGGAGGTTTTTGTGTTTGGAGACTTAAACATAGATTTGTTACAATGTAATAATGACAATGTGCAGGATTTAATTAATATAATGTACAGCTATTCTTTATTTCCTCTAACTACCTTGCCTACTCGAGTAACTTCAACTTCATCCACGTTAATTGATCATGTTCGGTCATCTCAGATTGAAAGTAATACTGCCAATTATATATTAAAGACAGATATCAGTGACCACTACCCAGTAATCTCTGTATTTAAATGTGATAAATATCGTCATCCTTCTCCCACTTACGTAACTAAAAGAATATTTAATCAGGACTCCCTTGAAAAATTTAGTAATAGTCTCTCACAAACTAATTGGAGTGACACATTAAATTGTATATGTGCTAATGAGGCCTACAACTTATTTTACAGTAAATTTAAAACATGTTTTGATAAGTGTTTTCCGGAAAGAAAAAATAAATTTAGTTTTAAAAAGGAACGTAGTCCACACATTACTCTAGCTCTTAAGAATAGTATTAGAGAAAAACATCGACTTGAAAAACTAGCTCATAAATGGCCTTTAACGTTTAAGGAGTCTTATAGAATATATAGAAATAAATTAACGTCACTTTTAAAATTAGCCAAGAAGAAGTATAACCAAGAGCAGTTACTTAATAGCCAAGGTAATCCAAAACAACACTGGAGATCCATTAATACTATTCTTGGTAGATGCACAGGTGCTAAACATACAGTTATTGAATTAACCTCTTCAGTACCATGACGCAGTATATGAGTCATTTCATCTCTCGAACCATATCCTAGAGACGCTGTATGTGCGTCATGGTCATTGGACTATTCTACGTAGTCTGTAAAAAAATATGGCATGGTATGGTTTTTGTGTTTGTCTGTCTTTGTATTGAAGGGGTTAAAGCCACATTGTACTGACATTTCTGAAACATTTAATGACCATTTTTTGAAGGCTGGGGGGCTAGATCATGATATAGTAGGGGATGAATATATGACATATTTACACAACTCACCTAATTACTCGGTATACTTATCACCAGCTACACAGATAGAAATTGAAAACTTTCTTAAGACATTAAAAGGTACATCATCTGGTTTTGATGAAATTTCTCCCTTGGTCGTAAGACAAACTGCCAGCATAATTTCCTTGCCATTAACACACATAGTTAACCTCACATTAAAGAAAGGAGTTTTTCCGGACGAACTTAAGAAAGCTAAAATTATTCCATTATTTAAGTCAGATAATAGAGATGATGTCAATAACTACAGACCTATATCAGTTCTTCCTGTGTTCAGTAAAGTCTTTGAAAAAGTGATATGCACTCGTCTTGTAAATTTCATTGAGAAAAATAATTTATTTTCGAATTGTCAGCATGGATTTAGACCAGGGCGCTCTACTGAGTCGGCCATATTTCAGTTTACCAATAATGTGTATAAATATCTGGAAAAGAAACATTATTTAGTTGGAATTTTTTTAGATCTTTCTAAGGCTTTTGATTCGCTATGTCATAAAATTCTTTTAAGTAAACTTAGTAATTTTGGGATTCGGGGAGTTCCTTTAGAATTATTCAAAAATTATTTAACAAATCGATTTCAAGCTGTTTACTGTAATTCTAAATATTCTTCTTTCAAGCCTATCAACAAGGGTGTACCGCAAGGATCTATCCTAGGACCTATACTTTTTCTCATCTATATTAATGATATTGTCAATGCTATTAATAAATTTAAGTATACCATTTATGCTGACGACACTAATTTACTATTAGATGATAAAAATATAAATAGTTTGCATATAAACATTAATAATGAGCTCAATTCAATTAATATGTGGCTTAAACATAATAAGTTAAGGTTAAATATCACTAAAACAAAATACATTATCTTTCAAAACCGATCAGTCACTACTAACATGCCACCTATAACACTTGAAGGAAAAGTACTTGAACGAGTTTCTTATACTAAGTTTTTGGGCGTTTTCATAGATCAAAATATCAATTGGAAATACCAAATTAATTCTGTTGCAAATAAACTATCTAGGATATGTGGCATACTGTATCGAATAAGAAATAGCCTTACACAAGAAGCACTTATCAGTATTTATTATACACTTTGTTACCCGCATCTCATTTATTGTGTATCTGTGTGGGCGTGTACGTGGCCTTCCTTTCTTAAAAATCTTCAGGTTTCTCAAAATAAGATATTTAGGTGTATGTTTTATATGAACAAGTTTGATTCCACACATAACGTATTTTCCACACATAGATTTCTTAATTTTAAAAACATTCATTGTTATTTTCTACTATTATTTATTTATAAAAACCTCGCACTGATGCATGGAACTCATCCTTTTCAAGTTATTAATACATTGCATAATACGCGCAGGAACAATATAAACCTTATCTCTCCACAGTTCAGGACAGTTCTTTTCAGAAATAGTATTTTATGCTCAGGACCTCAAGTTTGGAATTCTTTGCCAGTAGAAATAAAAAATCTCCTTAATAGTAATAATTTCTCTCTATTTAAAAAGTCAGTAAAAACACACTTATTCGCAATCCAAAACAATCACGGTTAAAATTATAATTTATTCCTGAAACATGAACACAAATTTACATTATTAAATCTAATCAGTGAATTGCATAGTACTATTGTCCATATTATTTTTATTATTGTAATTATTATTATTATTATTATTATTGTTATTATTATTATTATTATTATTATTGTTATTATTATTATTATTGTTGATGCTGTTGTAGTTGTTATTATAGTTAACATTTTAGATATAACTATTATAACTTCATCTGGTATTATAGTTAATGTTGTTATTTATTGTATATTTGTATTTAGCTTTATGGTTGGGAGCTATCTGCAACCTTTAGAAATATTATTAATAGTGCAATGAAATAAATATACAGTCTGTCGGGAAGCTTCGGCTTGACAGGCTAGATTCGTTGCCAGAATTATAATTATATTTATATGTATATATCAATGTGTGTATATTATGGCAATAAACATTACTTACTTACTTACTTACTTACTTACACTCACTCACTCACTCACACACACACACACACACTCACTCACTCACTCACTCACACACACACACACTCACTCACTCACACACACACACACACACACAGCGCGGCTCCTTGCTGCCCGGGCTCCTCACAGCGGCGCCTGGCTCTCGGCCCTTCCCGTCGAGAGACTCGGGCTTCTCCTCCCCGACGAGGCGGTCCGGACAGGAGTAGCCCTGCGACTGGGAGTCCCCACACAGCAGCCCCACCGATGTCGCTGCGGAGCCATGGCGGACAGGCTGGGACACCACAACCTGTCCTGCAAGAGAGACCCCGGTCGCCTGCCCCGCCACGCAGCCCTCAACGATGTGGTGTACAGGGCACTGTCATCTGCCGGTGTGTCGGCCATCCTCGAGCCGCGGGGTCTAGACCGCGGCGATGGACGCCGTCCCGACGGCATCACTATTTACCCATTCACGCAGGGCAAGATGCTAGCGTGGGACGCCACCTGCGTGAACACCTTCGGCAGCACCCACCTCATCGACTGCGCTACCACAGCAGGCGCTGCCGCACGCTCCGCCGAGGCCCGGAAACGGCAGCGCTACGCCGACCTCGGTCAGCGGTATGACTTCATGCCGCTGACGGTGGAGACGACCGGAGTCCTCGGTCCCGCCTTCAGCGACCTCATCAAGACCCTCGGCAGGCGCATCCGAGAGAGGACGGGGGAAAAGCGGGAAACAGAGTGGCTGCGGCAGCGGGTCAGCCTCGCAGTGATCCGCGGGAACGCAGCAGCGCCCCACATAAGACCCAACTCGTCCTTTATTTTGTTATTCTTTATGTATAATTCTTTAGTTTTTTGTATTATTTATCTGTAGTATAGTAAAAGATATGGTTGAGTGCCACAGTCATCGGCGTTCCGGCAGGGGCCCATGAATTGCAATGCGAACAATCTAACCGATTGTTCCCATCGTAACTCCCTTCCGGATGGAGGCTCTTTTCATATTGTAAAACACACACACACACACACACACACACACACACACACACACACACACACACACACACACACACACACACACACTCACTCACTCACACACACACAAGGACATAAGAACATAAGAACATAAGAACGCAGGAGTCTGCAAGAGGCCGGTAGGCCTGTACGAGGCAGCTCCTTTGACCCTAAGCTCCCGTGTATCTAACCCCACCTAATATCGCTGTCCATGAATTTATCTAGTCTATTTTTGAATGTGACAATTGTATTGGCACTCACCACATGACTGCTAAGCCTATTCCACTCATCCACCACCCTGTTAGTAAACCAATTTTTGCCTATGTCCCTGCTGAATCTGAATTTATCCAGTTTAAACCCGTTACTTCGTGTCCTACCCGGTTCTCTTACCAACAAAACCTTATGTATGTCTCCCTTATTAAAGCCCTTCATCCATTTATAAACCTCGATCATGTCTCCACGCACCCTTCTCCTTTCTAGAGAATGCAAGTTTAACTGTTGAGTCTTTCCTCGTATGGCAAGTTTCTCAACCCCTGAATCATCTTAGTCATCCTCCTCTGCACCGATTCTAACATTTTGATATCCATTCTATAGTAGGGTGACCAGAACTGAACCGCATAGTCAAGATGAGGTCTAACTAATGCTAAATATAGTTTGAGGAAGACTTCGGGGCTTCTGTTGCTTACGCTCCTTGAAATAAATCCCAGTACCCTATTAGCTCGATTTCTAGCTTGAATGCATTGTGCCCTTGGACGGAGATCAGGGCCCGTATCCTCGACAACTATTAATACTAAACTTGGTATTCACTTTCGACTTTGGTATTAACTTCACTCTCAAAGTGTATCCTCAACAACTATTAGCCTAATACCTACTCTTAACTTTGGTATTAACTTGAGAGTGCTGGCGAGGACTTCTAAACACTTAATAGTAAAGTTAATAGTGAAACCCAGACCCAGACCCATATCAACATGGCCCCCGGACTTCCTCGTCCAGCCCGCCTCCGCAATTTAGAGTTTGATAGGGCGCTTTGGAACTGTATAACGATGGTGAACTTGTCAAGACATACATATTAAACCGTGCAGGAATGGAGTATGTGACTGATTTGGTGAGAAGAGAGCTACAAGATCCAGTTCAAAGGGAGCATTCCCGCACCCCGGGGTTGAAAGTGATTTTGACTTAAAGGTACTTGGCTACAGGAAAAATGCTGCAGTGTTCAAGTGATGAGTTTGGGGTAAGCCAGAGTAGTGTAAGCAGGGTGATTGTGGAAACTCTGGCCGCCCTCAGTGACCCGTAGGTAGTCGGGAGGTTTATCCAGTCTCCCCTTGATAGGGTGGAGATCCGTATAAAGCAAGCAGAATTCTACCAACTTGCCGGTGTTGTGGGAGTGATAGACTGCACCCATGTGAAAATAATGGCACCAAAGGAAAACGATGTAGTTTATGTCAACAGAAAAAAAAATAAACATAGCTTGAACATACAATTAGTGTTTGATGCCTTTGTTATTGATTAAAATGTGAAATATTCGAGTTAAGGAAAACAAAACATGGGAAAAAAACTTTTATTTGTAGCAGAAAGGTACACACATGCAAATGAAAAAGATGACATTAAAATTGCATTAAAATGTCATTTAGAATATGATTTATAATTATTGCTGCCGGTTATTCATATTGAGATAATGGTGGTAAGAAAGCTTGTTAGAGACGTCTGCCAGTGTGAGGGAGGAGGAACGAAAGGTCGAGGTGACCACATCGCGAACATCATGACTTATGAGTGAAGTAAAACGAGGTTACTTGGTTTCTGTTTACAAAGTTCCAAGTGGAAAAACAACTTTATTGTGAATTCAGTGTATACTTTTCTGGAGTATTGTGTTTACTGAGTGAATTGGTGACCAATCTGTTGCTATTTGTGTCTTGCTTGAAGATATTCATCATTGGATTCAAAGCTATGGTATTAATGTGCAATAGTCATCATAACAAAATACGTAGTAATTAATTATATATGTCAACCTATTTATTTTCATGAGATCATGGTATGACCACTGAAAAACATAGCTTTTTATCTTGGCTCCATTACAAATTCAGTATATAATTACTCTATTAGTGGAATCTAGTTTTCAGCATCTTTTATTATTATGCCAATATTCTAAGCACTCAGCTTGCAAACATGCTTAGGTTTATGTTGTCAGTTTGGGTCGGACTTATGTGAACACTTTACCAAGTGACCTAAGATTACTCAATGCTCGCAAAGCTATGGTATTAACGTGCAATGGTCATCATACCAAAATATGTAGTAATTAATTATATATGTCAACCTAATTATTTTCATGAGATCATGGTATGACTGCTGAAAACATAGCTTTTTTTATCTTAGCTCCATTACAAATTCAGTATATAATTATTCATATATTCAATAAAGTAGTGGAATCCAGTTTTCAGCATCTTTTATTATTATGCCAATATTCTAAACACTCAGCTTGCAAACACGCTTAGGTTTATGTTGTCAGCTTGGGTCGGACTTAGGTGAACACTTTACCAAGTGACCTAAGATTACTCAATGCTACCATATAGGTATACTACATCTTTGATTGTGAGTTCATCAGAGAGCACTGGAGCAGCATGAGTCTAATTAGGTGCTAATGAATATCCTGCCTGCATCACAGACTACATAAAATGCAAATATGATCAGTGCCTAAAGGTGTTATAAGCTAATGATGGTAAATATATATATATATATATATATATATATATATATATATATATATATATATATATATATATATATATATATATATATATATATATATATATATATATATATATATATATATATATATATATATATATATATATATATATATATATATATATATATATATATATATATAAAAAACTGTCTGCCCTAATGTCCTCCCACTTTTGAAGGCCAAATGACGCCCTCATTGTAACAACGCATCTTGTAACACCCATGACTGGGTGCCGGTGCAAATCTCCTCATTTAACACCGAGAAATTAATCTAGGCTCTAGGGAACTCAGAACAATCCAAGTTAGAGAGTGCTGGCTGTGGAGATTGAACCAGTGACCTTCGACATACAAAGCCATGTCTGTCAGTCGAGCCAATAAAGGTAAAGGTAAAGTTGGGGCATACGCTATAGCAGCGCGTGGCCTCGGTGCTCATCTCCGTAACATTGGGCCTTGAGCCTGTGGTGAGAGGGAGTCCATTACCCCGGGACACAGGGCCAGTGTGACATCCGGGCTACCACAGTTTCCCCAGGTAGTCATTTATCGACCAGCCCGAGAGGGAGGATGATCAGCTGGGTGAGCTGCACGCCGACTGCCCAGGCCGGGATTCGAACCCGGGCCCGCGTAGAAGCCAGGCATGCTGACCACTAGACCACGGAGGCGTATTGGAGCCCAATCTCAAGTGAACCCACTCACAATGGCACACAATTTTTTTTCCGGTAAATTTTGTGCTTTGAATGAATTTGCTAATCATTTCTGTCGAAAAACAGCACAAATTATTTTTCACCCCTTCCACCCTAACCTCCTCAGTAATAAAAAAAAGTGACAAAATCATAGCCTTGAGGCAGTAATATTCAGCCCCAGCATCAAAAAATTATACTGCTGCCCTATGAAAGGCATCTCTTAACTCCGATGAAGTAGGTGGTGACTGGTGGAGCAGCTTCATTGTCATCCCTTGCAGTGGCAGGTGTCATAGGGCCAGCAGATGATGAAACAGTGGCTGGTGTCATAGGGCCAGCAGATGATGAAGCAGTGGCTGGTGTCATAGGGCCAGCAGATGATGAAGCAGTGGCTGGTGTCATAGGGCCAGCAGATGATGAAGCAGTGGCTGGTGTCATAGGGCCAGCAGATGATGAAGCAGTGGCTGGTGTCATAGGGCCAGCAGATGATGAAGCAGTGGCTGGTGTCATAGGGCCAGCAGATGATGAAGCAGTGGCTGGTGTCATAGGGCCAGCAGATGATGAAACAGTGGCTGGTGTCATAGGGCCAGCAGATGATGAAGCAGTGGCTGGTGTCATAGGGCCAGCAGATGATGAAACAGTGGCTGGTGTCATAGGGCCAGCAGATGATGAAGCAGTGGCTGGTGTCATAGGGCCAGCAGATGATGAAACAGTGGCTGGTGTCATAGGGCCAGCAGATGATGAAGCAGTGGCTGGTGTCATAGGGCCAGCAGATGATGAAACAGTGGCTGGTGTCATAGGGCCAGCAGATGATGAAGCAGTGGCTGGTGTCATAGGGCCAGCAGATGATGAAACAGTGGCAGGTGTCATTGGGCCAGCAGATGATGAAGCAGTGGCTGGTGTCATAGGGCCAGCAGATGATGAAACAGTGGCTGGTGTCATAGGGCCAGCAGATATTGAAGCAGTGGCTGTTGCCGGAGCAGCTAATGGTATCTTTTCCACAAGTAATGAACAATGTGCTGGGATGGTCTCTAGCAATACTGATAAAGTGTGTATCTACAAAGAATATGAATTTAAGGGTAATTAATAAATTGTTTTAATAAGAATATAAAAGAATATAAAGAATATAAAAATGTCATTGTTATGATGGGGCAGGGGTAAACCAGTGTATGCTGTGAGGCCTTGGTGTGGAAGTTCCCTGCCTGAACTGTGCAGCTAATCCCCCATACAGTGAGGGCCTTTTTTACTCCCTCAGGGGCTGTGCAGCTGAGAGAGTGATGTACATGAGTGTGAGTGTGTGAGTAAGTGTGTGCCTGTCTTGGCTAAAACCCTTCACTGGGGGAAGACAACCAAGGTATTTAGATAGATTGATAGTCATTGACAGATGAACATTAAAAAATTTCTATATCAAATATGCAGTTCACTGCTATGAACTTATTAACTTTAAGATGAAATAAAGGCATTGTGGCCAGTATAGCTGCATTCTGTGAGCACATAAAAAACTAACTAATATATGTTTTACATTTAAAGACACAACAACTAAAAAAAATTACCAGTCTGCCGCTGCTCATTCTTGCACTTGGCAATGCAAGGCTTTGATTTTTGTTGTACGTTGTACCAACGCCTCTCACAGTCATCCTGCGTACGGGGTCCACTCCCAGGGAAGGCACTGTCAGGGTATAAATGTGAAGCAAGTTTCTTAATCGTTTCACTATGGCATGCTTTTTATTTCCCATAACTTCTCCAATAACATTTAATACATGCTGTGATGGAAAGCTAAATCAGTACCAATATTTTATTTACATGCATCATAAGACATTAACTTTTTAGTTGTTATGTACATAAATACTACTTTTCATTACCTACTTTTCTAAAATGCTTTTCTCTAAGTAGGAGGATATTACACAATACAGCTATACAAAAAAATTCAAAGCATTAATCTTAATTCCATTCCTTTGAGTACTTCTAACCTAACATTATATCACCAGAAACTGTTTAACCAATGCTATCAAAATAATATTTTAATCTTACTTTACCATTCTCATCAAATCTACCTATTCCGATATAGTCTTAACATAAAATATTTGTAAAAGTGTTGAGAGCCTGGCATGCCCAACCCACCCACCCCCCAAAAAAAATCTAAATAAGGAATAAATAAAATAACAGGTAAATATGACTTGACTCTCTTATACTAACCCCCTTTCCACCCTAACAAACTTGGGGACCTACCATGTTAGGTTAGGACGTGTTTGGAAGGACATGTTTAGCAGGAGTTGGTTTAGTTATGTTAGATTGTTGAGGGAGTGGGGGTTGCAGCAGAAATGGTCATGATGATGCTATTCACATGGAGCAGTAGGAAAAAGTATGTCCTGTTTGGAAACTCTGTGGTTGTGTTTGTATACAAAAATACCCATTTGACGAGGTTAGGTTAGTTTGCAAGTTACATGAATCATGGATATGTGAATATGTAACAAAAAAAATAAAAGCGTTAACCTTAATTTCATTATCTTGAGTACATTCCAATCTAACATTATATCACCATAATCTGTTTGGCCAATGCTATAAATATACTATTTTAATCTTACTTTACCATTCTCACAAAACCTACCCATTCCCATATAGTCTTGACATAAAGTACTTGTAAAAGTGTCCATAGTCTGGCATGCCTAGCATCCCCCCCCCAATAAAAAAAATAATAAACAAATAAAAATAAATAAAGAATGAAAACAGGGCAAATATGCCATAACTATCTATACCAACCCCCTCTTCCCCCCCAACAAACTTGGCATGTTAAGTTAGGATGTGTTCGGTAGGACAGGGCAGGTTTGGCATGGTTAGGTTTAGTTATGTTAGGTTGTTGAGGGAGAGGGGGTTGTGGCAGAAATGGTCATAATGAAACTATTCAGATACAGAATGAAAAGGTATGTTCTGTTTGGAAGGTCAGTGGTTGTGTTATTATGCAAAAAATACCCAATTGATTAGGTTAGGTTAGTTTGTAAGCTGATTGAACCATGGATATGTGATTACCAACCTTGTTACAGCTTCTGCCACTTCAGTCCACGCTCTCTTCTTATCCTCAGGGGTGATACTCTTCCCATAACACCCTCTGATTATACGTATTTTTTCTTGAATTTGATGTAAGAAGACCGTTTCATCTGGCGACCAATTAAACTTACTCCTTTTCTGCGCTGGTTCTCCGGCACGTAGATCATTGGGGCAGATGACTTGGTTATGGTGCGGTAATTTCAGCAGAGCAAGTCGTGACGCAGGCGGGGAGATACGGGTATTGACGAGTGACGGAGTAAAAACAGCCTTTGAGGCTGCTTCTATCTGCCACAAAACTCAGTATTTTCTTGTGTTTGCCATTTATTATGTTTCTGTTGTACATTTATACATCTTTTCTTTATTTTTCTTTTGAAATATATACTTAATTCATGTCGGATGTTTACGTTTTGCACGGAGGCGTCCTTAGCAACGAGCCCGCCATAAAGAAGAAGAAGAAGAAGATAATAGTAGCCAGGATTTGCTAATACCTACACTCAAAGTTGACGAGGATAGCTTTTACTCTTAATAATTTGAAACTATTAACTTTGATAGTAACTTTAAGAGTAAAAGTTAATAGCTCTCGAGGATACGGGCCCAGAGCTCACTAAGACCCCTAAATCCCTCTCGCACCCAGACCTACTTATGAGAGTGTCATTTAAGCAATAGTTATGTGAGGGGTTGTTCCTACCTACACTCAGAATACTGCACTTCCCTACATTGAACTCCATCTGCCATTTATCCGCCCAGTCATATAATCTGTTGAGTTCACCTTGGAGAATACTAGCGTCCTGATCCGACTCAATTACTCTACCGATCTTGGTATCATCTGCAAATTTACTAACATCACTACTAATTCCTGTGTCTAAGTCATTGATATAAATAATAAACAAAAGTGGACCTAATACCGAACCTTGTGGGACCCCACTCGTAACACATCCCCAGTCAGATCTTTTACCATTGATTTGCACTCTTTGCTTCCTATTGCTAAGCCACGCCTTGACCCAGTTCAAAACTTTACCCTCTACTCCGTGAGCCTGTAATTTAAGCAACAGTCGTTGGTGAGGAACTTTGTCAAACGCTTTACTAAAATCAAGATAGATTACATCATAATTTTCATCTCTGTCAACCGCCTCAAATACTTTATTGTAGAAGGACAAGAGATTGGTGAGGCATGACCTATCTTTTGTGAACCCATGCTGCGAGTCGTGAATTAAGCTATGTTTCTCTAAATGCTCCCGAATGTTCCTGGCTATTATGGACTCCAGCATCTTCCCTATAACCGATGTTAAGCTAATTGGGCGATAGTTTGAAGCAACTGACCTGTCCCCCTTTTTAAAAATCGGCGTCACATTAGGTACTTTCCATAGGCTCGGCACATAGCCAGTATTTACCGACATCTTAAAGATGTCGGTTAGTGGGTCACTGATTATATCACCAAACTCCTTTAATACCCTCGGAAATATCCCGTCAGGACCTGGCGACTTGTTCTTCTTAAGCTTATCTATCTCATCCTGAACTACTTGCCTGGTAATGATTATATCCCTCAATTTATCGCCATCCCCGCCCTCGTACACCTGAACTCTTTCCGGTATAGTCGTTCGATCCTCCTGTGTGAATACTGAAAGGAAGTAGTCGTTCAACAATGTGCTCATATTTTCATAATTTTCTACTAGCTTCCCTGTGTTTGTTTTCAGCGGTCCAATTTTCTTCCGTGTTTTTGTTCTATACATCTGAAAGAAGCCCTTAGGATTACTTTTCGCCTCATTTGCTACTTTGATCTCATAGTTCTTTTTTGCTATCCTGGTGTTTTTCTTAACTAATCTACCAAGGGTAAGCGGTCGCCCAAAAACAGCACCACACCAAGTTGGAAAGAAAGAATGAAAAGAAAGAAATTGAAAGACAGAGGGAGAGAAAGAAAGGGAAGGAAAAGCATGAAGGAAAGTGGAGAAAAATAATGATCAAAACAAGAAATATGGGATCTTTTCTGTAGTTTTCTTTTTATCTGGTTTGTTTTCTCATACTTTCCTGTTTTTGTGTGCTCTTTTTTTTTTTTTTTTTTTTGGTGCTCTACATTAAATTGTCCTTCCTTCGGCGTTGTCTTTGTGTGGATGAGTCTCCCCTCCTTCCCCCCCCCTCCAAAAAAAAAAAAAAAAACATACCAGCATACAACACCAAACGTCTAAGAATATTTTGTCTTTTCTCTGATTTTTTTTTTTTTTTTTTTTTTTGTCGTAGTCTATCGTTGTTGACATGCCTCCGTTGCCTTTCGTTGGGGTATTTGGTCTTCCCTAAGCGTCGCACCTTCCTGTAGAGCGTGTCATTGGCTGGTTCCTCTGGCTGGTAAAAATGTTATGTCTTGCCGTTTCAGTGGAGTGAGAGATCCTGTGCTTCTCAACTCATCTTATCTGACGCACATCCGAGTGTTTTATTTTTCGTCTCTCTCTCTCTCTCTCTCTCTCTCTCTCTCTCTCTCTCTCTCTCTCTCTCTCTCTCTCTCTCTCTCTCTCTCTCTCTCTCTCTCTCTCTCTCTCTCTCTGTGGATGAAGTATAAAGACACTGAAAGACTCGCCCTTCTGTTCCCTCGTCTGGTGTGTCGTCGGTCCTCTTCATCGCCCGCAGCCACTTCCCTAACACTTCCTTATCGTAGGGAAGGGAAAGACGTGTGTTTTTGGACCTTGTAATTCGAAACTGCACGCGTGCATCACTGAGTCTCGTGAACAGCAAGACTGAAGCGCTGATAGCCGCTGTTTTAGGAGACGGTTATGTTCGGAGAGTAACGCGTAGTAGCGACCCCAACCTGACCTACCTATAACTACTGAGTATTCTAGCCCTGCAGGATGACAGGATGAGGTCAGCCCCGCCCCCGCCCACCCATGTCCCAGGCCTTCTCTCTCTCGGCCTTGGCCTTGGAACATGACGTCTCTAAACAGTGTAATGCCAAGCTACTTTTATAGTTGGAAGCTCCTATTTTATGATGGCCCTATACAGTGCCTCTCATGCACGATTTAAACTATAGCAAAAAAGGGCAAAATAAACATGACTGATACATTGTGCTATGCTTTTATTAATGTCAAGTCACAGGATCAGATAACAGGGGGCAGCGTGACATAATCATTCATCACACTGTGCAAGCCAAACCACGCGGACAGTCTGACATTCCCGTGAGTCGCGCCGTCCGTGTGTTCCCGAGGCGGCCGCGGCACCACACTGTTCCGGGGAGGGGACGGCGCTGTGCAAAATACCCTAAAGATGCAAGAAAAGCACAGATGTTTGTTACTTCATAGCCGTGTTGTACTAAAGGTTTAGATTTTCTTTTAACACCGTGAAAGTTGCCTGTAGTAGCTACGTGTTTTGTTCTGTTGTAGCTTCTAGTGTGTCAGGATGGCCGTGGTGCTGGCCCAGGCACGCGTAATGCAGCCTGAGGATTTTGCACAACAGCGGCGGGCACTCGCTGAAACTTGTCACCATCCAACACAACAGTGACGAGTACCAACACAACAGTGACGAGTACTTTGGGAGTCACCATCCAACACAACAGTGACGAGTACCTAGGCATGAAACACATCTCCCCGCCCCCTCAAAGGTAAAGGGATTGATATGTCACCATCCAACACAACAGTGACGAGTACCTTGGCATGAAACACATCTCCCGCCCCCTCAAAGGAAAAGGGATTAATATGTCACCCTCCAACACAACAGTGACGAGTACCTTGGCATGAAACACATCTCCCCGCCCCCTCAAAGGAAAAAGGATTAATATGTCACCCTCCAACACAACAGTGACGAGTACCTTGCCATGAAACACATCTCCCGCCCCCTCAAAGGAAAAGGGATTAATATGTCACCCTCCAACACAACAGTGACGAGTACCTTGGCATGAAACACATCTCCCGCCCCCTCAAAGGTAAAGGGATTAATATGTCACCATCCAACACAACAGTGACGAGTACCTTGGCATGAAACACATCTCCCGCCCCCTCAAAGGTAAAGGGATTAATATGTCACCATCCAACACAACAGTGACGAGTACCTTGGCATGAAACACATCTCCCGCCCCCTCAAAGGTAAAGGGATTAATATGTCACCATCCAACACAACATTAACAAGTACGAAAGCATGAAATACGTTTCCCCTGTTTCCCAACGAGAAAAAAAGATTGACTGATTTCTCACAATCCAAAACAACTGTAACAAGCAGGGAAGCATGAATTACGTCCCCGCCCCCAGCGGGAAAAAGATTGACTGATTTATGAAATTAAATACTATAAAAAAAGTTGAAATGACGTGCATAACGCGGTGCTGCAGACTGATCACATGTATTAATACACGCACGTCAGGGCTGAACACAATATAATGACGTGCACAATGTGGTGCTGCAGACTGATCACATGTATTAATACACGCACGTCAGGGCTGAACACAACAGCATCACACAATCGCGGAACACTCGCATGGACAAGTCACAGAGCAATACAGAACAGGGATACACATGTACAAGTAATGTAGAGTAAGATAAGCAACTGAACAAAACCATTTTAATGATCATTAACAGTATTGTTTAAGACATATGTTTCCTTATTTGCTAACTTATTAACTAAATCATCGAGATCAGAAAATCAGCAACATGTTCTCAGTAGATCGCTGTAGTTGTATCTTCACTGTTCACTAAAGGTCCCTTCGGCGAACACAGCAGGACCTGGAGTTGCTGTTCCCTGGCGGCCCCTGTTTTGGACACTTCTTTTGTTGTATTAAAACAACTTTTATCACTCGTTAATTACTCCATAAATGATCTCACCGTCTCGTATCCCTGGTAGCGTGATCCGGCTTAAGTTGTTATTGGAGACTGGTGTTCGGGGATAAACAAGGGAAAAAGAAAATGTACATTTATTTAAAATTAAATGAAAGTAATTGCCTTACGCAATATTCTATGCTCAGACGATCATAACACTGGCATATTCAGCAATGGATGCAACATATGACAAACGACATGTCTTAAACATAATACTACAATCTGTGCTCAGTTGTTGCCAATAATAATAACACTCGTCGTTCCACAAGCAGTGGTTTGTATCTCTCTGCTTACATCACAATCATTATGTACTCTCTTCACAAAATCCTAATAACACATTCCTATAGTATAATCTACTACAAGTCACGGAAGCACCAAATTATACCACACCCAGTGGGTTTACCTTTGCTTTACATCGCAAACAAACAATCACAATCCTGTCCCACTCACAATCCTACTTCACATCTCCTACATTATAATCTCCAGGACAATACAGTCGGTTTCCCTTAGATTCTCGAATTTCTACTCACGATTAAGATCACAACAGCCATTCTCGGCTGAGTGAGTAGCAGGTCTGCTTGAGGCGAGAACCAAGCTCGGTGTGCTCATACCAGTGATTTCTAGGCCACATTTTTCTTTGCTTGAGGCGGACTTACATCCTTGACACGCCCTTAATTTTCCACATAACCGGTGGCCAATACTTCCTGTCACACCCGTTTACTCGCTCATTATGTTGTATTGTTTTACTTCTGCTATTCGTTAAGACACTCCCACAGCGATTTTTCTGTTAAATTATTGGCTCATAACATGTCGCCACGACTGACGTCACGGGTCAGTCTTTTTCAATGGTTCTTCACACTTTCTGACCACGCCCACTGGGTATCTGTTTTCTGTATCTGAGTCTGGGTATCTGTTTTCCTTTACCCTCGTTGTTTCCCCTCTTTTGTACTTGAGATGTTTACACTGTTATATATGTCACCCTTCTTGTTAGTGTTTGTCCTGTCAGATGTTTACACAGTTGTATATCTCTCATTCCTCTCTGGGTATCTGTTTTCCTTTATCCTCGTTGTTTCCCTCCTTGTTAGTGTTTGTCCTATGAGATGTTTACAGTTGTATATCTGTCACCCTATTTGTTAGTGTTTGTCCTGTCAGATGTTTACCCTGTACTGTTATGGCTATTCCTCTTGTTTGTTCGTTTTCTGGTTCCCGACACCTGTCAGTGAGCCGGGCAGGGGTTCGTACAGACTGTTCTCCACGACTTCTTTCTCTTGCTGTTCCCTGGCGGCGGGGGTCACGGGGCCGGGGAAGGGCTCGTACAGACTGTTCTCCACGACTACCGTCCCTTGCTGTTCCCTGGCGGCGGGGGTCACGGGGCCGGGGAAGGGTTCGTACAGACTGTTCTCCATGATGTGCACTGAACCTATCTCCGGTGAGGCTGGAGAAGAGAATGTGCGATACTGGATCTCTGAAGAGGTGTAGATTATCATTATTATTATTATCATTATCATCATCATTATCATTATCATTATCATTACTATTATTATTATTATTATTATTATTATTATTATTATTATTATTATTATTATCATTATTATTATTATTATTATTATTATTATTATTATTATTATTATTGTTAGTAGTAGTAGTAGTAGTAGTAGAGTAGTAGTAGTAGAGAAGTAGTAGTAGTAGTAGTAGCAGTACTAGCAGCAGCAGCAATAGTAGTAGTAGTAGTAGTAGTAGTAGCAGTAGAAGCAGTAGTTGGTAGTCAGTAGGTGTATTTATGTAGTAACAGAGCAACAGTAAGAAGAGGGATAAATGACCCGCGAAGTGCAATTCCTGAATGACAAACATGTATGATCAACACATTAGTTTTGTACACGTGCTTCTACCAGGTGATTAGGACACACACACGGCCTTTGTTTGTTGATGTTAGCGTGGCCTGCGTTAAGATGGCGGCGGCAATTACTTGGGACGGGAAGACAGGAAACGATTACGTATTCTCTCTCTCTCTCTCTCTCTCTCTCTCTCTCTCTCTCTCTCGCGCGCGCGCGCAGCCTAAGAAACAAGTTTGATGAACTGCGATGTCTTGCTCTGACAGAAAACGTTGACATAATTGCTATAACCGAAACATTTATCGACACCACAAATAATGATTTAAGTTCCGAATACAACATAGATGGCTACAGACTTTTCAACAAGGATCGTGTAAACCGCAGAGGTGGTGGTATCGCCCTTTATGACAAAAGCTATTTGCAACCCACTGACAAAACACCAAGAAACAGTAACGTTGAACATTTGTGCGTGCGAGTAAACACTGCAAAAGTCAATTTAAATATATCTGTCACTTACAGGCCTCCGGGGCAATCACTCGATCCCGATCTTGAAATGTACAGCGTCTTAAGGCAGTCACTTAATAACAGCGACTCACTGATATTAGGAGACTTTAACCTCCCACATATCGACTGGGAGACACTGTCGGGTACAGAAGGTGAGTCCCATAGAATGATCGACTTTTTAGAAGAAAATTATCTAAGCCAAATGGTTTCTGAACTAACTCGTCAAAATAAAATACTTGATCTTGTTATGACGACCCAAGATAACCTAGTCAGTAATGTCACGGTAGGAGAACACCTCGGTTCCTGCGATCATAAACTAGTGCGCGTTGACATTAGAGCTCAAACATCGGTGACTGAAAATAAAGTAAAGGTGCCCAATTTCAAAAGAGCCAACTTCGTAGAAATCCGACGAAAACTAATAGATATGCAACTATCAGATGACGGCAATGTAGAGGACGCCTGGCTAAGCTATAAAAATCACTTACTCACTCAGCAGGACACATTTGTCCCCTTGTGCGAGAAGCGAATTAACACTAATAAAAGCCAACCTTGCTTTGATAGCGAAATTAAACACTCAGTCAAGGAGAGAAAATTGTTTTACAGGTTAAAGAAAGAACAAAGCACGCCCGAAAACATTAGACTCGACAATGATGCCAGGCGACGAGTAAACAGATTAGTGCGTCAGGCAAAGCGTAGATATGAAGAAAATATTGCAGCCAACTGTAAAAATAATCCGAAATCCTTCTTCAGTCACATAAACAACAGAAAGGCGATCAGAAGTGGAATTGGACCCTTAACAAACAGCGACGGTGCACTAGTGACTGACAGCCAACACATTGCAAACCTATTAAACAATTACTTTTCCTCGGTGTTTAATAATAACAGTCCTCCCACCACTCCCACCAACACCAGTACAAATGTAAATCCCGAGCATGCATTGCCTAACTTTGAAATAAAACCCGATGAAGTCCTTAAAGCCCTCAAATCACTTAAAATAAATAAAAGTCCTGGACCTGACAAAGTATATCCAACTCTGCTGAAAGAAACAAAGAGCGAAATACTCTCCTCCCTCACAACCGTATTCAATATGTCCTTGCGACAAGGCATCGTCCCTTCGGATTGGAAAAAGGCTAACGTGACACCGATTTTTAAGAAAGGAGACAAAAAAGTACCAGGTAATTACAGGCCCATTAGTCTAACTTCGGTTGCAGGTAAGCTACTTGAGGGCATAATTAGAGACAAAATTGTGAGTTACCTTGAAAGCCACTCATTAATTGGGGACTCACAACATGGCTTCCGAAACAAAATATCCTGCCTATCAAACTTATTAACCTTTTATAACGACCTCTTCACTGTTTATGACGTACCCAAATCACTGGACGTAGTCTATCTTGATTTCCAGAAAGCGTTTGATAAAGTCCCGCATCATAAATTACTTTACAAATTAAAGCAAATAGGTATTGACGGTCAATTAAACCAATAGATCGCGAATTGGTTGAGCAACAAACAGCAAAGAGTAGTTATTGACGGATTTAACTCAGAGTGGGCGCCGGTCACTAGCGGCGTCCCTCAGGGCTCGGTTCTTGGCCTAGTGTTCTTCATTATTTACATCAAGGACGTGGATGTTGGACTCAATAACCGCATTAGTAAATTTGCAGACGACACAAAGATTGGTAACTCGGTTCTCACTGACGAAGACAGGCAAGGCCTCCAAGAGGATTTGCACAAAATTTCAGCTTGGTCGGATAGATGGGAGATGCCCTTTAAAGTAGACAAGTGCCAGGTCCTTCAAGTTGGAACGAGGAATAAGAAGTTCGATTACGAAATGTTCGGCGTTAAACTTAAAAGCGTTCAATGCGACAAGGACTTGGGGGTCAAAATCGCGTCAAACCTCAAATTCTCACAGCAATGCATCGATGCAGCAAATAAAGCGAACAGAATGTTGGGCTTCATTAGAAGAAACTTTTTATTCAAGAATAAAGATGTAATACTCCCGCTCTACAATAGTTTAGTCAGACCCCACTTAGAATATGCGGTACAGTTTTGGTCTCCCCACCATGCAAAGGATATTGCTAAATTAGAAGGTGTTCAGCGTCGAGCAACGAAAATGATCCCTTCCTTGCGCAACAAATCCTACGAAGAAAGGCTTTCTACCCTTAACATGTTCTCTCTTGAGAAACGTTGCCTCCGAGGAAAACTGATCGAATGTTTTAAAATACTTAATGTTTTTTCATGAATGTTGACAGATCAGCATTGTTTATGATCGATGACACTTTGCGCACGAGGAACAATGGCGTAAAACTCAGATGTAGACAAGTAAATTCAGACTGCACCAATTTTTTCTTCACCAACGTTGTAGTGCGAGAATGGAACAAGCTTCCATCATCAGTGGTCCAGTGTAACACGATTGACTCCTTCAAAAATAAGCTTGACCGTCACTTCCTTGAACTTAATATTAACTAGAGTAGAAATGCAACGTTTTGGAGCCTTCTGATTAATGTAAAATCACTTAGGTTTAAGGACAGACCACCAAGTCTGGACCATGGGGTCTGTGTCGTCTGATTTTCTATGTAATTCTCTCTCTCTCTCTCTCTCTCTCTCTCTCTCTCTCTCTCTCTCTCTCTCTCTCTCTCTCTCTCTCTCTCTCTCTCTCTCTCTCTCTCTCTCTCTCTCTCTCTCTCTCTCTCTCTCTCTCTCTCTCTCTCTCTCTCTCTCTCTCTCTCAGCCCTCTCCCTGTCCACGCCGTCGCCTCCGGTAGGTCACACACACCACAATGGCCAGGATCACCGCCACCACCACCGCTATCGGCACCGCTATCACCACTGTCGAAGAGGAGAGAGACTGTGACCTTTCCTTGTGGCGGCGAAGATGTGGACGTGGTGTGGCTGTGGTTGTCAGGGTGGAGGAAGAGGTTGTAAGAGGAACACCTGGAGGGGCTGTGGTGGCATGGGTTGTGGAGGGTGTTGTGGTGGTAGTGCCTTGAGGTGTTGTTGTGGTGGTGGTGATGGTGATGGTTGTGGTGTTGTGGTGTTGGTACCTTTAGGGGTTGTTGTTGTGGTGGTGGTGGTGATGATGGTAGTGGTGTTTTTTTTTTTTTTTTTTTTTACAACAAAGGAGGCAGTTCAAGGGCACACAAAAACAGAAAACAATAATAAAAAAAAGCCCGCTACTCGCTGCTCCTAAAAAAGAAACAAAAGAGGTGGCCGAAAGGAAGATCAAATACGGGAGGAGAGGTGTCCTGATACCCTCCTCTTGAAAGAGTTCAAGTCGTAGGCAGGAGGAAATACAGATGAAGGAAGATTGTTCCAGAGTTTACCAGCGTGAGGGATGAAAGAGTGAAGATGCTGGTTAACTCTTGCATAAGGGGTTTGGACAGTATAGGGATGAGCATGAGTAGAAAGTCGAGTGCAGCGGGGCCGCGGGAGGGGGGGAGGCATGCAGTTAGCAAGTTCAGAAGAGCAGTCAGCGTGGAAATATCGATAGAAGATAGAAAGAGAGGCAACATTGCGGCGGAATTTAAGAGGTAGAAGACTATCAGTATGAGGAGGAGAGCTGATGAGACGAAGAGCCTTAGCCTCCACTCTGTCCAGAAGAGCTGTGTGAGTGGAGCCCCCCCACACATGAGATGCATACACCATACGAGGGCGGACAAGGCCCCTGTATATGGACAGCAACTGTGCAGGGGAGAAGAACTGGCGGAGACGGTACAGAACGCCCAGCCTCGAGGAAGCTGATTTAGTAAGATATGAGATATGAAGTTTCCAGTTGAGATTTTGAGTTAAGGATAGACCGAGGATGTTTAGTGTTGAGGAAGGTGATAGCTGGGTGTTGTCAAAGAATAGGGGATAGTTGTTTGGAAGATTGTGTCGAGTGGATAGGTGGAGAAACTGTGTTTTTGAGGCGTTGATGGACACCAGGTTCTTCTTGCCCCAATCGGAAATAATAGTAAGGTCTGAGGCTAAGCGTTCTGCAGCCTGCAGCCTTGAGTCGTTAAGTTCCCGAAGGGTGGGTCTTCTATTAAAAGAAGTTGAGTAATGCAGAGTGGAATCATCGGCGTAGGAATGGATAGGACAGTTCGTTTTGGAAAGAAGATCATCAATGAACAACAGAAAAAGAGTGGGAGATAGGACAGAACCCTGTGGGACACCACTGTTAATAGATTTAGGGGAAGTACAGTGACCGTCTACCACGGCAGAAATAGAACGGTCAGAAAGGAAACTGGAGATAAAGGTACAGAGAGAAGGGTAGAAACCGTAGGAGGGTAGTTTAGAAAGCAAAGATTTGTGCCAGACCCTATCAAAAGCTTTTGATATGTCCAGCGCAATACCAAAAGTTTCACCGAAACGGCTAAGAGAGGATGACCAAGAGTCAGTTAAGAAGGCTAGGAGATCACCAGTAGAACGCCCCTTGCGGAACCCATACTGGCGATCAGATAGAAGGTCAGAAGTGGAAAGGTGCTTTTGAATCTTCCGGTTAAGGATTGATTCAAAAGATTTAGATAGACAAGAAAGTAAAGCTATAGGACGGTAGTTTGAGGGATTGGAGCGGTCACCCTTCTTGGGTACAGGCTGTATGAAGGCATACTTCCAGCAAGAAGGAAAGGTAAATGTTGACAGGCAGAGGCGAAAGAGTTTGACCAGGCAGGGTGACAGCACGGAGGCACAGTTTTTAAGGACAATAGGAGGCACTCCATCAGGTCCATAAGCCTTCTGAGGATTGAGGCCAGAGAGGGCATAGAAAACATCATTTTGAAGAATCTTTATAACAGGCATAAAGGAGTCAGAGGGGGGATGAGTAGGAGGAATATGCCCAGAATCGTCCAGAGTGGAGTTTTTAGAAAAAGTTTGAGAGAAGAGTTCAGCCTTAGAGATAGATGAGACGGCAGTGTTGCCGTCAGGGCTGAGGTGTGGAGGGAAAGATGAAGAAGTGAAGTTGGAGGAGATGTTTTTGGCTAGATGCCAGAAGTCACGGGAAGAGTTAGAGAAAGGAAGGTTTTGACATTTTCTATTAATGAAAGAATTTTTGGTTAGTCTGAGAATAGATTTGGCACGATTTCGGGCAGAAATGTGAAGTTCATAATCAGCAATAGTTTGAAGGCTCTGGTACCCTTTGTGAGCTACCTCTCTATCATTGACAGCACGAGAACAAGCGTGATTAAACCAAGGCTTTTTAGCGTGAGGAGTAGAGAAAGAACGAGGAATGTATGCCTTCATTCCAGAGACAATCACCTCTGTGATGCGCTGAGCACACACAGAGTTGGTACGTTGAGGTGTTGTTGTGGTGTTGGTGATGGTGCTGGTGATGGTGGTGATGATGGTGGTGATGATTGAAGTAGCTAAATTTCCTGTTGTTGTTGTTGTTATGGTGGGGGTGGTGGTACCTGGAGGTGCTGTTGTTGTTGTGATGGTTGTGGTGGTGGTGGTGGTGGTGGTAGCTGGAGGTGATGGTGTTGTTGTGGTAGTGGTGGTGGTGGTGGTAGCTGAAGGTGGTGGTGTTGATGTGGTGGTGGTGGTGATAGGGTCGGGCGGATCCGTGCAGGTGTTTGGGTTCTGCAGGTTCGTGAATTCTTCCGGACCGTGACATCTGCCGCCCGTTTCTTCGGCTGTGCTTGTCCAGCTGGAAGAGCCGTGAGCCACAATACTAAGGCCAGTAATGTGTTTTATCCGAGCTGTTTGCCTCATGCATCTTCCTCTGTATCCTTCAATGTTTAGGGTGAAATGCAGAATTAGGTTCAATATACTCCCTTGACCCGTGTTTTCCACATCCACCTTCAGTTTGATCCACTTGTTGTCGCTGTAACACTTGTCAAGGCCAAACCAAGCTACTTGACGATATTGTACATAAGATCGTAATGTTTGTGTCACTTCAAGACTAACTCCCTTGAAGTCATCTCCCGGCTTCACATACACTGTTGTCGACTCACTATATCTTCCTGTTTCTCGTCTCTCCTCACAAATTGTCTCCTTCCCTCCTTCACTGACGACCACCACTCCATGAAGATCCTCACAGTCCCTGGTGCCGTGGGTGCCTCCAAGACGCAGCAGGAGCACCGCCGCCACAGCCACACGCCCCGTCATTACCCCAAGACACCCCAGGCCTTTGTGTCTCTGGTGCCTCCGTGTGTCTATTGGTGTGACGGTGAGGGAGCCGATATGGACGCCGGATATACTCCATGATTATAAAATGCCAACACACACACACACACACACACACACACACACACACACACACACACACACAGAAAATGCTCCCTGTTTAGCATCATTTACACGCCTGTTCCACGTGGTCACGTCAGCTGGTATGAAGACTGCTTGTGGCTCATTGTTTACAGGCGTCTCCAAAGTGGTCAGTACAGATCCGCCCAGGGCTCGCCGGACCATTCTGTGCCATGAACGTGAAATAAACGCCCATGAAAACCCGATCGATCTCCTTCACGGCATCTGGAAATGGTTGACGTGAGTGGCGGAAGCGTCTGGCAGCACCGGCCTGGGATTGTCAGACTTCCTTTGCATTTCAGATTTTGTTTGAAGGGGAAGAATAAATTCACTTTCACGTTAAAAAAGTTAAAAATTAATAGATAAATCATAATGGAGAAAAATAATACGAATTATAAATGTAGATATAACTTATTAATGTAGATAGCATTTGTGATACAGGATATGATTTTCGTGGCATACTCGAACTTTAAAACTACTCAGTAAAAATGGTCAATACATTCTGGTGTTGGCACTCTGGCACCTCTCGGACGGAAGTTGTCATCACAGGAAAGTTTCTCGACGCACGCAGAGCAGTGCGGGGCAACAGAGACGCTAAACATTGTATTATTATGTTCAGTAAACTATCAAGCACACACAATCCGTTTTATAATGATGTACGGTACTTCTACTGGGGAAAAAAGACACTGAGGAGACAGTGCGATAATTCCCAACTGAAAACGTGGCGCTGGCTACGGCGTGAGGCACAACGTTACCAGATTGTCGTACTCAGCACATTATATTTCCCGGTATCTGCCCTAAGCCTGCCGCCCCCACACAAATAACGATGCTTTTTTTTTACAGCTAAGGAGACAGTTCAAGGGCATAAAGGAAAATATATAAAAAAAAGCCTGCTACTTACTGCTCCTGAATAGAGGTCAAAGGAGTGTCCAAAAAGAGAGGTCAATTTCGGGAGGAGAGGTGTCCTGATACCCTCCTCTTGAAAGAGTTCAAGTCATAGGCAGGAGGAAATGCAGATGAAGGAAGATTGTTCCAGAGTTTACCAGCGTGAGGGATGAAAGAGTGAAAATGCTGGTTGACTCTTGCATAAGGGGTTTGGACAGTATAGGGATGAGCATGAGTAAAAAGTCGTATGCAGCGGGGCCGCGGGAGGGGGGGGAGGCATGCAGTTAGCAAGTTCAGAAGAGCAGTCAGCATGAAAATATCGATAGAAGATAGAAAGAGAGGCAACGTGGCGGCGGAATTTAAGAGGTAAAAGACTATCAGTATGAGGAGGAGAACTGATGAGACGAAGAGCCTTTGAATTATGCTTAGTGTTAAAACCTTTGATTATATAGATGTTCTTTTTCTAGTGTAAACGTTAAACCAAGATTCTTAAAACGTTCCTAAAACGCCCATGATTACCGTATTTCTTACTTTTCAAACGCCTGATCAGAGATCCGAAATGATACTTTTTGTTGCCAAATGTTACGTTTTCAAATTTCCCACTGGGAGTTACACTGGCGGTGATGACTGCAGGGTTGCCAGATTATCGTATCCACCATTGTCTTTACCGTTTTTGGACACTTAACTATAGCGAAAAGACACTAATAATTAAACCTTTCACCGGTAACTATAAATAAATGTAGTCATTGGAGTGGAGGAGACAGTTTTTGGGTCGGAAATCGGAAAACATAAGAGGCTGAGTACGACAATCTGGTGACGCAGGTGTCGAATCAGTGTCGGAGTGTTGGTCAGTGAGGGTGGGCGTGCAGGTGTGAGTCAGTGTCGGAGTGTTGGTCAGTGAGGGTGGGCGTGCAGGTGTGAGTCATTGTCGGAGTGTTGGTCAGTGAGGGTGGGCGTGCAGGTGTTGAGTCAGTGTCGGAGTGTTGGTCAGTGAGTGCGGGCGTGCAGGTGTGAGTCAGTGTCGGAGTGTTGGTCAGTGAGTGCGGGCGTGCAGGTGTGAGTCAGTGTCGGAGTGTTGGTCAGTGAGGGTGGGCGTGCAAGTGTTGAGTCAGTGTCGGAGTGTTGGTCAGTGAGGGTGGGCGTGCAGGTGTGAGTCAGTGTCGGAGTGTTGGTCAGTGAGGGCGGGCGTGCAGGTGTGAGTCAGTGTCGGAGTGTTGGTCAGTGAGGGTGGGCGTGCAGGTGTTGAGTCAGTGTCGGAGTGTTGGTCAGTGAATGTGGGCGTGCAGGTGTGAGTCAGTGTCGGAGTGTTGGTCAATGAGGGTGGGCGTGCAGGTGTGAGTCAGTATCGGAGTGTTGGTCAGTGAGGGCGGGCGTGCAGGTGTGAGTCAGTGTCGGAGTGTTGGTCACTGAGGGCGGGCGTGCAGGTGGGAGTCAGTGTCGTAGTGTTGGTCAATGAGGGTGGGCGTGCGGGTGGTGGCGTCACGTTGTGGTGACTGATGCGTGGACTAATCCAAAGTTACGGAGACTGAGGCGGGACACAAAGGCCGGGGATATGGAGGTGACAGCCCGGAGCCCCAAAGTGATATGGTAGGAGGCATTTAAGTACTGTTTAGAGAGAGAGAGAGAGAGAGAGAGAGAGAGAGAGAGAGAGAGAGAGAGAGAGGGGTTCGAAACACGTGCTTCATCTCTCTCTCTCTCTCTCTCTCTCTCTCTCTCTCATGGCTGCCACATTCCTACCTTGTATCACCTTTTCAGAGCGTCAAAGTGATATGGTAGGAGTCATTTAATTAAGTACTGTTTAGAGAGAGAGAGAGAGAGAGAGAGAGAGAGAGAGGTTCGAGACACGTGCTTCATCTCTCTCTCTCTCATGGCCGCCACACTCCTTCCTTGTATGATCTCTATTGTTTGTTTCCTTTTTATCAGTGATCTTTTCCGGTTAGCCTAATGCTTGTTCAAATTCCTCCTCCTCCTCCTCCTCCTCATTTTCACGGTTTTCATCTATAACAATATCTAGTCGAAGAGGCCTTGGGTGGGATGTGAGGGATAGGAGGGAGCCAAGAAGAGGGACATAGGAGTTTAATAGAGGATGGCTAGGCTATTGCTGGTTAGTCTAATGGTAGTTCAAAATCCTCCATTTTCTCCTCCTCTTCTGCTACCAACATTATTTTTAACCCATTTTCACGGTTTTCATGAATTTACTTAGTGGAAAAAGCCTAGTAAGGGATGTGAGGGATAGCAGCAAAGAGACTATAATACCCGTTCTACAGTCTCCTTGGATAGCAGCGAGGCAGGAAGTGGAGCATAGGAGTGTAATAGAGGAGGGCTAGGCTATTGCAAGTTAGCCTAATAGTTGTTCGGACTCCTCCGCCTCTTCTTCGCCTACCAATTCACCATTTTAACCGCCCATTTTCACGGTTTTCATCACTTAGTCGAAGAGATCTGGGAGGGATGTAAGGGATAGAAGGTAGGAAGAGGGACATAGTTTCAATAGAGGATGGCTAGGCTATTCATGGTTAGCCTAATGGTAGCTCAAATCCCCCCTTCCTCCCCTTCTCTTCGGCCACCAACACGCCATTTTAACACATTTTCACGTTTTCATCACATTTCTTATCATTTCCTCCACTGCATAGTGAATATTGTACACATGTTTCTTGTATTGCTCCAAATCACACCATGTATTGCCTGGGGGTTGGGATGGCGTGTTCCTCCCTTATTTGGTGTGTACGTTAGAACAATGAACCATCAATCATTTAATCAATACATCATTAAGTAAGCTAAATATGGTAATTACTAAAATCAGAAGTTAGTTATTTAGAAGCAAAAAAGTCATAGGAGTTGAGAAAAATTTATTTATTCTTTTATCATTTATCAATACATGTTGAGTAATATTGAAGAGAGGGTTGCCACCTTTTTGCGAAATTAATACTAACAATATGGATTATTTTTTTGGTACCTGACTGAATGCAGTGCAGCAAGAAATGACTTCCGGACAATAGAAGGGAGGCTCGAGGGGGAGAAGCTCCCCCGTCATTGGGTCGCGGGGGGCGAAACCTTCCCGTGAAAGGGGCCGAGAGTGGCGAAGCTACCTCCCCCAAGGCAAGTATAGAGAAGGTATCGTCATACAAGCGGGAGGAAATCACTCGTTGGCAACTCCTATAGCCTTCACGCCCCATCCTCGTTGTCTGCCCTAACCGACGACTTCACACACCTCACTCCCACCCTGTTTCCTGACCCCAACATTCATTTTTACGAAAAACTAAGACCACCATCATCTTCTTGAGAAAATTCTGCATCACACTAGCATAAATTTGTAACAATAATGTAAAATTACACATACGGATGGAGTAAACATGTTCTTGCACTTATTTCCCTTCAACTCCTTAGTACTCAGCTGGTTTTCGTCGCATCACTTTTATAAGCCCAGATCCTGAATCTGCATGCTTTTCTGCTTCTGATGGTGTGTGGTATCTCCCGAGGTAAAAATATACATAGGGTCAAAATCGCCGCCGAATGTAAGCCGAGCCTTCATTCACTTCGGTATTAATTTTGTTTACTCAAGTCAGACTCGCCGCTCACACACAGATGGGGCGTGAGGTGAGCGGCAAGTCTGACTTGAGTAAACAAATGCCGAAGCTAATGAACACCGTCACGGCGTGGCTTATGTTTGGAGGTGTTTTTGACCCTATGTATATTTTTACCTCGGGACGTACCACACACCATCAGAAGCAGAAAAAGCATTGCAGATTCAGGGGCTGGCTTATAAAGCGACGACGACGAAAAGCAGTACTAAGGAGTTGAAGGGAAATAATAAGAGAACATGTTTATTCCCCTTCACTTAACTCTGATTGATTTATGTAATGTAATTTTTTATTATTGTTACAAATATAAGATGCAGAATTTTAAAGATGATGAAAGAAATCGTAAAAATGAATGTTGGGGTCAGGAAACAGGGTGGAAGTGAGGTGTGTGAAGCCGTCGGTTTGGGCAGACAACGAGGATGGGGCGGGGCTTAATTAGGCTCGAGGAAGGGGCGGAGCTTATCGAGACCCCAGCCAATCATCGTCCAGGATGAGATGCCGTGAACATTTCTATTTATATTTTTTACTCACCGACAATTGCTTCACAGGGTCTATAACAAAAAACCCACATCTTATTTTATTTTATTGTAGTAGTTTATAACATAAAAAACATCCGAGAGGTCCTAATAAAAAAAGATCACTTCAAAATTTGGTTCTTCACGTTCTATGAGAGTGACTATACCTCTCTATACTTGCCTTGACCTCCCCCCCTGTTAGGTAGATTACGTGAGGATGTTAGGTTAGGCTGGTATTTATTCGGTATGCGGTGTGTGGCGGGGCGGCGGCGGGTACACACACACAGGCATTGAAAGCTCAATTAGTTAGTAATTTCTGGAAAAAAAAATACTATCTCCACAAGAAGAAAAAAAACATACTTTGTCCAGAAATAAGTAGTCGGTGACTCGAAAGGAAAAGGCTATATACCCTCTCTTCAATAATCCCCATTACTTTTTATCCATACAGTTTCTCGTTTATCACCTTTATGTAATTTATCATACGGTTGTAGACTTTTAAACTCAAGGGGGCGTATGAGGCAAAAATATTGAAATGTCCCTTAGAATTACCATTTTCTGTTTGTGTTTCCTGAGAGTAAGTTTGGGTGAGGGAAAACTGTGTTAAAATATTAATGAAATCTGACGCTTGTATTTAGACAGGGATTACCCTTTTATGACTCTCCCTCACGCTGGGAGAGAGAGAGAGAGAGAGAGAGAGAGAGAGAGAGAGAGAGAGAGAGAGAGAGAATGTAGTTTTTGCTAGTCACATTCAGTATCACCACCATCACTACCACTATCATCACCACCACCTCCACCACCACCACTATTACACTGGTGGTGATCGTAGGGGTGATGATGTTGTTACGTGGTGGTGAGTGTATATTGGATGACTCTCTCTCTGTCTCTCTCTCTCTCCTTTTTTCTCTACCTTTATTTTTTCACTAATTTATTTATTTTTCTGCCTTTCCCTTCTTTCTTTATTTTTATCTTCTTCTTTTTCTTCGTCATCCTTCATGATCCTCGTTCTCTTACTATCACTCTTCCTCCTTCTCCTCCGACCGTCACTTCGCTGCGTCGGGAGTAAACTGAATATTGAGGTGCTTTCATCTGCTCCTCAATATCGAGGTGTTTTCATCTGCTCCTCAATATCGAGGTGCTTTCATATGGTCCTCAATATCAAGGTGCTTTCATCTGCTCCTCAATATCGAGGTGCTTTCATTTGCTCCTCATTATCGAGATGCTTTCATTTGGTCCTCAATATCGAGGTGCTTTCATCTGGTCCTCAATGTCGAGGTGCTTTCATCTGCTCCCCAGGCCCCAAGTGGCTGTCGAGCAGATTAAATCACCAAAGGGGACAACCTCGTATTGAGCTAATAGGCTTTCTGTTGCCTGCATTTCCATGTTTCCTCCTCCTCCTCCTCCTATCACAGTACAGTTTTAGTAGACATAAAAAACACTAGAATCCCTCTGGTAGCCTGACTCCTTATAAAACTTAACCAGCAAACAGCCAACCTATAGTTACCCTCCCTACATTTACTCCATCTTCCCCTTCACCAAAAAAACAATGTATAAGTGGGAGAGATGAGAGCAAAGTTACAAAAACATGGAGTGCCGCAGGGGACGGAGTAGGAGGACTGGAACCTGTTGCCCCATTGTTAGTCTTGGGACCAGAGCGTACTGTGTTTAGGTATATATGTTAACTGAAAGGGTTCACGAGATTAGGCAATAGTTGTTTAGTGGGAGAGGAGGAGGAGGAGATAGGGAGGTGAGGAAAGACCCAGCAGGAATTAGGAAGAGGAAACATGGAAACATGGACTAGCAGGCAGCAGAAAGCCTGTTGGCTCATTACTAGGCTGCCTGCGTTCAGTGATTTAATCAATCCGTTTGCCATAGGAGTGGCTTGCAGGGAAGGATTAAAGCACTTGTGTACCTACTCTTGGGAACGTTCAGTTCACACCCGTTGCAGCAAAGTGGCGATCAATGCGTTTCTTGAAGGAGTTGATGGTCTCTGCGCTAACCACTTCTGAAGGAAGGCTGTTCCAGTGGCGAACAACTCTATTTGAGAAATAACTCCTGCCGATGTCGGTATTGCATCGCTTTGCTTGAATTGTTTTTCCGTTGTTTCTTGTTCTCAGGTTGGTTTGTAGCGTGAAGAGTTTGGAGTGATCAACGTTGCTGAGCTTGTTCAGGTACTTAAAGACTTGTATCATGTCTCCCCGCAGTCGTCTCTTTTCCAACGTGAAGAGGTTGAGTCGCTCGAGTCGTTCTTCACAGGGTTTCGTCCTCAGTGATGGTATCATCTTCGTGGCGCGGCGCTGTACTCTCTCAAGTAATTCAATGTCTTTCCTGTAATTAGGAGACCAGAATTGCACGGCGTATTCCAGGTGGGGCCTTACCAGCGAATTATACAAGGATAACATAACTCCCGGCGTCTTGTATTCGAAGTTCCTCGATATAACCCAAGCATTGTATTGGCTTTCTTACAGGCGGACTTGCAGTGTTTTGTTTGTTTCAAGTCACTGCTGATGGTGACCCCGAGGTCTCTTTCCTCTTGCACAACATGTAGTGGTTCGCCACCCATGTGGTATATGTGGTTGCTGTTTCTGGATCCGATATGCATTACTTTACATTTGGCAGTGTTGAAGGACATCTGCCATTTTTCTGACCACCGAGTGATCAGGTCCAGGTCCCTCTGGATAATTTCGCAGTCTGCCGTCGTGAGGGCCTTCCCACCCACCTTTGTGTCGTCGGCAAATTTTGAAAGATTGGATTTTAATCCTAGTTCTAGGTCGTTGATATATATGATGAAAAGTATGGGTCCCAGCACTGACCCTGTGGCACTCCACTTGTGACCGGGAGCCACTCGGAGGCCTGTCCGTTGAGTACAACTCGTTGTTTTCTTTCAGTGAGCCAGTCTTTGATCCACGCTGTCAGATCGTCGCCTAATCCCGCCGACTTAAGTTTCTTGAGGAGTCTTTCATGTGGCACTTTGTCAAAGGCTTTCTGAAAGTCTAGATATATAACATCACTGGGGATATGATTATCCCAGTTTTCATAGATACCTTGGAAGAAGTCCAATAAATTGGTTAAGCATGAGCGCTTGTTCCTGAAACCGTGCTGAGCATCGGAAATGATGTTGTTGTCTTCAAGGAACCTAACGAGTTTGTCTCTGATGATCTTCTCGAGGATTTTACCCGCCACTGAGGTCAAGCTGATTGGTCTGTAGTTTAGGGCCACACTTTTGTCTCCCTTTTTGTAGATCGGTGTTACGTTCGCTTGTTTCCAGTCTTTCGGGACTTTGTTTTGTTGTAGTGACTGATTGTAGATGGCGGTGAGTGGCTTGAGGATTTGCTGCTTGAGTTCCTTGAGCAGCCTGGGTGACAAGTAGTCGGGTCCGGTAGACTTGTTTGTCTCGAGTTTGTCTAGGTACTTTTTCACGTCCCGTTCGTCGATTGTACCAATTTCTAGGGGAGTGATTCCCATCGGTGGGGAAGGGCTCTCGGGTACGGACTGGGTATTCTCGACCGTGAACACAGACGCGAAGTTCCTGTTTAGGATTTCGACCATTTGTCTACTGTCCTGTGTTAGTACGTCACTTTCATCTTTTAGGGGACCGATATTGCTTTTTGTCTTCTTTTTGGTTCTTATATACGTGAAGAACTTTTTCGGGTTGGACTTGGCTTCGCGTGCAATTTGCTTTTCATAGTCGCGTTTACTCTGGCGAATGAGTGTTCTGCAAGCTCTGAGGCTTTGATGGTACTGTTCGCGTGCCTCGTCAGTGCTGTTTTCCTTTAGCAAGTTGTATTTTCTCTTCTTCAAATTAATCGCCCGTCGAACTTGGGTAGTCATCCATGGTGTGCTTGTGGCATTATTTGTTCTCCTTGTCTTCATGGGAACAGTCGTTCTCTCTACCTCCAGGAGTTTGTTCTTAAAGCCGCTCCACGCGCCGTCCACCGGAGCGAGGTTCATGGGTTCCCAAGTTGTCTGGGTTAGCAGCTCACGAGCAAAGTTAAAATTGGCTTTTTTGTAGTCTGGAATCTTGGACGTGTTTTAGGTGAGTTCATGGTCTGTTCTGATTTTTAGGCGAATTAGGTGATGGTCGCAACCATCCAGTTTTTCGCCGACTTGACATTCACGTGTGAGATCTGAATCACTCACGAGTACTAGGTCTAATAAGTTATTTTCCCTCGTCGGTTGGGTAACAATCTGAGTAAGAAAAGTATCCTCTAACATTTCGAGCAATCTGTTACCCTCCCGATCTCCAATCATCGTGGTCCAGTCAATGTTGGAACAGTTAAAGTCCCCGATAATGACTGACTGTTTGTTTTGTGTTATGGTGTGAATTTCCTCGTACAGCGCTTCGTCGTCCGCTGCTTGTTGCTTTGGAGGTCTGTAAACGGTTCCAATCGTTGTTTTGTTGTGCTTGCTAGTCTCCTGTTCAACATATACAGTGTCATATTTCTCTGAGTCTTCTTTGGTTATTTCCACGGCAGGGTATTTGTTCTTGACGTAACAGATAACACCTCCTCCTTTCTTGTGAAGTCTGTTTTTGTAGAAGCTCTCGTATCCCGGAATTGAGAATTCGGTCATTAGGTGGTCAGAGCTGGCCCACGTTTCGGTGATGGCAATCACGTCCGGACTTTCTACGTCAACGTAGGCAAGTAGCTCATCCCGTTTGGGTATTAAGCTCCGCGCGTTGGTATATAGGACATAAATGTCCTTCTTGACTTCAACGCTTCGAGGCACAGTAGTCTGGTGTCTGCTTGTGTTTTCTGTTGGGGCCTTGGTGTAATGAGCGGTCCCTACTGGTTGGTTGTTTACGATACTTTGGTGTCCCTCCCGCGCTCGGAGTTTTTTGAGTACAAAAGTACCTCCTCGTTCAGCAACCTACCAAGCCGTGCTGATCCAATCGCATTGAGGTGAAGACCGTCAGGACGGAAAAGGTCGGGGATATCATAAAAATGATTCCAATGACTTGCGAACGAAACTTCCTCGTCCTGGCAGAGGTGCTTCAATCTGTTGTTGATGTTCGACGCCTTTCTGTGGAAGCCTGTGAAGGCGTTGATTCTCGGAAGAATCCCGGAGACAATGATGTGGCTTGACTTTTCCTTGAAGCGGCGGATTACTCGTCGGTAGTCAGCTATAATTTCCTCCGTGGACATTGTTTGAACGTTGTTCGTGCCAGCGTGCAAAACAAAGAGTGTGTCCTGCTCCGTGCGGTCTGAGACGAGGTCTACCGCTTCTTCTATATCTTGTAGTTTTGCACCAGGAATACAGTAGCGTCTTCTGTTCTTGATACTTCGTCCACAGAACTCAGTCAGTTGTTCTCTAACAATGCTGTCACCCACCAGTTTTATGTTAACCTTGGTGTTGATCCTTGATCCGTTGAAGTGTGATCCGTCTTCACAGGAGACGGCTGGGAGGATGGTCTTCCGTCTACGCCTGCAAGCTAGGGAGGAGGAGGAGGAGGAGGAGGAGGAGGAAGAATACATAGGAAGGAGGAGGAGGAGGAGGAGGAAGAGGAGAAGGGAAACGAAGAAGAAGAAGAAGATGATGATGATGATGATGATGATGATGATGATGATGATGATGATGATGATGATGAGGAGGAGGAGGAGGAGGAGGAGGAGGAGGAGGTAGAATGAGAGGAAAAAGAAGATGAAGAAGGCGTTGAAGAAGCAGAGGAGGAGGAGGAGGAGGGAGTGGAGGAGGAGGACGAGGGGGACGAGGAGATGGATGAGAGGGCAGCGGAGGTGGAAGAAGAAGAAGAAGAAGAAGAAGAAGAAGAAGAAGAAGAAGGGGAAGAAGAAGCAGAGGAGGAGGAGGAGGAGGAGAGGGAAGAGGAGGAGGAGGAGGAGGAGGGGGAGGGGGAGGGGGACGATAAGGAGGGGGGGGAGGAGGAGGAGACGGAGGACGTGGGGGACGAGGAGGAGATGGATGGGCACGCAGTGGAAGCGGTAACACAAGAAGGAGAAGAAGAAGAAGAAGAAGAAGAAGAAGAAGAAGACCTCACCTTGCGGGCCATGGCTCTCGTCCGGACCCCTGGGAGGGTGGAGGAGAGGGAGGAAGGAGATGAAGAAGGGGTGGAGGCAGTCGGAGTAAAAGAAGAAAAAGAGGAAGGCAAAGAAGAAGAAGAGGAAGAGGAAGAGGAAGAAGAAGAAGAAGAAGAGGAAGAAGCAGCGGGGGTGGGAGCGGGTAGAGGGGGGAGGAAGTGACGAGGCAGCTTAGGTTGTATTATACTTGACTTTGAATGAGGAGAGACGGGAAGAATGGAGGAGGAGGAAGGAGAAGAAGGAAGAGGAAGTGGGAGTGTTGAGAGAGAAAGAAGAGTAGGAAGGGGAATAATGAAGTAAAGGAAGAAGAGGAGGAAACATTGAAGAAGGGAGAGGAGGAGGAAGAAGGTGAAGGAGGTGGGAGTACTGAGAGAGAAAGGGGAGCAGGAAGAGGAAAAAGGAGTCAAGAAAGAAGAAAGGAAGAGGAGGAGGAAGAAGGGGGAGGAAGGAAGAGTATCGAGAGAGAAAGAGGAATAGGAGAGAGAAAAACAGTTGGGAGGGAAGGAAGAGAATGAAGAGGAGGAGGAAACATGAAAGAGGAAGGAAGAGGAGGAGGAAGAAGGTGAAGGAGGTAGAAGTGTTTAGAGAGAAAGAGGAGTTAAAGAGGAAAAAGGAGTAAAGAAGAAAAAAAGAGGAGGAAACATGAAAGGAGAGAAAGCATGGAAGAAAGAAGAGGAGGAAAGAAGAGAAGGACGTAGGAGTGTTGAAAGATAAAGAGGAGAGGGAGAAGGAAAAAAAAGAGGAAAAAACATGAAAGAGCAGGCAACAGAAAGCTAGCGGGGTAGAGTCACGGGTAGAAGGAGATCCCCCATCTTTTGGCTCTTCCTCTCGGGGATCGAACCCAGAACCTCTCGGGTGTGAGTCGAATGTGCTAACCATTGCGCCACGGAGCACTTCAACACCTGAGAACTGCATGAAGAAAGAGGAAGAGAAAGAAAAAGAGGACTAAGGAAATTTATAAGAAGGAAATCGTAGATGGAGAAGGATGAAGAAGAAGGAATAGTGAATAGGAGAAGGAGAAGAAGAAAAAGATAATGAAGATAAGGGAGAGAAGGGGGAGTGTATAGATGTGTTGTGAAGGGTGGTGGTGGTGATGGTGGTGGTGATGGTGGTGGTGGTGATGGTGGTGTTGCGTGTGCCTAGGGAAGAAGAGCCAAGGAGGTGATGAAGAGGAGGAGGAGGAGGAAACATGGCAGGCAGCAGAAAGCCTGTTGGCTCATTACTAGGCTGCCTGCGTTCAGTAATTTAATCAATCCGTTTGCCATAGGAGTGGCTTGCAGGGAAGGATTAAAGCACTTGTGTACCTACTCTTGGGAACGTTCAGTTCACACCCGTTGCGGCAAAGTGGCGATCAATGCGTTTCTTGAAGGAGTTGATGGTCTCTGCGCTAACCACTTCTGCAGGAAGGCTGTTCCAGTGGCGAACAACTCTATTCGAGAAATAACTCCTGCCGATGTCGGTATTGCATCGCTTTGCTTGAATTGTTTTTCCGTTGTTTCTTGTTCTCAGGTTAGTTTGTAGCGTGAAGAGTTTGGAGTGATCAACGTTGCTGAGCTTGTTCAGGTACTTAAAGATTTGTATCATGTCTCCCCGCAGTCGTCTCTTTTCCAACGTGAAGAGGTTGAGTCGCTCGAGTCGTTCTTCATAGGCCTTCGTCCTCAGTGATGGGAGAGAGTAATGGAGCTTTTTGCATTGCCCATCAAGAAATATAACATCTCTCTCTCTCTCTCTCTCTCTCTCTCTCTCTCTCTCTCTCTCTCTCTCTCTCTCTCTCTCTCTCTCTCTCTCTCTCTCTCTCTCTCTCTCTCTCTCTCTCTCTCTCTCTCTCTCTCTCTCTCTCTCTCTCTCTCTCTCTCTCTCTCTCTCTCTCTCTCTCTCTCTCTCTCTCTCTCGTCATTTCAAAATATAACACCGTCTGACTTCCACATCCCCTTGCACACACACACACACACACACACACACACACACACACACACACACACACACACACACACACACACACACACACACACACACACACACACACACACACACACACACACACACACACACACACACACACACACACACACACACACACACACACACACACACACACACACACACACACACACACACACACACACACACACACACACACACACACACACACACACACACACACACAGACATGCCAATCGCCGTGTGTGGGGTGTAAGGGGTGCACCAAGAAACGGACAGACAGACACACAGACAGACAGACAGTAATAAGAATAGCGGTAGTTTGATGACGTTGAACGTATTCTTCGTGTACACTCAGCGCAAAGGTATCTGTCACACACACACACACACACACACACACACACACACACACACACACACACACACACTCCGAAAATGTATAGGTTTTCGCGGAGGAGGCTCAATGTAACTTATTTATTTTTTGTTCTTATTGCTTAAAAAATTACCAGTGGGTTAAAATA
>NC_066528.1:11329745-11379745 GCF_024679095.1 Eriocheir sinensis
CTGAAGAATTGCACCCCCAACTCTGCCCAACTGAAGAATTGCCCCCCAACTCTGCCCAACTGAAGGTGCACCCCAACTCTGCCCAACTGAAGAATTGCCCCAACTCTGCCCAACTGAAGGTGCTCTGCCCAACTGAAGGTGCACCCCAACTCTGCCCAACTGAAGAATTGCCCCCAACTCTGCCCAACTGAAGGTGCCCCCAACTCTGCCCAACTGAAGAATTGCACCCCAACTCTGCCCAACTGAAGAATTGCCCCAACTCTGCCCAACTGAAGAATTGCCCCCCAAACTATGCCAAACTGAAGAATTCCACCACCAACTCTGCCCAACTGAAGAATTGCACCCCCAACTCTGCCCAACTGAAGAATTGCCCCCAACTCTGCCCAACTGAAGAATTGCCCCGACTCTGACCAACTGAAGAATTGCACCCCCAACTCTGCCCAACTGAAGAATTGCCCCAACTCTGCCCAACTGAATTGCACCCCCAACTCTGCCCAACTGAAGAATTGCACCCCAACTCTGCCCAACTGAAGAATTGCCCCAACTCTGCCCAACTGAAGAATTGCACCCCAACTCTGCCCAACTGAAGAATTGCACCCCAACTCTGCCCAACTGAAGAATTGCCCCAACTCTGCCCAACTGAAGAATTGCCCCAACTCTGCCCAACTGAAGAATTGCCCCAACTGCTAACTCTGCCCAACTGAAGAATTGCCCCAACTCTGCCCAACTGAAGAATTGCCCCAACTCTGCCCAACTGAAGAATTGCACCCCAACTCTGCCCAACTGAAGGTGCCCCAACTCTGCCCAACTGAAGGTGCCCCAACTCTGCCCAACTGAAGAATTGCCCCAACTCTGCCCAACTGAAGAATTGCCCCTAACTCTGCCCAACTGAAGGTGCCCCAACTCTGCCCAACTGAAGAATTGCCCCAACTCTGCCCAACTGAAGAATTGCCCCCAACTCTGCCCAACTGAAGAATTGCACCCCAACTCTGCCCAACTGAAGAATTGCCCCCAACTCTGCCCAACTGAAGAATTGCCCCAACTCTGCCCAACTGAAGAATTGCCCCAACTCTGCCCAACTGAAGGTGCAACTCTGCCCAACTGAAGAATTGCCCCAACTCTGCCCAACTGAAGAATTGCCCCCAACTCTGCCCAACTGAAGAATTGCCCCAACTCTGCCCAACTGAAGGGCCCCAACTCTGCCCAACTGAAGAATTGCCCCAACTCTGCCCAACTGAAGAACTACCCCCAACTCTACCCAGCTGAAGAATTGCACCCCCAGCTCTGCCCAACTGAAGAATTGCCCCCAACTCTGCCCAACTGAAGAATTGCCTCTCACTCTGCCCAACTGAAGAATTGCCCCAACTCTGCCCAACTGAAGAATTGCCCCAACTCTGCCCAACTGAAGGTGCACCCCCAACTCTGCCCAACTGAAGAATTGCACCCCAACTCTGCCCAACTGAAGAATTGCACCCCAACTCTGCCCAACTGAAGAATTGCCCCCAACTCTGCCCAACTGAAGAATTGCACCCCCAACTCTGCCCAACTGAAGAATTGCACCCCAACTCTGCCCAACTGAAGAATTGCACCCCCAACTCTGCCCAACTGAAGAATTGCACCCCCAACTCTGCCCAACTGAAGAATTGCCCCCAACTCTGCCCAAGTGAAGAATTGCCCCCCCCAACTCTGCCCAACTGAAGAATTGCACACCCCAACTCTGCCCAACTGAAGAATTGCACACCCCAACTCTGCCCAACTGAAGAATCGCCCCACCAGAGCGGTCTTGGGGGGCAATTGTTCAGTTATCATATTTACCGACATACAAGGAATGCAGGTCACAGCATTTATCACATTTACTGATATACAAGGGGTGCAAGTCATCACATTTATCAAATTTTAGCAACATACAAGGGGTGCAGGTTATATCATTTATCACATTTACCGACATACAAGGGGTGCAGGTCATCACATTTATCACATATACCGACATACAAGGGGTGCAGGTTATATCATTTATCACATTTACCGACATACAAGGGGTGCAGGTCATCACATTTATCACATATACCGACATACAAGGGGAGCAGGTTATATCATTTATCACATTTACCAACATACAAGGGGTGCAGGTCATCACATTTATCACATATACCGACATACAAGGGGTGCAGGTCATCACATTTATCACATATACCGACATACAAGGGGTGCAGGTTATATCATTTATCACATTTACCGACATACAAGGGGTGCAGGTCATCACATTTATCACATATACCGACATACAAGGGATGCAGGTCATCACATTTATCACATATACCGACATACAAGGGGTGCAGGTCATCACATTTATCACATTTACCGACATACAAGGGATGCAGGTCATCACATTTATCACATATACCGACATACAAGGGGTGCAGGTCATCACATTTATCACATATACCGACATACAAGGGGTGCAGGTTATATCATTTATCACATTTACCGACATACAAGGGGTGCAGGTCATTACATTTATCACATATACCGACATACAAGGGGTGCAGGTTATATCATTTATCACATTTACCGACATACAAGGGGTGCAGGTTATATCATTTATCACATTTACCGACATTCAAGGGGTGCAGGTTATATCATTTATCACATTTACCGACATTCAAGGGGTGCAGGTTATATCATTTATCACATCTACTGACATACAAGGGGTGCAGGTCATCACATTTATCACATATACCGACATACAAGGGGTGTAGGTCATCACATTTATCACATATACTGACATACAAGGGATGCAGGTCATCACATTTATCACATCTACTGACATACAAGGGGTGTAGGTCATCACATTTATCACATTTACCGACATACAAGGGGTGCAGGTTATCTCATTTTCACATTTACTGATATACAATGGATGCAGGCTATATCATTTTTCACATTTACTGACAAATAAGGGGTGCAGGTTATCTCTTTTATCACATTTACTGACATACAAGGGGTGCAGGTTATCTCATTTATCACATTTACTGACATACAAGGGGTGCAGGTTATCTCATTTATCACATTTACTGACATACAAGGGGTGTAGGTTATCTCATTTATCAAATTTACTGACATACAAGGGTTGTAGGTTATCACATTTATCACATTTACTGACATACAAGGGGTGCAGGTTATCTCATTTATCACATTTACTGACATACAAGGGTTGTAGGTTATCTCTTTTATCACATTTACTGACATACAAGGGGCGTAGGTTATCTCATTTATCACATTTACTGACATACAAGGGGTGGAGGTTATCTCTTTTATCACATTTACTGACATACAAGGGGTGCAGGTTATCTCTTTTATCACATTTACTGACATACAAGGGGTGCAGGTTATCTCATTTATCACATTTACTGACATACAAGGGGTGCAGGTTATCTCTTTTATCACATTTACTGACATACAAGGGGTGCAGGTTATCTCATTTATCACATTTACTGACATACAAGAGGTGGAGGAAGAAACTTTCATATATCAAGCAATTTTCAAATTCAAAACATACGTCATCATTTACTTAAGAAAAATAATAGATAAACTGAGGTGGGACGGATCACAATAGGCAGTCGACAAAAGACACGGTACCGTGTCTTAATTCATTAATTCGTTCACCCTCTGTTTGTAAACAAAGCCCGCGCATGCGCAATGTGGATGGGATGTCTTAGGATACGTGGATGGCAGATGACACCTCACCGGACAACAACAACCTTACTCTTGCGAAATCTTTCAGCACATGAGTGAACACACACACACACACACACACACACACACACACACACACACACACACACACACACACCATTTCCTTCCATTCAATTTCCTTTTTCCAGTATATATTTGTTTATTTATTTACTTATCTTTCTGTTTCTCTGTTTTTCTGTCTGTATCTATCAGTCACTTTCTGGTGCGTGTTGACCCTTTTTTTCCATTCATTTCCTTCCTTCCTTGGCGATGCTTCCTCGTCTTCGCCTTTGTAGGTACGTCACACCCTCCAGGGCCAGGGTGACGGATGTGAGCACCGAGGACACGCGCAGCTGTAGTGTGTGTGTGTGTGTGTGTGTGTGTGTGTGTGTGTGTGTGTGTGTGTGTGTGTGTGTGTGCCCCCAACTTGTCCTTTGCTGAGAGAACTTTAATTTTAGTGCTGCACGTAGTCATTGTTTTATGTTATAGTCTACGGTTGTTCTGAGTCTGTTCGTCCGTTTTCTCTCTCTCTCTCTCTCTCTCTCTCTCTCTCTCTCTCTCTCTCTCTCTCTCTCTCTCTCTCTCTCTCTCTCTCTCTCTCTCTCTCTCTGTTACTTGTTATTCGCTTCCGTTCTCATCAGATTATGTTTTTTTCAGGGTAACTTTGATGAACTATTGTGATTTTTTTTCTCTTTATTGGGTGGTAACCTTTTTTTTCCTAGCAATTTTCTCTTTCTTTTCTTTCTTTTTCTTTAACGTCTCTATCTTCTTCTTCTTCTTCTTCTTCTTCTTCGTCTCACCTTTAAAGGAGGAGGAGGAGGAGGAGGAGGAGGAGGAGACGTACTGTACTGGAGGAGGAAAGGTTAGAGAGAGAGAGAGAGAGAGAGAGAGAGAGAGAGAGAGAGAGAGAGAGAGAAATAAATAATATAATGCCCCTCCTTTAATCTAATATGATGTCACCAACATATTATCAATCGTTTATAGTTTGTTACCACGACTGCACAAGTATTACATACTTTTAAACAACATTCCAACTGTTCTTGATATATCTGGTCACCATGCTGTGTTTACATTAATGTGACTTCTGCTCCCGAGCTTCTGTGGGGAGCTGTTCAATGTCTGGAGCATATTCTCTCATTTTCTACGATAATTTGGACAATTTTAAGTAGGTGCCTGGAGCCACACAGGTCTCTTGAAAGAGCCGCATGGGGCTCCGGAGCCTTAGGTTGCCGACACCTGGACTATGGAGTCCAGTTATAAATGCCTCTCCATGCAGCAGACCACTACAACAAGCAAGGATGCACTGATGGAAAATAAATGAGTTTGAAACAATCTGTATCCCAAAACCTTAACATTATAGAAAACACCAGTAAAGACTATCGAGATGGTTATCAATGCCCCGACAGCAGATCCAAACAAGTCTGGAATGCGTCGTAGGAATCTGGCGCCCCTTTTTAAGGAACAATACGTATGCGCAAAATATCTACCTATGTTTGTTGTAAATGCCACGCCCTGCACAGCAGACCCACACATGGGGATAGGGAATGCGTCGTATATTGGAAAGCGGCGCGCCATATCTCTGAGAGCACGTGCAACATCTATCACTCTTTGGTCGCGTGAAGACAAGCTTATTCACCGGAAGGCGACGGCGATATCACGAGAGCTAAACTGCCTTACCATTCCCCTAACCCGTGGGTGCTTACCATTTTGGCCTTAATGTCCTTAGAGGCGAAGGGTCACTATTCTGCAGCGCTGGGTTACTGTTTGAGCGAGGATGGGGGACTGGCGGGGGAAAATGGCTCGCATTCTTAAAGGCCACAACGCCCAAGGCACACGTGTACGGCAAGGCTTTCCAAGGAGGGGTTGTTTTATGACCCTGGTGGGGGTCTGACCCTTCTTCTGTGCCATGAACCTGAAAAAACACTCATTAGAACCCGATATCTCCAGGGGTAGTTTTATGACCCTGGTGGTAGTCTGACTCTTCTTCTGTACCATGAACCTGAAAAAACCCTCATTAGAACCCGATATTTCCAGGGGTAGTTTTATGACCCTGGTGGTAGTCTGACCCTTCTTTTGTACCATGAACCTGAAAAAACCCTCATTAAAACCCGATATTTCCAGGGGTAGTTTTATGACCCTGGTGGTAGTCTGACCCTTCTTCTGTACCATGACCTAGAAAAAACCCTCATTAGAACCCGACATTTCCAGGGGTAGTTTTATGACCCTGGTGGTAGTCTGAGTCTTCTTTTGTGCCATAAACCTAAAAAAAAAAAAAAAAACATTAGAACCCGATATTTCCAAAGGTAGCTTTTCCCTTCCCTTCATTGCCCATCCCTTCCCCTTCCCTCCTTTAATCCTTAGACATTCATACCCAGAGAATTTAAACCCAGGGAATTTTTAACTCACAAATTTAAACACTTTCAAATTCAAGCCCTTAGAAATTTAAACCACAAAGAATATCCTTCCTCTTCCCTTCCCTTTACTCCCTTCCTTCCCTTCCTCTTGCCTTCTCTTCCTTCCTTCCCTTCCCTTCCTTTCCTTTCCTTACCATCTTCCTTCCCTTGCCTTCTCTTCCTTCCTTCCCTTCTCCTTCCTTTACTCTTCCTTCCATCTCTTCCTTCCCTTCCCTTCTTTCTTCCTTCCCTTCCCATCTCTTCCCTTCCCTTGCCTTCTCTTCCTTACCCTTCGCTTCCCTTTCTTCCCCTTCCTTCCCATCTTCCCTTCCTTGCCTTCTCTTCCCTACCCTTCCCTTCCCTTTTCTTCCTTATCCTTCCCTTCCCATCTCTTTCCTTCCCTTGCCTTCTCTTCCTTCCTTCCTTCCTTCCCTTCCCTTCCCTTTACTTCCTTATCCTTCCCTTCCCATCTCTTCCCTTCCCTTGCCTTCTCTTCCTTACCCTTCCCTTCCCTTTACTTCCTTACCCTTCCCTTCCCATCTCTTCCCTTCCCTTGCCTTCTCTTCCTTACCCTTCCCTTCCCTTTACTCCCTTACTCTTCCCTTCCCATCTCTTCCCTTCCCTTGCCTTCTCTTCCTTACCCTTCCCTTCCCTTTTCTTCCTTATCCTTCCCTTCCCATCTCTTCCCATCCCTTGCCTTCTCTTCCATACCCTTCCCTTCCCTTTTCTTCCTTATCCTTCCCTTCCCATCTCTTCCCTTCCTTGCCTTCTCTTCCTTACCCTTCCCTTCCCTTTACTTCCTTACCCATCCCATCCCTTCCCTTCCCTTGCCTTCCCTACCTCCCCTTCCCTGCCCTCCCTAACCCTTAACACAGTATATCTCGGCCTCGGAAACACACTGCAGTAATCTGGTGGCAATATTTTTCCATTTGTTTATTTATTTTTTCTATTCCACATGTTTTTTTTTTTTTGTCATCTTAAGAATCTTCCTATTCCTCCTCCTCTTCATCCTCCTCCTTTTCCTCCTCTTCTTTCTAGTTTTCTTCGTGTTATCTCTCTCTCTCTCTCTCTCTCTCTCTCTCTCTCTCTCTCTCTCTCTCTCTCTCTCTCTCTCTCTCTCTCTCTCTCTCTCTCTCTCTCTCTCTCTCTCTCTCTCTCTCTCTCTCTCTCTCTCTCTCTCTCTCTCTCTCTCTCTCTCTCTCTCTCTCTTCTTAGTACGTCCATAATATATTGTTATTTCATGTTCGTAATACATTTTCCTGTTGTTTGTAGCACACTGCGGACACTGACTTTGGGTGTTGTTGTTGTTGTTGTTGTTGTTGTTGTTGTTGTTGTTGTTGTTGTTGTTGTTGTTGTTGTTGTTGTTGTTGTTGTTGTTGCACGTTGATTATACCTTCCCTATTTATATATTCAAGTCACCCTCCGAATACTTTTTGTTTCGTTTTGTTATTTTTTTGTCTTGTTTTGTTACTCTATTATTTTAATTTTTGTTATTTATTATCAGTTGGTTTTGTTTCGTTGTTTCGTTCTTTTGTTCTTTTCTGTTTTCTTGTTATTATTTTGTTAATATTTTTGTTTCGTTGTTTTTATATTTTGTTATTTTGTTATTTTGTTTTGTTATTTTGTTATTTGTTGTCTTCGTTATCTCGCGTCCATTCTCCCCCGTCTTGTTTCTTATCGTTTATGTTTTCTTTTCCTTCCAAGAAAATCAAAGGGAAGAAAAACCAGCACGCGAAAGACAACAGAAAGAGGTCAGCCAAAGCGTACGAACTGGGGGTCCCGAGATACCATAAGAGACGCACGCCAAGGAGAGGTGGAGAGGGTCCGAGGCGTTGATGTATTTCCTAATGTATTTCCGGGAGATCAGAGGGAAGGGAGTGGCAAAGACTCATTACTCTATACACACTCACACTGACGCAATCCCCCACCCTCTGTCTATTACAACTCTCCCTATTTGCCTTTATGAAGGTGAGCGAATACATGCTAGATTTATCATGCGTCCTGTTTATCATTGTCCTACACACACACACACACACACACACACACACACACACACACACAGATACACACATTATCTACATTTCCTGCGTCTTGCACATCTCCTTATTTGGCCATACTCTACTTACCATACACTTGCGGGTTTTCCATGCACGCTTTCAGACACAAAGAAGCGGTCATAATCATCTTGCCAGCGGGGACGGCATCCGTGTTAGCCTTTTGATATTATTAGTCTTTATAGTATCATGTATGTACATTATAATATACACATTACATCGTTCAGGGCACTTTTATCTACTCGAAGCATAAGAAAACTGGGATAAATGAACACATGTCTGGGGAAGACGAGAGAGAGAGAGAGAGAGAGAGAGAGAGAGAGAGAGATTGTGCATGTAAAACCCGCAAGTGTATGATAAGTAGAGTATGGTCAAATAAGGAGATGTGCAAGACGCAGGAAATGTAGATAATATGTGTGTGTGTGTGTGTGTGTGTGTGTGTGAGAGAGAGAGAGAGAGAGAGAGAGAGAGAGAAAATGAGAGAGAGAGAGAGAAAGGAGAGAGAAGTGAAAAAAATGAGGGAATAAAGGAAAAGGCAGGGAGGAGGGAGACACGAGGAGACTAGACACAGGGAGGAAGGGAGACACGAGAGGGGACTAGACACAGGGAGGAAGGGAGACACGAGAGGAGACTAGACACAGGGCGGAAGGGAGACACGAGCGGGAGACTAGACACAGGGAGGAAGGGAGACACGAGAGGGGGACTAGACACAGGGAGGAAGGGAGACACGAGAGGGAGACTAGACACAGGGAGGAAGGGAGACACGAGAGGGGGACTAGACACAGGGAGGAAGGAGACACGAGAGGGACTAGACACAGGGAGGAAGGGAGACACGAGAGGAGACTAGACACAGGGAGGAAGGAGACACGAGAGGAGACTAGACACAGGGAGGAAGGGAGACACGAGAGGAGACTAGACACAGGGAGGAAGGAGACACGAGAGGAGACTAGACACAGGGAGGAAGGGAGACACGAGAGGGAGATTAGACAGGAGGTAAAAAGTAAAAAGTACTACTACTACTACTACTACTACTACTACTACTACTACTACTACTACTACTACTACTACTACTACTACTACTACTACTACTACTACTACTACTACTACTACTACTACTACTACTACTACTACTACTACTACTACTACTACTAAAACTACTACTACTACTACTACTACTACTACTACTACTACTACTACTACTACTACTACTACAACTACTACTACTACTACTACTACTACTACTACTACTACTACTACTACTACTACTACTACTACTACTACTACTACTACTAACACTACTAAAACGATTCCTCCTCCTCCTACTACTACTACTACTACTACTACTACTACTACTACTACTACTACTACTACTACTACTACTACTACTACTACTACTAAACTACTACTACTACTACTACTACTACTACTACTAAAACTACTACTACTACTACTACTACTACTACTACTACTACTAAAACTACTAACATTACTATAGCGAACTTTTAACACTACTATAGGTACTACTATAGATGCAACAGACTAACTATAGCATAAAACAGTTTATCATAAGTTTTAACATTACATATGCAACAGACTAACTAGAGTGCAAACTTTTATCATAAGTAGGATAAACTAACATGTAAGTGTATGCTTTATGTAACAGGCTAACTGGAGTGTGTGGCGAACAATACTGTGGCGAAGTTTTAACATAGTGACATCTGTTGGGTATGTGTAACAGGCTAACTGGAGTGTGTGGCGAACAATACTGTGGCGAAGTTTTAACATAGTGACATACGTAGGATATATGTAACAGGCTAACTGGAGTGTGTGGCGAACAATACTGTGGCGAAGTTTTAACCCGTGGGCTTCGGCTATGGGAAAGCCGAGAAGTGGCCGAAAAACGACAAAATTACACTGCATTTTGAGACTAAGAAAAGAGCATGGAACTTATATCAGAGTACTCCTCTCATAACCATAAAGCCGTTAAAAATATTTACTTTTACTCAAACTCAATTATTTTTGGGTGGTGTTTGTTACAAAATAAACAGTCTCGTGCCTTGTGGCATCTATACGAGAGTCGCTTGTTGTTTGCTATAGAGAATTTGACAAGTGATTACTGTATGGATAGCTAATTTAGTCTGCCATGACCATACAGCAACACCTATGACAAAAAAGCCCACCTCAAGATCACTCACCCAAGATAATGACTCAGGGCATTCACGGTGGGTTGCGCTATGCTACCACCGCCTACAATTAGCTCGAATTAAGGGTTTTATGGCGAGCCCTTTTTAGGGTCCACCGTATCACTGCCACGAGTCGTGAAAGCCCTGAAAAGGGTCTGCCGACGTTCTCGGGCTAACATGGTGACATACGTTGGATTAATATAAGCCAAAAGAAAATCATGGCAATGAAACTAAAAAAATAAAATAAAAGATAAAACTGACTGGTAAAAAAAAAAACATGATATAATAAAAAAAAATCTAATAATAATACGAGCCCTTGGCAGGAACAATCATGGAGGGAAAACAAGCTGAGAGTGAACACTGGCACCAGAAATATGAAGCAAAAAAGTGAACACTGGCACCAGAAATATGACGCAAAAAAGTGAACACTGGCACCAGAAATATGACGCAAAAAAGTGAACACTGGCACCAGAAATATGAAGCAAAAAAGTGAACACTGGCACCAGATATATGAAGCAAAAAAGTGAACACTGGCACCAGAAATATGACGCAAAAAAGTGAACACTGGCACCAGAAATATGACGCAAAAAAGTGAACACTGGCACCAGAAATATGACGCAAAAAAGTGAACACTGGCACCAGAAATATGACGCAAAAAAGTGAACACTGGCACCAGAAATATGACGCAAAAAAGTGAACACTGGCACCAGAAATATGACGCAAAAAAGTGAACACTGGCACCAGAAATATGAAGCAAAAAAGTGAACACTGTCACCAGAAATATGAAGCAAAAAAGTGAACACTGGTACCCGAAATATGACGCAAAAAAGTGAACACTGGCACCAGAAATATGAAGCAAAAAAGTGAACACTGGCACCAGAAATATGACGCAAAAAAGTGAACACTGGCACCAGAAATATGACGCAAAAAAGTGAACACTGGCACCAGAAATATGACGGAAAAAAGTGAAAAAGTGAAAAAAGAAAAGAAATTGTCGAAACAACAAATCTCGCTTAGAAATATATTGGATGTTCACGCCTCCTCCTCCTCCTCCTCCTCCCCCCTTCTCTTCTTCCTCTTCATCCTCTTCCTACTCCTCCTCCTCCTCCCCCTCCTCCTCCTCCCCCTCCTCCTCCTTCTTCTCCTCTTCTTCATCCTCTTCATCATCCTCTTCATCCTTTTCCTCCTCTTCCTCCTCCTCCTCCTTCACGCCATCACCCCTGCTTGTCTGGATGGCACGGTGCCGTCCCTTGCTTGTCTGGAGGGCACGGTGCCGTCCCCTGCTTGTCTGGAGGGCACGGTGCCGCTCCCTGCTTGTCTGGAGGGCATGGTGCTGCCCCCTGCTTGTCTGGAGGGCACGGTGCTGCTCCCTGCTTGTCTGGAGGGCACGGTGCTTCAGGCTGCTTGTCTGGAGGGCACGGTGCTGCCCCCTGCTTGTCTGGAGGGCACGGTTCTGCCCCTTGCTTGTCTGGAGGGCACGGTTCTGCCCCCTGCTTGTCTGGAGGGCACGGTGCTGCCCCCTGCTTGTCTGGAGGGCACGGTGCTGCCCCCTGCTTGTCTGGAGGGCACGGTTCTGCCCCTTGCTTGTCTGGAGGGCACGGTGCTGCCCCCTGCTTGTCTGGAGGGCACGGTGCTGCCCCCTGCTTGTCTGGAGGGCACGGTGCTGCCCCCTGCTTGTCTGGAAGGCACGGTTCTGCCCCTTGCTTGTCTGGAGGGCACGGTGCTGCCCCCTGCTTGTCTGGAGGGCACGGTGCCGTCCCCTGCTTGTCTGGAGAGCATGGTGCTGCCCCCTGCTTGTCTGGAGGGCACGGTGCTGCCCCCTGCACGGTGCTGTCCCCTGCTTGTCTGGAGGGCTCAATGCTGCCCCCTGCCTGTCTGGAGGGCTCGGTGCTGCCCCCTGCTTGTCTGGAGGGCTCGGTGCTGCACCCTGCACGGTGCTGCCCCCTGCTTGTCTGGAGGGCACGGTGCTGCCCCCTACTTGTCTGGAGGGCACGGTGCTGCCCCCTGCTTGTGTGGAGGGCACGGTGCTGCCCCCTGCTTGTCTGGAGGGCACGGTGCTGTCCCCTGCTTGTCTGGAGGGCACGGTGCTGCCCCCTGCTTGTCTGGAGGGCACGGTGCTGCCCCCTGCTTGTCTGGAGGACACGGTGCTGCCCCCTGCTAGTCTGGAGGGCACGGTGCTGCCCCCTGCTTGTCTGGAGGGTCACGGTGCTGCCCCCTGCTTGTCTGGAGGGCATGGTGCTGCCCCCTGCTTGTCTGGAGGGCACGGTGTTGCCCCCTGCTTGTCTGGAGGGCACGGTGCTGCCCCCTGCTTGTCGGGAGGGCACGGTGCTGCCCCCTGCTTGTCTGGAGGGCACGGTGCTGCCCCCTGCTTGTCTGGACGGCACGGTGCTGCCCCCTGCTTGTCTGGAGGACTCGGTGCTGCCCCCTGCTAGTCTGGAGGGCACGGTGCTGCCCCCTGCTAGTCTGGAGGGCACAGTGCTGCCCCCTGCTTGTCTGGAGGGTCACGGTGTTGCCCCCTGCTTGTCTGGAGGGTCACGGTGTTGCCCCCTGCTTGTCTGGAGGGCACGGTGCTGCCCCCTACTTGTCTGGAGGGCACGGTGCTGCCCCCTGCTTGTCTGGAGGGTCACGGTGTTGCCCCCTGCTTGTCTGGAGGGCACGGTGCTGCCCCCTACTTGTCTGGAGGGCACTATGCTGCCCCCTGCTTGTCTGGATGGCACGGTGCTGCTGCCCCCTGCTCGGTGTTGTCCCATGCTTGTCTGGAGGGCACCGTGCTGCCCCCTGCACGGTGATGCCCCCTGCTTGTCTGGAGGGCACGGTGCTGCCGCCTGCACGGTGCTGCCCCCTGCTTGTCTGGAGGGCACGGTGCTGCCCCCTGCAGGTTGCCCTCATCTTGCAGAGCTCACCCCTGCGGGCGTGCTAGCCTGGGTGTGTCAGCAGCCGGGGCCCCGTGCTTCGGGAGCGGGGTCATGCAGCCACGCCTCACCCCTTTGTGACCCCTGAGGGTGTGCCCGGAGGGGCTCTCCTCGGGGTCAGGTAGTTTCCGTCATCGTAGTCTGAATCTTCGTCTACGTGGCATTGTGAATGCTCGGCGACATTTTCGTAGATTGGAGGCTCGGCGACATTTTCGTAGATTGGAGGCTCCGGCATCTCGTAGATGTGCTCCTCGTCGTCGCCGAAGTACAGGTAGTCGGGCTCCTGCTGCCGCGTCGCCACGCGCGGGGGCACGGTGGGGCCCGTGGGCGGCGCCACGTCCACGTAATTGTCGTAGACTTGTACCTCGCCGCAGACGCACCAGGAGGCGGCCAGTCCGCGCCGCGTCGGCACGCGGGGCACTACGGGAAGAGTGTGACCATTACGACGACGACGACCGTCACGAGAGAGAGAGAGAGAGAGAGAGAGGGGAAACGTGTGTGCAAGTGTGTGTGTGTGTGTGTGTGTGTGTGTGTGTGTGTGTGTGTGTGTGTGTGTGTGTGTGTGTGTGTGTGTGTGTGTGTGTGTGTGTGTGTGTGTGTGTGTGTGTGTGTGTGTGTGTATGTAATAATAATAATAATAATAATAATAATAATAATAATAATAATAATAATAATAGGTTTATTAATGTAAGGCAGTCGTATGGCTGAAAATATACAAATTAAAAATCCAAGAAACTAATAGTAAATAGGCTACACTAGAGGGAGGGAGAGGGTGGGGGGTGGTTTGGGAGAGCTAAATTAGAGACATAAGGGAGAGGGAGGGTGGTGTGAAGGGGGCACTTAGAGGGGTAGCGGTGAGGTGCTAATCTCCACCGCGGCCCTTTGGGTATGACTGTCACTGGGCATTGTTTATCATCCGCACCATCGCGGGCACTGCGCTACGTTTGTAACGGTCGGTTCGCGGCGCTCTGAAGGGGTTGAGTTTGTTGTGGTGTCTGGTGAAGCGGGTGGGGGGAGGCGCGTCGGTGGCAGGATGAAGAAGCAGGGAGATTCCGAATTTTTTGAGGGCGTCCTGGTGCTTGTCAGAGAGCCTCGGGAGACTCAGGGTGGCCAGGGCATTGTCGTAGGTGTGGTAGTCAGGGCCTAAAATGACCCTGAATGCCCTCTTTTGAACCCTCTCAAGCTGCTGTTGTTGGGTGAGGGTAAGGGACGATGACCACGCCGGGGAGGCATACATTAGCTTTGACAATATGAATGATGAATAAATACTGCACAGCTCAGCAGCTGGTGCCCCCAGCGTTCTAAGTCTACGCAGCATGTACAGCTTGTAGGAGGCTGCTCTGACGGTGTTGAAGACGTGGAGCTTCCAGTTGAGCTGGTAGTCCACAGTGATGCCGAGTAGTTTGGTTGACTGGACAACCTGGAGGTGGTGTGAGCCAATAGACAGCAGCGGAGGTGGCACATCTCTCTTGGACGTGCAAACGTGCATCACCATGGTCTTGGTGTGGTTGATAGGTTGTCAACCGTCCATGCCTGAAGGTTGTCGAGCGACGCTTGAAGAGGTGCATAGTCAGGATCCCTGTTGTTGACGGGGACGCCCAAGGTGCTGTCGTCAACATATTTCCAGCGATGCGGTGTGTCCATGAGGGCGTTGTTAATGAGCACCAAGAAGCAAAGCGGACCCATTTTAGTGCCTTGCGGGACGCCACACGTCAGCTCAAGAGGAGGAGAGACCGAGCCCTGGGAGCGAACTATTTGCTGGCGTGTGCTGAGGAAATCAGTCAGCCACGATACTAAATTAGGGTGAAGCCCCAGCTCAATGGCCTTAGTAATGACAACAGTGTGGTCTACAAGGTCAAATGCTTTCCTGAAGTCGACAAAAGCAAGGGCAAGGGAGGTGTCTCGTTTGTCCAGGTGGCTGTGTATGAAATCTAGAAAGCTGACCAGGCAATGAGTGGTGGAGGAGTGCTTCATGTTGCCAAATTGTTGGATGTCTATGAGGCTACTAATATCATCATAAGCCCGGTAAAAAATAAAATCTTCACAAATGAGGCTGGGAATGGGCGTGTGTGTGTGTGTATGTGTATGTGTATCTGTGTGTGTGTGTGTGTGTGTGTGTGTGTGTGTGTGTGTGTGTAATTCACCACAGCCTCATCACGAGCTGGACTCGCTTTCGCCAGCAGGTACTCTCCCGACGTGAGCAAATGCATGCTCATTATCGTCGATCTCTGGGTACTGCCAGGACCTCACACACCACACACCCCGTCTTCTTTGCTCAAGGAGGAACAGTAACCACTCCTAGTCAACCGAAAGAATCCGGCCTGAGAGGGGCTGGAACTGCCGCCTGTTTGGCCGTTAGGCTTCGCAGCGGAGCGCTCTACCGATTGAGCCACCGGAGCGGTGTGTGTGTGTGTGTGTGTGTGTGTGTGTGTGTGTGTGTGTGTGTGTGTGTGTGTGTGTGTGTGTGTGTGTGTGTGTGTTTGCGCCCGGAGCCGTGGCCGCCACTCAGCCGTGGAAGATTCAACTTGAAAACTTAAGCCGCCAACTCTTTAGATTTCTACAGTAAACTCGCGGCACTCAGGTGGCTTTAGGGTAGAAATTAGGCACACCCACACCTACACACACACACACACACACACACACACACACACACACACACACACACACACACACACACACACACACACACACACACACACACACACACACACACACACACACACACACACACACACACACACACACACACACACACACACACACACACACACACACACACACACACACACACACACACACACACACACACACACACACACACACACACACACACACATACTCACCCTGCCCCTCTCCCTGTCCACGCCGTCGCCTCCGGTAGGTCACACACACCACAATGGCCAGGATCACCGCCACCACCACCGCTATCGGCACCGCTATCACCACTGTCGAAGAGGAGAGAGACAGAGTGACCTTTCCTTGTGGCGGCGAAGGTGTGGACGTGGTGTGGCTGTGGTTGTCAGGGTGGAGGAAGAGCTTGTAAGAGGAACACCTGGAGGGGCTGTGGTGGCAGAGGTTGTGGAGGGTGTTGTGGTGGTAGTGCCTGGAGGTGGTGGTGGTGGTGGTGGTGGTGATGGTGGTAATGATAGTAGTGGATGTTGTGGTGGTAGTACCTTGATTTGGTGTTGTTGTGGTGGTGGTGGTGGTGATGATGGTTGTGGTGTTGTGGTGTTGGTACCTTGAGGTGTTGTTGTGGTGGTGGTGGTGGTGATGATGGTAGTGGTGTTGTGATGTTAGTAACTTGAGGTGTTGTTGTTGTGTTGGTGATGGTTGTGATGATGGTGGTGATAATTGTAGTACCTGGATGTGCTGTTGTGATGGTTGTGGTGGTGGTGATAGGGTCGGGCGGATCCGTGCAGGTGTTTGGGTTCTGCAGGTTCGTGAATTCTTCCGGACCGTGACATCTGCCGCCCGTTTCTTCGGCTGTGCTTGTCCAGCTGGAAGAGCCGTGAGCCACAATACTAAGGCCAGTGATGAATTTGTACTGTGATCGTTGCCTCGTGCATCTTGCTCTGTATCCTTCAATGGTTAGGGTGAAATGCAGAAGTCGGTTCCATAGATACGGTCCTTCCACATCCACCTTCAGTTTGATCCACTTGTTGTCGCTGTAACACTTGTCAAGGTCAAACCAAGCTACGTGACGGACTGGTGCATGATATGGTAGTGTTTCTGTCACTACAAGACTAACTCCCTTGAAGTCATCTCCCGGCTTCACGTACACTGTTGTCGACTCACTATATCTTCCTAATCCTTTTCTTCTCTCGAAACAAATTGTCTCCTTCCCTCCTTCACTGACGGCCACCACTTCATGAAGATCCTCACAGTCCCTGGTGCCGTGGGCGCCTCCAAGACGTAGCAGGAGCAACGCCGCCACAGCCACACGCCCCGCCATCACCCCAAGACACGCCAGGCTTGTTTGTCTCCGGGTGTGAGGGTGAGGGAGCAGGATGGACGCCGGATATACTTCCCCTGATAATATAGGCTAATGCAAAGACATAATACACACACACACACACACACACACACACACACACACACACACACACACACACACACACACACACACACACACACACACATATGGCATTTATATATTGACCTTAGCGTGTCCTGCGTTTCGATGATGGATACTTGTGATATGAGTATGTATTCTCTCTCTCTCTCTCTCTCTCTCTCTCTCTCTCTCTCTCTCTCTCTCTCTCTCTCTCTCTCTCTCTCTCTCTCTCTCTCTCTCTCTCTCTCTCTCTCTCTCTCTCTCTCTCTCTCTCTCTCTCTCTCTCTCTCTCTCTCATTACTTTGGTCTGAAGGATATTGAGGAAGAGTTCAAATGATTATCGCTGTTTTATGTTTGTCTGTCTGTCTGTCTGTCTGTCTGTCTGTCTGTCTGTCTGTCTCTCTCTGTCTGTCTGTCTGTCTGTCTGTCTGTTGGTCTGTATTTACCTATCTTTCTGTCTATCTATCTATCTATCCATCTATCTATCTATCAGTATATATCTATTTATTATTATTATTATTATTATTATTATTATTATTATTATTATTATTATTATTATTATTATTATTATTATTATTATTATTATTATTATCATTATCATTATTATTATTATTTTTATATTGTTGGTTTATTTTTGATAGTAGTAGTAGTAGTAGTAGTAGTAGTAGTAGTAGTAGTAGTAGTAGTAGTAGTAGTAGTAGTAGTAGTATTGCTTTCCTTCTTTCTCTGATAAAAAAAAAAACTCATAATAAAAGTCAAGCCATATTCACTTAACTGTCTCAAGATTATGAAAAAGAAAACAAAACACAACTAACTTTTCTCGTGTGTGTGTGTGTGTGTGTGTGTGTGTGTGTGTGTGTGTGTGTGTGTGTGTGTGTGTGTGTGTCATAAGCAAGCAGTGTCCTCGCTGAAGTAATACGTAATCCTGAGTCTCGGGTTTTGTTCACGGCTGTCTCAGTACGTTAACTGGTGACACATTTCGAACATGGCACGACGGTACCGTAGAATTAAGCAGCGGTGGTGGTGGTGGTGGTGGTGGTTGTCTACTCATTTTCTCCTCTTCATCCTATCTTCTCTTGTTTTCCTTCTTCCAGGCAGTAGAATTTAAAGAACAGCAAATCCCACTGCTATACTAACTTTCTTTTTCCTTTCTTTCTCTCTTTCTTTTTATATATACGGTGATTGTGTTTTTCTTTTCTCCTTTCCATCCTATCCTCTTATATTTTTCCTTCTTCTAGGCAGTAGAATTTAGAGAACAGCAAATTTCACTGCTAGATTGACTGTCTTTTCCATTTCTTTCATTTTTATATACGATGGTTGTGTTTTCTTTTCTCCTTTCCATCCTATCCTCTTATCTTTTTCCTTCTTCCAGGCAGTATGCTCGGTGCGGTCGCTTATAGAAAGTAGAGCATTACAGAATGACTTACTTTTGGCGGATCCGAAAGTTAATGGAGCAGTGCTTAATTAATTAATAATTTTCTTGGAAGGTCAACCACTGATTTTGAAGAACTATTACGAACGGTGGCTCCCAAAATACAACGAATCGATACCAGGCACAGAAAAGCCATTCCAGCTCCCATCAGCCTGCAGCTATACTCTGACAGGCAGGGATCCTTTTACGAGCCTCATTAACACCTTCGAAATGTCAAAGCTGAGTTTCCATACAAACTTTCCTGGTGTGGGCGGTCCTGAGAAGGGGGGGATACGCTCCCCCCTGGACCCCCCCCCCCCACATGAATATGTGACTTATTTCAGCGAGGAGGTATTTCTCGCAACACCGGCTGCAGCGTCGCCGCGGCCGCCGCCAGAGGAGGCGACGCGCTTTCGTTAACATTATCCCCTATTTTCAAGAGTGAAAAAAAGTCCTTGAATTGGGTTTTCAAAGCGTATCCATGACTGTTGAAGGTTTGTAGAAAATATATATGAAGATATACTAATGTTTCATAAGGTAGGTAATGAGATACTGGCACGGACCTAAAACGAATCTTAACCGTAAATAGTCCTTAAAGTAGCCGAGAAATATTACATTTATAACAGCCGGAGTGTTTGCTGGTAGGTAAACGTAAGTTCCAACAACGATCTTCACGGATACACTGAAAAGAAAAGAAAACAAAAAGCGTGGAAACAAGCGAGTCGCGTCTCCGAGCTTCCGAGCCTCGGTCAAGAACAATGGTCAAGGACGTGAGTCACGTGACTCAAGCACCACGTGGGGGTGCTGCGCGCGGCCGCCTGACGCAACAAAGTAGTACGCTGCTGTGTGGGCATTATTTAAGGATATTCTTAATAGTTATTATAAAGTGACACGTGGATTTAATGTAGGGAAATAAAAGCCGCCCCACCATCTTCGCGTCGTCAGTAATGCAAGTAATGGCTACTGTTGAGGAAGGGGAAGTAGACACCTCTTTCAAAGTTATGCTCAGCCTACATTACTGCTTGTTTCTTGGTGACTGAACTCAGGGCAGTAAAGAATGACTTCCGGAAAATAGAAGGGGGGCGAGGGGTACGTAGCCCCTTCCGTGAGGGAGGTCGAGGGGTGCGAATTAAGCTCCCTTTAGGATGGGGGTCGAGCGAGCGAAGTCCCCCGTTAGGTAGGTTACGTTAGGGTCAGCTAGGGTAGGGCAGTTTAAATATATTACCCACAGGTCCCAAGCTTGTTTGGGGGTAGAGGGGGGCGGAGCATGGGCAAGCGCTATTATATCGTTGGTTAAGTAGGACGTGAGGTACTGACGTTGTTTTGAGCTCTACATTTTTTCCTGTTGTTTTCCGGGAGGTTTGAAGGCTATCAAATACATATGACATCAGAAGAGCAGTTGGTTAAGTAGAAAACGAGATATCAGTGCGGCTTTTATCGCGACACTCTTTCCTGTTGATTTCTGGGAGCTTCGAAGGCTAGCACAGTATACATATATGGTAACAGAAGAGCAGTTGCCTACGTACATTACACACACACACACACACACACACACAAACACACACAAGGGTAAACGGTCGCCCCAAAACAGCACCACACCAAGTTGGAAAGAAAGATTGAGAAGAAAGAAATAGAAAGACAGAGGGAGAGAAAGAAAGGGAAGGAAAAACGATGCAGGAAAGTGGAGAAAAATAATGAGCAAAACAAGAAATATAAAGAGAGGGAGAGTAGCATAGTAGAGAGGTATGCAGAGAGAGCCTTCGTAGTGTATAGGCTTTAATTGACAAGAGACCCGACCACCGTAACCCATGGTGGTAAACTAACAGATTCATTAGAATTCCCCTTACATCAACTCTGACTCATGATTCGAGGTATCGAACCCGAAGTATAAAATCCCCAGCTCGAGGCATTTATGAGACCTGCTTCACCACAAGTAGTAGTAGTAGTAGTAATAAGAATAGTAGTAGTAGTATTTGTATTTCTACTTTCTCTATTTTCTCTTTTTATATAATGTCCTTCGTTGATGTTAGAGAGGGCCGAAGATGGATGACATTTGCAATTGTTTTTCTTTTCTCTGTTGTATTTTTTGCTTTCTCTTTTCTCGACGTTGTATCTCTCTCTCTCTCTCTCTCTCTCTCTCTCTCTCTCTCTCTCTCTCTCTCTCTCTCTCTCTCTCTCTCTCTCTCTCTCTCTCTCTCTCTCTCTCTCTCTCTTTGTTTTTCTCTTCTCAATGGCGTTTATTTTATGTTCTTTTTCTCCATGACGTGTTTTTCTTTTTCTCTTCTCGATGTTGTTTTTGTATCATCATCCATTTGCTGGTGTTCCGTAATGGTCTGGATGAGCCTCTTTCTTCCCTGAAGAGACTCACCCATAGATTTGTTGGTGTGGATGTTAGGGCCGATAAAAGTGGATGATGTTTATCTAATCTTGTTCTCTGTGTTCCTTTTTTATTCTTTTTCTTATATATTCTTTTCATTTTTTGGTGTTCTTTTCTGTAGTTTTCTTTTTTTGGTCTGTTTTCTCATATTTTCCTTTTTTTGGTGTTCTTGTATTTTTTTCTCTACTTTAAATTGTCCTTCCTTCGGCGTTGTCGTTGTATGGATGAGTCTCCTCCCCCCCCAAAAAAAAAAAAAACACACACCCATACCAGCTTACAACCTGGTCTCCGCCCGTTCTTCTCCCCAGCACAGTTGCTGTCCATTTACAGGCGCCTTGTCCGCCCTCGTATGGAGTATGCATCTCATGTGTGGGGGGGGCTCCACTCACACAGCTCTCCTTGACAGAGTGGAGTCAAAGGCTCTTCGTCTCATCAACTCTCCTTGACAGAGTTGAGTCAAAGGCTCTTCGTCTCATCAACTCTCCTCCTCATACTGATAGTCTTATACCTCTCAAATTCCGCCGCCATGTTGCCTCTCTTTCTATCTTCTATCGATATTTCCACGCTGACTGCTCTTCTGAACTTGCTAACTGCATGCCTCCCCCCCTCCCGCGGCCCCGCTGCTCACGACTTTCCACTCATGCTCATTCCTATACTGTCCAAACCTCTTATGCAAGAGTCAACCAGCATCTTCACTCTTTCATCCCTCACGCTGGTAAACTCTGGAACAATCTTCCTTCATCTATATTTCCTCCTGCCTACGACTTGAACTCTTTCAAGAGGAGGGTATCAGGACACCTCTCCTCCCGAAGTTGACCTCTTTTTTTGGACACTCCTTTGATCTCTAATCAGGGGCAGTGAGTAGCGGGCTTTTTTTTATATATTTTTCTTTACGCCCTTGGGATGTCTCCTTAGCCGTAAAAAAAAAAAAAAAAACACCAAACGCCTATGATTATTTTGTCTACTCTGATTTTTTGTTTATCGTATTCTATCGTTGTTGACATGACTCGGTTGCCTCTCTTTGGGGTATTTGGCCTTCCCTAAGCGTCGCACCTTCCTGTAAAACGTGTCATTGGCTGGTTCCTCTGGCTGGTAAAAGGGTTATGTCTTGCCGTTTCAGTGGAGTGAGAGATCCTGCGCTTCTCTGCTCATCTTATCTGACGCACATCCGAGTGTTTTATTTCTCTCTCTCTCTCTCTCTCTCTCTCTCTCTCTCTCTCTCTCTCTCTCTCTCTCTCTCTCTCTCTCTCTCTCTCTCTCTCTCTCTCTCTCTCTCTCTCTCTCTCTCTCTCTCTCTCTCTCTCTCTCTCTCTCTCTCTCTCTCTCTCTCTCTCTCTCTCTCTCTCTCTCTCTCTCTCTCTCTCTCTCTCTCTCTCTCTCTCTCTCTCTCTCTCTCTCTCTCTCTCTCTCTCTCTCTCTCTCTCTCTCTCTCTCTCTCTCTCTCTCTCTCTCTCTCTCTCTCTCTCTCTCTCTCTTCCCGTTTTCTTTTTCCCGCCTCTGTATGTCGATGAAGTATAAATACACTCAGAAAGACTCGCCCTTCTTTTCCCTCGTCTGGTGTGTCTTCGGTCCTCTTCATCGCCCGCAGCCACGTCCTCATCTTCTGGGAGGGGATGAGCCTGCGTTTTTTACCCTTGTAATTCGGAACTGCACGCGTGTAAGGCATCACTGAGTCTCGTGAACAGCAAGATTGAAGCGCTGATAGCCGCTGTTTTAGGAGAAGGTTATGTTCGGAGAGTAACTCGTAGTAGCGACCCAACTTGACCTACCTACCTACTGAGTATTCTAGCCCTGTAGGATGACAGGGTGAGGTCAGCCCCGCCCCCGCCCACCCATGTCCCAGGCCTTCTCTCTCTCGGCCTTGGCGTGGTCGGCCTAAACAGTGTAATGCCAAGCTCGTTTTATAGTTGCAATCTCCTATTTTACGATGACCCTATACAGTGCTTCTCATGCACGATTTAAACTATAGCAAAAGAGGGCAAAATAAACATGGCGACTGATGCCTTTTGTTATGCTTTTATTAATATCAAGTCACAGGATCAGGTAACAGGGGGCAGCGTGACATAATCATTCATCACACTGTGCAAGCCAAACCCCGCGGACAGTCTGACATTCCCGTGAGTCGCGCCGTCCGTGTGTTCCCGAGGCGGCCGCGGCACCACACTGTTCCGGGGAGGGGACGGCGCTGCGCAAAATACCCCAAAGATGCAAGAAAAGAGAAGTTTAGTTCATACAGATGGTTGCTATTTCTTAGACCGATAGAACCATATATATATATATATATATATATATATATATATATATATATATATATATATATATATATATATATATATATATATATATATATATATATATATATATATTATCAATGTTAAAGTTCATATTGTCAGTGAGAGTCCTTGTGCTGCTTGCAATATATGTTTTTGTTGTGTTGTAGCTTCTAGTGCAGTGTTTCTCAACCAGGGGTCCGCGGACCCCTAGGGGGCAGCAGAAACCTATCAAGGGGTCCGCAGAACGGGGAATTCAACACATTACAGTTAATCCTGCCATGGCTCAGGTTTTTTTTTATAATTCATGATTACACAATGTGTCTTAATCGAGATGTCCAGTTTTTTTCTCTTTTTTCCCTGGCTAGTTGCGTCTCTCAGAGTGTGGCGATGATTTGTATGATATATTATAATGTTCCTATCACTAAAGGAGGTAGGAAGACACCTACCGAACGGGCGTGAGCTACTCCCGGTGAGGATATACGGGAAGCGAGGAGGGTGCTGAAGCCCTTCAAAGAGCCTTCCCATCTCCTCACTAACCGTTTCCCTTTTGTCTCATCAACACCAGAGAGCAGTTCAGCATGCTCTCTAAAGACAGTTCCTCTCTCTTTCTACACCACACTACATTCACACAACACTTCCTCGGAGTTCCCGCCTGGGGGGGGGGGACCATAAATTCCCCCAGGGAGGACTCCCCTTCTGGCTGCCGACTTGAGAGGTGTCCTGATAACTCCTCGAACCTCCTCCTTATCAATTTCTGCAACATTCGTGTTCTTCGTTCTAATTTTCTTTCTGTGGAACACCATCTCTCCTCCTCTAAACCTCACCTTCTCTTCCTCACCGAAACACAGGTTTCTGAGGCTACTGACAGCAACCTCTACTCTGCTCCCTCCTACTATCTCTATCCTAAATTTCAATCGAAATCTGAATGTTGCGCCTACGTGCGCAACGACATCGCTTGCTCTCGTACCCACGACCTTGACTCTACTGAATTTTCCACCATCTGGCTAAGACTTCGTTGTCACTCTATTACTAAATACATCTGTGCTGTTTATCTCTCACCTAACACTACTAACTATGTAAAATTCTTTGACTATTTGAATTCTAAAGTGGAGCACATCTTGACTCACTCTCCCTTCGCTGAAATCTCCATCTTGGGGGATTTCAATATTTACCACCATGTAACGGGCTTGTCGGGGGGCGTTTAAAGGGTGTTGATTAAGACTTCAGCTTCCTTAAGGCGAATTATATTCGTAGCCTTTATGTACAAGAAGCGTCGGAGCGAGAGCGACTGTCGTTGTGTGTCAGTCGGAAGAAGTGACGAGTTACAGGTTGGAAAATAATTGTTACAATTGGTCACGTATGTCAAGGTGACCTCCGCGCACCATCGGAGTGCGAAGTATACAAAACTGAGACGGTAAACACTGACGGACGACATTCCTATAAGGTGGCGTGATCTATCTGTCGTGGGTTTTTTCCATTGACAATTGTATGCCTAATTCGTGGTGATATTAAATAATAATAATACATTGATATCCTACTATAACAACCAGCTTTGGCTTTCATCCTCGTTCACTGACCAGCCTGGTGAACAAGCCTACAACTTTGCTCTCCTCAACGACCTAGAGCAGTTGGTTCAGCACCCTACACGTATTCCCGACCGTCTTGGAGACAGCCCAACATTCTAGACCCCTTCCGTACCTTTAATCCTTCTGCTTACTCTGTCAAACCGTTCCCTCCGTTGGGCTCCTCCGATCATGACCTTATTTCTCTTTCCTGTCCTATCGCTCCTGTACATCCTCAAGATCCACCGAAGAGGCGTTGCTTCTGCCATTTTGCTTCAGCTCGGTGGGACGACCTGAGGATGTACTTTTCCGATTTCCCGTGGAATGATTACTGCTTCCAGGAGAGAGACCCTCTGTGTGTGCCCAGCGCATCTCAGAGGTTATTGTCTATGGAATGGAGGCATACATTCCACGTTCTTTCTCTACTCCTCATGCTAAAAAGCCTTGGTTTAATCATGCTTGTTCTCGTGCTATTAAAGATAGAGAGGCAGCTTACAAAAGGTTCCAGAGCCTTCGAACTCCCGCTAACTATGACCTTTACATTTCAGCCCGGAATCGTGCCACATCTATTCTACGACTTACCAAAACTTCTTTTATCAATAGAAAATATCAACACCTTGCTTCTTCTAATTCTTCCCGTGACTTCTGGCATCTAGCCAAAAATATCTCCTCCAATCTCACTTCTTCCTCTTTCCCTCCTCTCCTTAACCCTGACGGCAGCACTGCCGTCTCATCTCTCTCTAAGGCTGAACTCTTCGCTCAAACTTTCTGTAAGAACTCCACCTTGGACGATTCTGGGCATATTCCTCCTACTCATCCTCTCTCTGATTCCTTTATGCCTGTTATTAAGATTCTTCCAAATGATATTTTCTATGCCCTCTCTGGCCTCAACTCTCAGAAGGCTTGTGGACCTGATGGAGTGCCTCTTATTGTCCTTAAAAACTGTGCCTCCGTGCTGACACCCTGCCTGGTCAAACTCTTTCGTCTCTGCCTATCAGCATCTACCTTTCCATCCTGCTGGAAATATGCCTTGTACAGCCTGTGCCTAAGAAGGGTGACCGTTCCAATCCCTCAAACTACTGCCCTATAGCTTTACTTTCCTGTCTATCTAAAGCTTTTGAATCAATCATTAACCAGAAGATTCAAAAGCACCTCTCCACTTCTAACCTTCTATCTGATCGCCAGTATGGGTTCCGCAAGGGGCGTTCTGCTTCCGATCTTCTTGCTCTCTTAACTGACTCTTGGTCATCCTCTCTTAGCCGTTTCGGTGAAACTTTCTCTGTTGCGCTAGACATATCGAAAGCCTTCGATAGAGTCTGGCACAAATCTTTGCTTTCTAAACTGCCCTCTTTCGGATTATATCCCTCTCCCTGTTCCTTTATCTCCAGTTTCCTTTCCGGCCGTTCTATCTCTGTGGTGGTAGACGGTCACTGTTCTTCCCCTAAACCTATCAACAGTGGTGTTTCACAGGGCTCTGTCCTATCACCCACTCTCTTCCTGTTATTCATCAATGATCTTTCCATAACAATCTGTCCTGTCCACTCATACGCCGACGACTCCACTCTGCATTATTTAACTTCTTTCAACAGAAGACCCTCTCAACAGGAAGTACACGACTCCAGACTGGAGGCTGCAGAACGCTTAACCTCAGACCTTGCTATCATTTCCGATTGGGGCAGAAGGAATCTTGTGTCCTTCAATGCCTCAAAAACTCAATTTCTCCACCTATCAACTCGACACAATCTTCCAAACACCTATCCCCTATTCTTCGACAACACTCAGCTATCACCATCTTCAACACTAAACATCCTCGGTCTATCCTTTACTCAAAATCTCAACTGGAAACTTCACATCTCGTCTCTCGCTGAATCAGCTTCCTCGAGGTTGGGCGTTCTGTATCGTCTCCGCCAGTTCTTCTCCCCCGCGCAGTTGCTATCCATATACAGGGGCCTTGTCCGCCCTCGTATGGAGTATGCATCTCACGTGTGGGGGAGCTACACTCACACAGCTCCTCTGGACAGAGTGGAGTCTAAGGCTCTTCGTCTCATCAGCTCTCCTCCTCCTACCTCTTAAATTCCGTCGCGATGTTGCCTCTCTTTCTATCTTCTATCGATATTTCCGCGCTGACTGCTCTTCTGAACTTGCTAACTGCATGCCTCCCCCCCTCCTGCGGCCCCGCTGCACACGACTTTCTACTCATGCTTATCCCTATACTGTCCAAACCCCTTATGCAAAAGTTAACCAGCATCTTCACTCTTTCATCCCTCACGCTGGTAAACTCTGGAACAATCTTCCTTCATCTGTATTTCCCCCTGCCTACGATTTGAACTCTTTTAAGAGAAGGGTATCAGGACACCTCTCCTCCCGAAACTGACCTCTCTTTCGGCCACCTCTTTGGATTCTTTTTTAGAAGCAGCGAGTAGCGGGCTTTATTTTATTATTGTTTCCTTTTTTTGTGCCCTTGAGCTGCCTCCTTTGTTGTAAAAAAAAAAAAAAACTTTAAAAAGTGAGGAAGTTATATTTGTTGGCACTTGTGCCACTAGAAACCTTGTGGGCTCAATGTTTTCATGAGTTCCCGATTTCTCATGGAGCAGCTATGAAAGTGTTGTTACCTGTCACCACCACCTGCCTATGTGAGTCAAGCTTTTCAGCCATGACAGCACTGAAAACTAAATATTGGTCAAGATTAAGGATCGAAGATGACATGCGTGTTAGTTTATCAAGAATACCCCCCACGCATTGATAACATCATTGCTAGCAGTCAGCAGCAAGTATAATATTAAGTGAAACACAAACATCGTTTGCAGATAAAGAAAAAGTTAATTGATCATAATTTTTTTTAATGTGAGAAGCTTTTTATGTGAACATGTTATTTGTAACTTAATTTTTCAGTCGCTAAATAAGATTTTATCATTTTGAAAGCCTAATTATTCTGTTTTCTTAGAAGTGAAGTTTACTTTATTTTCCATTTCGTAAATATACGCAATTTTTTCTTTTATTTTTGTATCATGTTTGTGCAGTGAAAACAATGTGATGATTAACACCACTTCCTATGAAAAGAAAACCTTTTATTAACCATTCTTACATGGAAATATAAAATTACTATATCCTATATAATCCCGTACCAAAGGGGTCCCCTGAAAATATAAGTGGATGTAAGGGGTCCACAAAGGTTGAAAGGTTGAGAAACACTGTCTAGAATGTCAGGATGGCCGTGGTGCTGGCCCAGGCACGCGTAATGCAGCCTGAGGATTTTGCACAAGAGCGGCGGGCACTCAAGGCTCGCTGAAACTTGTCACCCTCCAACACAACAGTGACGAGTACCTTGGCATGAAACACATCTCCCCGCCCCCTCAAGGGTAAAGGGATTAATATGTCACCCTCCAACACAACAGTGACGAGTACCTTGGCATGAAACACATCTCCCCGCCCCCTCAAAGGTAAAGGGATTAATATGTCACCATCCAACACAACAGTAACAAGTACGAAAGCATGAAATACGTTTCCCCTGTCTCCCAACGAGTAAAAAGATTGACTGATTTCTCACAATCCAAAACAACTGTAACAAGCAGGGAAGCATGAATTACGTGCCCCGCCCCCCAAGGAGAAAAAGATTGACTGATTTATTTATATATTTATTATTATTATTATTATTTTTTTACGTCTACACCTATAGCGCCGGTAGGCTTGCTTGTGGGGCCTGGATGGTGTTCTGCCCCAGCCCGTCATGGGGCAGGCAAGTGTTTATAGTGGCGCCATCTTCTCTTGGCTCATGCTGCCGCCTGGAATTCGTTCTTGATTCACATGGACGGTTTGCTCTAGAGTCCGGGTTGATGAGTGGTCTTCAGGACAGCATGTGGGTAGTTTTAAGCCACTCGGCGGTGACTGAAAAATCCGAGGTGGTAGCGTGGGGATTCGAACTCGCGTCGTCCATCACGTGGTGAATGTGGGCCCAGCACGCTACCACTCAGCCACCGCCTACCCATATGAAACGAAATACCATAAAAAAAAGTTAAAATGACGTGCACAATGCGGTGCTTTCGACTGATCACATGTATTAATACACGCACGTCAGGGCTGAACACAAAATAATGACGTGCACAATGAGGTGCTGCAGACTGATCACATGTATTAATACACGCACGTCAGGGCTGAACACAATATAATGACGTGCACAATGGGGTGCTGCAGACTGATCACATGTATTAATACACGCACGTCAGGGCTGAACACAATATAATGACGTGCACAATGGGGTGCAGCAGACTGATCACATGTATTAATACACGCACGTCATGGCTGAACACAACAGCATCACACAGCTGGGGAACACTCGCATGGACAAGTCACAGAGCAATACAGAATAGGGATACACATGTACAAGTATTATAGATTAATTAAGATAAGTATCTGAACAAAACCATCTTGATAATCCTTAACAGTATTGTTTAAGACATATGTTTCCTTATTTGCTAACTTATTAACTAAATCATCGAGATCAGAAAATCAGCAACAGGTTCTCAGTAGATCGCTGTAGTTGTATCTTCACTGTCCACTAAGGGTCCCTTCGGCGCCTACAGCAGGACCTGGAGTTGCTGGCGTCACTCCCAGCAGGAATCTAGGGTCTGGGTGTGCCTCTTGGGGGTCTTTGCCACACACAGACAGACGCCAAAGAATCTTCGGCAGCAACAAGAGTTTTTTCTGCTGACAACTGGGATCAAACGCCCCAGCTCCATTTGGAGAGCACGAGCAGCAAATGTCTTCAGCACCCCAATCGTTGTACCTGGCGACTGGATGAGCCTGTTGGCCGTATTGCTGTTAAACAAAACGTCATCCCATAAGTTAACTGCTAACACAAAGGTCAGGGTGGGTGCCTTCCCCTGGTGGTGTGGCGTTGTCTTATCTCGGCAAAGATGTTCTCGCAGCCAGGCGAGTTTCCCTTCCCGCGAGACCGTCTGATCGTGGCTCCCACCTCGTGTTCGATAGTTGAATTACTGTTACAGGCGAACAGTCCACAGCACGGAAGGCGCACAAGCTACAGGAATGGCTGGGGATCAGGCCGCCGACAGGACAATGTTCACGCCTTCCTGCAATGTTTGTCTGGCGTCGTGTCAATCAGCGACATCATCAAGGTTTCCGAAGTCGAGTGGAGCGGGAACAGTCATGCAGGCTAGGCGTGTTAGGTACAAAGTGGCCGTGGAATGGAGGGTGTGCTTCTGACACGCAATGGCTAGAGGTAATCCCTGTTGACCGGTTCGTACAGACTGTTCCCCACGACTACTGTTTCTTGCTGTTCACTCACTGGTGGGTGCTGTCATGGAAGCGGGGAAGGGTTCGTACAGACTGTTCCCCACGACTACTGTCTCTTGCTGTTCACTCACTGGTGGGTGCTGTCATGGAGGCGGAGAAGGGTTCGTACAGACTGTTCCCCACGACTACTGTCTCTTGCTGTTCACTCACTGGTGGGTGCTGTCATGGAGGCGGGGAAGGGTTCGTACAGACTGTTCCCCACGACTACTGTCTCTTGCTGTTCACTCACTGGTGGGTGCTGTCATGGAGCCGGGGAAGGGTTCGTACAGACTGTTCCCCACGACTACTGTCTCTTGCTGTTCACTCACTGGTGGGTGCTGTCATGGAGGCGGAGAAGTGTTCGTACAGACTGTTCCCCACGACTACTGTATCTTGCTGTTCACTCACTGGTGGGTGCTGTCATGGAGGCGGGGAAGGGTTCGTACAGACTGTTCTTCATGACTTATGTCTCTTGCTGTTCACTCACTGGTGGGTGCTGTCATGGAGGCGGGGAAGGGTTCGTACAGACTGTTCCCCACGACTACTGTCTCTTGCTGTTCACTCACTGGTGGGTGCTGTCATGGAGCCGGGGAAAGGTTCGTACAGACTGTTCTCCACGACTACTGTCTCTTGCTGTTCACTCACTGGTGGGTGCTGTCATGGAGGCGGGGAAGTTTTTTTTTTTTTTTTACAACAAAGGAGATTGCTCAAGGGCACAAAAAAAGGAAACAACAATAAAAAAGAGCCCGCTACTCGCTGCTCCCCAAAAACAATCAAAAGAGGCGGCCGAAAGAGAGGTCAATTTCGGGAGGAGAGGTGTCCTGATACCCTTCTCTTGAAAGAGTTCAAGTCGTAGGCAGGAGGAAATACAGATGAAGGAAGATTGTTCCAGAATTTACCAGCGAGAGGGATGAAAGAGTGAAGATGCTGGTTAACTCTTGCATAAGGGGTTTGGACAGTATAGGGATAAGCATGAGTAGAAAGTCGTGTGCAGCTGGGCCGCGGGAGGGGGGGAGGCATGCAGTTAGCAAGTTCAGAAGAGCAGTCAGCCTGGAAATATCGATAGAAGATAGAAAGAGAGGCAACATCGCGGCGGAATTTAAGAGGTAGAAGACTATCAGCAGGAGGAGGAGAGCAGATGAGACGAAGAGCCTTAGACTCCACTCTGTCCAGAAGAGCTGTGTGAGTGGAGCCCCCCCACACGTGAGATGCATACTCGATACGAGGGCGGACAAGGCCCCTGTATATGGATAGCAACTGCGCGGGGGAGAAGAACTGGCGGAGGCGATACAGAACGCCCAACCTCGAGGAAGCTGATTTTGAGGTATTGGAACGGCCACCCTTCTTAGGCACAGGCTGTACAAAGGCATACTTCCAGCAGGAAGGAAAGGTAGATGTTGATAGGCAGAGACGAAAGAGTTTGACCAGGCAGGGTGTCAGCACGGAAGCACAGTTTTTAAGGACAATAGGGGGCACTCCATCAGGTCCATAAGCCTTCTGAGAGTTGAGGTCAGAGAGGGCATAGAAAACATCATTTGGAAGAATCTTAATAACAGACATAAAGGAGTCAGAGGGGGGATGAGTAGGAGGAATATGCCCAGAATCGTCCAGGGTGGAGTTCTTATAGAAAGTTTGAGCGAAGAGTTCAGCCTTAGAGACAGATGAGACGGCAGTGCTGCCGTCAGGGTTAAGGAGAGGGGGGAAAGAGGAAGAAGTGAAATTGGAGGAGATATTTTTGGCTAGATGCCAGAAGTCACGGGAAGAATTAGAAGAAGCAAGGTGTTGACATTTTCTATTGATAAAAGAAGTTTTGGTAAGTCGGAGAATAGATTTGGCACGATTCCGGGCTGAAATGTAAAGGTCATAGTTAGCGGTGGTTCGAAGGCTCTGGAACCTTTTGTGAGTTGCCTCTCTATCTTTAATAGCACGAGAACAAGCATGATTAAACCAAGGCTTTTTAGCATGAGGAGTAGAGAAAGAACGTGGAATGTATGCCTCCATTCCAGAGACAATCACCTCTGAGATGCGCTGGGCACACACAGAGGGGTCTCTCTCCTGGAAGCAGTAATCATTCCACGGGAAATCGGAAAAGTACATCCTCAGGTCGTCCCACCTAGCTGAAGCAAAATGCCAGAAGCATCACATTTTCGGTGGGTCCAGAAGATGTACAGGAGCAATAGGACAGGAAACAGAAATAAGGTTATGATCGGAGTAACCCAACGGAGAGAACAGTTTGACAGAGTAAGCAGAAGGATTAGAGGTTAGGAAGAGGTCTAGAATGTTGGGCCTGTCTCCGAGACTGTTCCCCACGACTACTGTTTCTTGCTGTTCACTCACTGGTGGGTGCTGTCATGGAGGCGGGGAAGGGTTCGTACAGACTGTTCCCCACGACTACTGTCTCTTGCTGTTCACTCACTGGTGGGTGCTGTCATGGATGCGGGGAAGGGTTCGTACAGACTGTTCCCCACGACTACTGTCTCTTGCTGCTCACTCACTGGTGGGTGCTGTCATGGATGCGGGGAAAGGTTCGTACAGACTGTTCCCACGACTACTGTCTCTTGCTGTTCACTCACTGGTGGGTGCTGTCATGGATGCGGGGAATTGTTCGTACAGACTGTTCTTCATGACTTATGTCTCTTGCTGTTCACTCACTGGTGGGTGCTGTCATGGAGGCAGGGAAGGGTTCGTACAGACTGTTCCCACGACTACTGTCTCTTGCTGTTCACTCACTGGTGGGTGCTGTCATGGATGCGGGGAAGGGTTCGTACAGACTGTTCCCCACGACTACTGTCTCGTGCTGCTCACTCACTGGTGGGTGCTGTCATGGATGCGGGGAAGGGTTCGTACAGACTGTTCCCCACGACTACTGTCTCTTGCTGTTCACTCACTGGTGGGTGCTGTCATGGAGGCGGGGAAGGGTTCGTACAGACTGTTCTTCATGACTTATGTCTCTTGCTGTTCACTCACTGGTGGGTGCTGTCAGTGAGCCGGATAGGAGTTCGTAAAGACAGTTCTCCACGACTACCGTCCCTTGCTGTTCCCTGGCGGCGGGGGTCACGTGGCCGGGGAAGCGTTCGTACACTGTTCTCCACGACTACCGTCCCTTGCTGTTCCCTGGCGGCGGGGGTCACGGGGCCGGGGAAGGGTTCGTACAGACTGTTCTCCACGACTACCGTCCCTTGCTGTTCCCTGGCGGCGGGGGTCACGGGGCCGGGGAAGGGTTCGTACAGACTGTTCTCCATGATGTGCACTGAACCTATCTCCGGTGAGGCTGGAGAGGACTGTGGACGATACAGGATCTCTGAAGAGGTTTAGATTAGCATTAGCATTTTTATTATTATGATTATCATTATTATTATTATTATTATTATTATTATTATTATTATTATTATTATTATTACTCTCTCTATCTCTCTCTCTCTCTATCTCTCTCTCTCTCTCTCTCTCTCTCTCTCTCTCTCTCTCTCTCTCTCTCTCTCTCTCTCTCTCTCTCTCTCTCTCTCTCTCTCTCTCTCTCTCTCTCTCTCTCTCTCTCTCTCTCTCTCTCTCTCTCTCTCTCTCTCTCTCTCTCTCTCTCTCTCTCTCTCTCTCTCTCTCTCTCTCTCTCTCTCTCTCTCTCTCTCTCTCTCTCTCTCTCTCTCTCTCTCTCTCTCTCTCTCTCTCTCTCTCTCTCTCTCTCTCTCTCTCTCTCTCACTCTCTCTCTCTCTCTCTCTCTCTCTCTCTCTCTCTCTCTCTCTCTCTCTCTCTCTCTCTCTCTCTCTCTCTCTCTCTCTCTGTGTCAGTCAGCGCCCTGCCCTCACTCCGAGAGGTCAAACCGCATGCGATCCTGCTCCTGCTTCCGTGACCTCGCTCGCATGCGATTCCACCTTGTGTGCCGTACTGCACTGTACTTTAGATCTTGCTGTGCTGTGTGCCGTGTGCTATTTCGCGTTGTGCTGCGTACTGCTTATTGCCAACCGAGTTTGCTGCCTGCAGAGGTGTGCTGTTTGCTGTGCGACCACGTGCTTCGCTGGACAGGATTAAGTGTTGCCCTTATTTTTACTACCTCTCTCTGCCTGTATCTACCCTCTCGCCGTAGCGCCCTGTAAAACATATATACACATATACACAAAACACAGTGTTACACTATTTCCGCCAAATTCATTATATATTCCAGATTCCACTCCTACGCCACTCCCTACACAGGTGTGGAGAGTGGGCTGACCTAACACGACCCGAGTATTCCCCTGAGACACACTAATCCTCCTAGTTTCCTCCTCACCTGCGTGTCTCTCCCTCTCGTCCCTCCCGTTTCGCTCCTTCTTCTCTTCTCTCGCCCCTCCCCCCTCTCTCGCCTCCCCTCTCCATTGCCTCCACCCCCTCTCTCTCTCTCTCTCTCTCTCTCTCTCTCTCTCTCTCTCTCTCTCTCTCTCTCTCTCTCTCTCTCTCTCTCTCTCTCTCTCTCTCTCTCTCTCTCTCTCTCTCTCTCTCTCTCTCTCTCTCTCTCTCTCTCTCTCTCTCTCTCTCTCTCTCTCTCTCTCTCTCTCTCTCTCTCTCTCTCTCTCTCTCTCTCTCTCTCTCTCTCTCTCTCTCTCTCTCATAACTACCCCCCACCTGCCCCTCTCTATCTCTCCTTCCGCACTCCCTATCTCGTTCCCACCCTCTCTCTCTCTCTCTCTCTCTCTCTCTCTCTCTCTCTCTCTCTCTCTCTCTCTCTCTCTCTCTCTCTCTCTCTCTCTCTCTCTCTCTCTCTCTCTCTCTCTCTCTCTCTCTCTCTCTCTCTCTCTCTCTCTCTCTCTCTCTCTCTCTCTCTCTCTCTCTCTCTCTCTCTCTCTCTCTCTCTCTCTCTCTCTCTCTCTCTCTCTCTCTCTCTCTTATTCTCGCTTATTCACGCGCGCGTCCCTCTGCCCTACGAAAAAGAAAAAAGCAAACAAATAGATAAACACTACTCACTTGCTGTCTCCTCCTAACAAACATGTCGCTAAAGAAATGCTCGACTTGCACTGGAAACTTCTCTGGCCATTTGTTCACAGGACGATCGACCGTCTGCAAGATCTGCCTGTTGACACAGCACCCTCCGCACCTGCACTCGATGCCCAGCCACCTTCCGAAGAAGACACGTCACAGGGGACCGGTAGAGCTGACGCTGAATGCTTCACCCCCGTGAGAGGAGGAGCCAGACCCGCCCCTAGAGCCATTTATCCTACTCATTGCTACAACAGATTTGCCATACTGGAGGAGGAGGACGAGGAACAGAGCACCTTCTTGGTCGGGGACTCTATGATTCGCCATCAGGTGGTCGAATTCTGTGGCAGAGTCCCCCGTCGTAGGCATAACTACTGTTGTCCTGGAGCTGGTGTTGACGACATCATAGCTGCCCTGGACGAGGTCTCCGCTGAGGCCTCTAATGACTCACTCTTTGTTCTCCACACAGGTACAAACGACGTCACCACGACCCGGTCTGAGGAACTGCTGGACAAGTACCGTAGGCTCATCCAGCAGTATAAGTCTAAATCCCCAAATATTTTGATTTCAGGAATTCTACCACGGACGTGGGATGAGGGAGACTTCTACAGTAAGGCCTTCAGCCTCAACCGCCTACAGACTCTCTGCGGAGCTTGACGTCGAGTTCTTTAACGCCTGGAACCATTTCTACGGCCAGAGTAAACTTTTCCAAAGGGACGGCATACACCTGTCCCCCATCGGGGCAGCCAGATTCGGAAGGCTCCTCAATGACGCCGTACGTAACGCCCGAACAACAAAAAACGACTTTCAGCCACGTCCTTCCATTCCGCCCGTGTAAATAGACACCATACACCGCAACAAACTCGTAACATTGAACCCTCCAGTACCACCACCTCTATTACCAAGCCTCAAGATAACCTAAGAGTCCTTAGTTTCAATGCGCGTTGCCGAAGAAACAAGTTTGATGAACTGCGATGTCTTGCTCTGACAGAAAACTTTGACGTAATTGCTATAACCGAAACATTTATCGACACCACAAATATTGATTTAGGTTCCGAATACAACATAGATGGCTACAGACTCTTCAACAAGGATCGTGTAAACCGTAGAGGTGGTGGTGTCGCCCTTTTTGTCAAAAGCTATTTGCAACCCACTGACAAAACACCAAGAAACAGTAACGTTGAACGTTTGTGCGTGCGAGTAAACACTGCAAAAGTCAATTGAAATATATCTGTCACTTACAGGCCTCCGGGGCAATCACTCGATGCCGATCTTGAAATGTACAGCGTCTTAAGGCAGTCACTTAATAACAGCGACTCACTGATATTAGGAGACTTTAACCTCCCCCATATCGACTGGGCGACACTGTCGGGTACAGAAGGTGAGTCCCATAGAATGATCGAATTTTTAGAGGAAAATTATCTAAGCCAAATGGTTTCTGAACCAACTCGACAAAATAACATACTAGACCTTGTTATAACGACCCAAGATAACCTAGTCAGTAATGTCACGGTAGGAGAACACCTCGGTTCCTGCGATCATAAACTAGTGCGCGTTGACATTAGAGCTCAAATATCGGTGACTGAAAATAAAGTAAAGGTGCCCAATTTCAAAAGAGCCAACTTCGTAGAAATCCGACGAAAACTAATAGATATGCAACTATCAGATGACGGCAATGTAGAGGACGCCTGGCTAAGCTTTAAAAATCACTTACTCACTCAGCAGGACACATTTGTCCCCTTGTGCGAGAAGCGAATTAACACTAATAAAAGCCCACCTTGGTTTAATATCGAAATTAAACACTCAGTCAAGGAGAGAAAATTGTTTTACAGGTTAAAGAAAGAACAAAGCACGCCCGAAAACATTAGACCTTACAATGATGCCAGGCAACGAGTAAACAGATTAGTGCGTCAGGCAAAACGTAGATATGAAGAAAATATTGCAGCCAACTGTAAAAATAATCCGAAAACCTTCTTCAGTTACATAAACAACAGAAAGGCGATCAGAAGTGGATTTGGACCCTTAACAAACAGCGACGGTGCACTAGTGACTGACAGTCAACACGTTACAAACCTATTAAGCAATTACTTTTCCTCGGTGTTTAATACTAACAGTCCTCCCACCACTACCACCAACACCAGTACTATTGTAAATCTCGAGCATGCATTGCCTAATTTTGAAATAAAACCCGACGAAGTCCTTAAAGCCCTCAAATCACTTAAAACAAATAAAAGTCCTGGACCTGACAAAGTATATCCTATACTGCTTAAAGAAACAAAGAGCGAAATACTCTCCTCCCTCACTACCGTATTCAATATGTCCTTGCGACAAGGCATCGTCCCTTCAGATTGGAAAAAGGCTAACGTGACACCGATTTTTAAGAAAGGAGACAAAAAAGTACCAGGTAATTACAGGCCCATTAGTCTAACTTTGGTTGTAGGTAAGCTACTTGAGGGCATAATTAGAGACAAAATTGTGAGTTACCTTGAAAGCCACTCATTAATTGGGGACTCACAACATGGCTTCCGAAACAAAAGATCCTGCCTATCAAACCTATTAACCTTTTATAACGACCTCTTCACTGTTTATGACGTAACCAAATCAGTGGACGTAGTCTATCTTGATTTCCAGAAAGCGTTTGATAAAGTCCGCATCATAAATTACTTTACAAATTAAAGCAAATAGGTATTGATGGTCAAGTAAACCAATGGATCGCGAATTGGTTGAGCAACAGACAACAAAGAGTAGTGATTGACGGATTTAACTCAGAGTGGGCGCCGGTCACTAGTGGCGTCCCTCAGGGCTCGGTTCTTGGCCCAGTGCTCTTCATTATTTACATCAACGACGTGGATATTGGACTCAATAACCGCATTAGTAAATTTGCAGACGACACAAAGATTGGTAACTCGGTTTTCACTGACGAAGACAGGCAAAGCCTCCAAGAGGATTTGCACACAATTTCAACTTGGTCGGATAGATAGGAGATGCCCTTTAACGTAGACAAGTGCCAGGTCCTTCAAGTTGGAACGAGGAATAAGAAGTTCGATTACGAAATGCGCGGCGTTAAACTCAAAAGCGTTCAATGCGTCAAGGACTTGGGGGTCAAAATCGCGTCAAACCTCAAATTCACACAGCAATGCATCGATGCAGCAAATAAAGCGAACAGAATGTTGGGCTTCATTAAAATAATTTTTTTATTCAAGAATAAAGATGTAATACTCCCGCTCTACAATAGTTTAGTCAGACCCCACTTAGAATATGCGGTACAGTTTTGGTCTCCCCAGCATGCAAAGGATATTGCTAAATTAGGAGTTGTTCAGCGTCGAGCAACGAAAATGATCCCTTCCTTGCGAAACAAATCCTACGAAGAAAGGTTTTCTACCCTCAACATGTTCTCTCTTGAGAAACGTCGCCTCCGAGGAAAACTGATCGAATGTTTTAAAATACTTAATGGTTTCACGAATGTAGACAGATCAACATTGTTTATGATCGATGACACTTTGCGCACGAGGAACACTGGCGTAAAACTCAGATGTAAACAAGTAAACTCAGACTGCACCAAATTTTTCTTCACCAACGTTGTAGTGCGAGAATGGAATAAGCTCCCACCATCAGTGGTCCAGTGTAACACGATTGACTCCTTCAAAAATAAGCTCGACCGTCACTTCCTTCAACTTAATATCAACTAGAGTAGAAATGCAACGTTTTGGAGCATTCTGATTAATGTAAAATCACTTAGGTTTAAGGACAGACCACCAAGTCTGGACCAAGGGGTCTGTGTGGTCTGATTTTCTATGTAATTCTATGTAATTCTCTCTCTCTCTCTCTCTCTCTCTCTCTCTCTCTCTCTCTCTCTCTCTCTCTCTCTCTCTCTCTCTCTCTCTCTCTCTCTCTCTCTCTCTCTCTCTCTCTCTCTCTCTCTCTCTCTCTCTCTCTCTCTCTCTCTCTCTCTCTCTCTCTCTCTCTCTCTCTCTCTCTCTCTCTCTCTCTCTCTCTCTCTCTCTCTCTCTCGAAGAAACATACGACTAGAAACTCAACATTCACGGATTTATACCACCACCAACAACAACAACAACCACAACAACACCAACAACAATTATTCTAACACTCATCAACATAGGAAAGTGGGCTGCTTCAACTGTGGAGAGTTCAACCAAAGGCGATCCACTTGTAGGCTCGACCATAAACTAAAATGTGAAGTGTGTCATGTGCTTGGACATAAGGGTCAATTATGCAGCTACTACAGTGGATAGGAAAAAAGGCAACGAAGATTCAGCCGAAGTGTGTGCCTCGAAAAAGGATCATCTTACTATCGAACATGTAAACGCGCAATCCATGCAGTCTAATTTTGAAGAAATTAAGCTTCTTGTATCTGCCAGAAATATCGATATTTTGTGTGTGTCTGAGACATGGCTACTCACTGAAACTCCAAATGCATCTGTTACCATTCCCGGCTACAAAATATTTAGATGTGATCACGGACGTGGTGGTGGCGTGTGTATATTCGTGAGAAGGTTGTTGAAAACTAATGTTATTGACCTACCATTTCCGAAACAGCCAGGAGTTGAAGACGTATGGGTGAGTGTACAGTGCCATATGTTACCAGCTATCATCATTGGGTGTGTTTACAGACACCCTAAGGCTCCCGTTGTTTCGTTCAGTATTTACAAGATTTAGGCAATTATGTTTGAGCAAGAAAGGTTTTTATGTTTTAGGTGATTTTAATGACGATTTACTTTTAAAAGGAAATAGACTGAGTGGTATCATTAGGAACAGTAATCTCTCACAATTGATTGACGAACCTACTCGAGTGACGCCCACATCTGCAACACTGCTAGACTTGGTGGTTACTAATAACACGAGTCTTGTCCTTACTAAAAATGTCGTGCCTCAGGTTATTGCGGACCACGACGTAATCAGCATCAAAGTCAATATCAATAAACCGACATGCAAACCTTTAACGAGAACTTTCCGTCACCTCGGGGGCTACAGCAAGGATATTTTATGTAATCTACTTATGTCGGAATCTCTTACTTTTAATAAAATAATGGAAACGGATGACGTGGATCTACAGACAAATATCTTTAATAATACTTTTATTCAATGTTTAGATAAATGTGCTCCAGTTGTTACCAAAGAAATAAGTAGACCTTTTGCTCCCTGGTTCAACGACGACTTGCAGCAGGCCATAAAGAAAAGGGATGATACTCGAAGCAAACTGAAGAGACAGACATAACACTGACCTGCAGCACCAGTACACTGACGAGAAGAAAATTGTAAGGGATTGTCTTACTTCATCCAAAAAGGAATACTATAAGAACAAACTAAGTGACTGCAGGGGCGATTCCTCCGCCACCTGGAAAGTTATCAGAGATAGTTCCCAGTCATAGAAGTAGCTAAAAGACTTGCGAGTTTGAAACCCACGATAGTGTTATCGATAAAGTAGAAGAATTTAACAATTTTTTCGCAAACATAGGAAAGAACACTTATGAGACAACACAACAGACTTTATCAAAGAACGACATACTTCCTATGGACCGAATGACTTCAGAATGTAACGAGACTGTTGCAAAACTCAGACCAAAACCAGTAGACACTAACACACTTATATAAATAATTAAAGGAAACGCGTGCTGTGGGCTCAGATGGTATATCGCTATACTTTATCAAGGATGCCCTATGAATTATTGCCTTTTATTTAACTTGTTTTATTTATATTTCATTAGTTACTGGTGTATTAACTCAAGCCTGGAAGCATGCACTTGTGATACGTGTGTCAAAAAATGGAGATCCTAACAACGTTAATAATTACCGTCCTATCTCCCTTTTACAAATAATATCCAAGATTTTAGAGAAAATTGTATCAAACCAGCTTTTATCTTTTTTAGAAACCAATAATTTATTTCTGAATGCCAGCACGGATTCCGTCCTAAATTGTCGACCGAGTCTGCTCTCACGGTGGTAACGGACGCTATCTACAATAATATGGACAACAAGAAAATATCGCTGCTAACGTTATGCGATCTGTCTAAAGCTTTCGACAGTGTAAGCCACAGTATCCTCCTGAGCAAGTGTGCCAAGCTCAACATCGAACCCCATTGGCTCAGCAGTTACCTTCATAACAGAACTCAGTCTGTCAAACTCAAAACTGTAATATCTACAAAAATTACCGTTAGTTATGGCGTCCCTCAAGGTTCCACTCTAGGACCAATTTTATTTAATATATACGTCAATGACATGGCTAACTATATAACAGAGTGCACAATAGTCCAGTATGCTGATGACACACAATTTCTACATTATGACACTATAGAAAATTTAAATACTATTATCAACGCAGCAGAAGCAACACTCGATAAAGCTAAAGAATATTTTCTCAGGAAAGGTCTGCTCGTCAATCCAAGTAAAACACAATGTATCTTCATCGGCAACAGGCAATTGCTGCCCCACATTCCTGAGGACACTGTTGTCCGATTTGATGGCACCGGCATTCGTCCCAGCACTCATGTTAAAAACTTGGGCCTGTACATGGACCGCTACATGACCTTCGATATACACATTAACGAGCTGGCTAAGAAAGTGATGGGGACACTAATATACATTGGTCGAGTAAGCATGAATTTTGACAAAAGCACGAGGAAAACTGTAGTTCAAGCACTTGTGCTCAGCCTGATAAACTATTGTATTAGGATCTGGGGAACCACCAACACTACGCTTATACACAAAGTACAGAAACTTCAAAATTTTGCAGCCCGAGTGTCTATTGGTTGCATGAAAAAATATGACCACGTCTCCCCAGCCTTCAGAGAACTAAAATGACTCAAAGTAAAACAAAAACATTTTCTAGACATCACTACAGCCATGTACAAATCCCTGAACAAAATGACCCCTGCTTGGCTTTTGTCATTTCCCACCGTCCACAGTACAACAAGCAGCGTAACAAGGCAGAGAAATAATCTGGTAGAGCCCGGGACAAAGACAAACTCTGGCGCCAGGGCCTTCTTAGTAAACGACCCTAAAGTGTGGAATTCCCTCCCAGCCCACGTCACTATTGCCAGTACGCTTCCTTGTTTTAAAAAGTCACCAAACATATTCTAGATGCCCCCGATGGATAACTATTCTAGATGCCCCCGACGGATAACTAATGCTGATCCTCCTCCTCAAAGATTTATCCCCTAGTATCACTAGGGGAGACGGGCCCTCGTCCTTAAGAGTGCAAAAATGCTCCCTCCCTGCGCGGGGGAGCACGGGCTAAGCCTATTGGCGGCCCGTAGCAGGATGCCGACAGACCGACTCTATCGGCGATCGAAATCTAGCCGACCGAGTCGGTCTGTCGACGAGGACTGGCGTGTCTCTGACTAATGCTGATATTTGAATATGTTTTTAGTATGTTGACGAAACTACTGCCAATGCTTCACTACTTCTGTTATACTAAAGTCACTTTTTATGTATGGTTTCCAGCTCACTTTTTATACGCTTTTTACGTCTGCTTTATTTTATTTTGTTTCATTTATTTTTTATCCAAGTTTAGATTTTATTGGTATGTTTTACACTCACATTTTGTCTTTTATTTTTCATCAAATTCTAGATTTTATTGGCATGTCTTACATTCACTTTCTATGTATGTTTTATTATTATTTTTTTATCTAAGGTTAGGTCTTACAGGCATCCCTTGCAATAACTTTTTATGTATGTTTTATTTTTATCAAAGGTTAGGTCTCGTATGCATCTTCTACACTTTTTTTTATTTTTTTAGGTAGTTTTATTTTACTAAGTTTACCCCTATAGACATCTTCTACAATCTTTGCTATACATATTCTAATCCTATGAAAGACTATGTTTTATATAGGCAATATTTTACTTTTTATAGGTATTTTGACGTCATGAGGAATCCCTTATTTAAACAATTCTCTTCATTCATGTTCTAAGATATGCTATTCAAGATGTTCTGTATTATACTAAAGATGACTTGTAGACATATGTCTATTTCATTGATGTGTAATAACCACTACCCTGTGGAAATAAACGAATTTGAATTTGAATTTGAAATTTGAACTCTCTCTCAGTACTCACCCTGCCCCTCTCCCTGTCCACGCCGTCGCCTCCGGTAGGTCACACACACCACAATGGCCAGGATCACCGCCACCACCACCGCTATCGGCACCGCTATCACCACTGTCGAAGAGGAGAGAGACAGAGTGACCTTTCCTTGTGGCGGCGAAGGTGTGGACGTGGTGTGGCTGTGGTTGTCAGGGTGGAGGAAGAGCTTGTAAGAGGAACACCTGGAGGGGCTGTGGTGGCATAGGTTGTGGAGGGTGTTGTGGTGGTAGTGCCTGGAGGTGGTGGTGGTGGTGGTGGTAGTGGATGTTGTGGTGTTAGTACCTTGAGGCTTGAGGTGTTGTTGTGGTGGTGGTGGTGGTGATGGTAGTGGATGTTGTGGTGTTAGTACCTTGAGGCTTGAGGTGTTGTTGTGGTGGTGGTGGTGGTGATGGTAGCGGATGTTGTGGTGTTAGTAACGTGATTTGGTGGTGTTGTGGTGGTGATGGTGGTGATGATGGTAGTACCTGGAGGTGCTGTTGTTGTTGTGGTGGTTGTGGTGGTGGTGGTAGTAACTGGAGGTGCTGTTGTTGTTGTTGTTGTTGTGGTGGTGGTGGTAGTAACATGAGGTGCTGTTGTTGTGGTGGTTGTGGTGGTGGTGGTGGTGGTGGTAGGGCGCGGCGGATCCCTGCAGGTGGGTGGCTTCTGCAGGTTCGTGAATTGTGTTGGACCGTGACATCTGCCGCTCGTTTCTTTGGCTGTGCTTGTCCAGCTGGAAGAGCCGTGAGCCACAATACTGAGGACAGCGATGTATCTGTTCCATGTTGTTTTCCTCGTGCATCTTCCTCTAAATCCTTCAATGGTTAGGGTGAAATGCAGAATTTGGTTCAATATATTCGGTGCTTTCACATCCACCTTCAGTTTGATCCACTTGGTGTCGCTGTAACACATGTCAAGGCCAAACCAAGCTACGTGACAGACTGGTGCATAATATGGTAGTGTTTCTGTCACTACAAGACTAACTCCCTTGAAGTCATCTCCCGGCTTCACGTACACTGTTGTCGACTCACTATATCTTCCCGGTCCTTTTCTTCTCTCGAAACAAATTGTCTCCTTCCCTCCTTCACTGACGACCACCACTTCATGAAGATCCTCACAGTCCCTGGTGCCGTGGGCGCCTCCAAGACGCAGCAGGAGCACCGCCGCCACAGCCACACGCCCCGTCATCACCCCAAGACACGCCAGGTCTGTTTGTCTCCGGGTGTGAGGGTGAGGGAGCAGGATGGACGCCGGATATACTTTCCCCCTGATATATAATACAAAGACATACAACACACACACACACACACACACACACACACACACACACACACACATGGCATTTATATATTACATATTTATATATATTATGGGGAGTTAGTTAGACCAGGAAGAAAATCATTTCAGAAGTTGATCTTGAGTTTTGTGCGGGTAGAAAATGAAGAAAATAATGCGAAAACAAAGTGATAGAGAGGGAGGAAGGGAGACCCAGGAAGGCAGAGAAGACGGACACCTGATCGCCATATTAGGATCAGAAACAAAAATAAATAAGAAGGAAGAGAGAAAGAAAAGAAAGGAAGTGAAATAAGAAGGAAAACAACAAAGATAGAAACATGAAGAGAAAAACGAGAGAGAGAGAGAGAGAGAGAGAGAGATTAGACAAGTCACTCTAATAATTATTATTATTATTATTATTATTATTATTATTATCATTATTATTATTATTATTATTATTATTATTATTATCATTATCATAATCCCCCTTCCTATCTCTCTCTCCCTCCCCCTCTATATCCTTCCCCCTCTCTCTATCGCCTTACCTCCCTCCTCCTACCTCTCTCTCTCTCTCTCTCTCTCTCTCTCTCTCTCTCTCTCTCTCTCTCTCTCTCTCTCTCGCTCTCTCTCTCTCTCTCTCTCTCTCTCTCGCTCTCTCTCTCTCTCTCTATATATATATATATATATATATATATATATATATATATATATATATATATATATATATATCATTTTCTTCATTCTTTTTTCGTTTCCTTTTCTCTATTTTATCGTTTTTATTATTCCTTTTTCTCTTTTCCTTTTCTTTATCTTCTTTTTGTCCTTTTCCTTTCGTCTTTCTATTCCTCCGTTATTCTCTGTTATTCATTTGTCTCTTCGTGCCTCAGTTTTTCTTCTCTCCGCTTCTCTTCCCTTTTCTTATCTCATCTCCGTTAGTCTTCTTCCTTTCTCTGCTCCTCACTTTCCTCCTCTTCATGTCTTTTCTTCCCTCCGTTCCTCCCTTCTCCTCTCCTTTCTTTCCGCTCTCCTCTTTCCATCTCTCCTCCCTATTCTCCCGTCCTCCCTCATCGCCCCCTTCTTCATTCCCTTTCCCTTGATGGTAGGTTTGGCTGGTCTGGTGGTGGTGGTGACAGTGGTGGTTGTGGTGGAGGTGGTGGAGGTGGTGGTGGTGGTGGCAGTGGTGTTGTTGGTGGTGGTGGTGGTTCTTGTCGCCAGAGGATGTCATAGCAGCGATAAAGGTTACCGTGTTTGTAAAGTCATGAGCCGCGACGGATGTGTTTTGTCTCTGCGCATCAGTCACCTAATCTCAAAGTGCTCGTTTCTTTGTGCATGGGCTGACTTCTTATTGCTTCGTGTCTCCATGTCCACGTTCGTCTTTCTCTGATAACCTCAAGACGAGCTCCTTCTCTTCGTCCGCATTCCCTCTTTCCTCGTCTCCCTAAACGCCTTCAAGAGGAACAAAGACCAAGACGCCTCGCCAACCCTGATCCCTCACCTTGCCTGACCTCCTTCTGCCTTGTCGTGCTGGGGGGGGGGTGATCAGTGGTGGTGGTGGTAGTGATGTGACCTCCTTCGGCCTTGTCGTGCTGGGGGGAGGGGGGGTAGGATGATCAGTGGTGGTGGTGGTAGTGATGTGACCTCCTGCCTTGTCGTGCTCAGGGGGTGGGGAGGTGTTCAGCAGTGGTGGTAGTGATGTGACCTCCTGCCTTGTCGTGCTCAGGGGAGGTGTTCAGCAGTGGTGGTAGTGATGTGACCTCCTGCCTTGTCGTGCTGGGGAGGGGGTAGGATGATCAGTGGTGGTGGTGGTAGTGATGTGACCTCCTGCCTTGTCGTGCTCAGGGGGAGGTGTTCAGTGGTGGTGGTAGTGATGTGACCTCCTGCCTTGTCGTGCTGGGGGAGGGGGTTGGATGATCAGTGGTGGTGGTGGTAGTGATGTGACCTCCTGCCTTGTCGTGCTCGGGGGGGGGGGAGGTGTTCAGTGGGGGTGGTAGTGATGTGACCTCCTGCATGGTCGTGCTCGGGGGAGGTGTTCAGTGGTGGTGGTAGTGATGTGACCTCCTGCCTTGTCGTGCTCAGGGGAGGTGTTCAGTGGTGGTGGTAGTGATGTGACCTCCTGCCTTGTCGTGCTCTGGGAGGTGTTCAGTGGTGGTGGTAGTGATGTGACCTCCTGCCTTGTCGTGCTGGGGGAGGTGTTCAGTGGTGGTGGTAGTGATGTGACCTCCTTCTGCCTTGTCGTGCTCTGGGGAGGTGTTCAGTGGTGGTGGCAGTGATGTGACCTCCTTCTGCCTTGTCGTGCTGGGGAGGTGTTCAGTGGTGGTGGCAGTGATGTGACCTCCTTCTGCCTTGTCGTGCTGGGGGGAGGTGTTCAGTGGTGGTGGCTGTGATGTGACCTCCTTCTGCCGTGTCGTGCTGGGGGGAGGTGTTCAGTGGTGGGGGTGGTGATGTGACCTCCTTCTGCCTTGTCGTGCTGGGGGGAGGTGTTCAGTGGTGGTGGTAGTGATGTGACCTCCTTCTGCCTTGTCGTGCTGGGGGGGGGAGGTGTTCAGAGGTGGTGGTAGTGAAGTGACCTCCTTCTGCCTTGTCGTGCTTGGTGGGGAGGTGTTCAGTGGTGGTGGTAGTGATGTGACCTCCTGCCTTGTTGTGCTGGGGGGGGAGGTGTTCAGTGGTGGTGGTGGTGATGTGACCTCCTTCTGCCTTGTCGTGCTGGGGGGAGGTGTTCATTGGTGGTGGTAGTGATGTGACCTCCTGCCTTGTTGTGCTGGGGGGAGGTGTTCAGTGGTGGTGGTAGTGATGTGACCTCCTGCCTTGTCGTGCTGGGGGGAGGTGTTCAGTGGTGCTGTTGGTGATGTGACCTCCTGCCTTGTCGTGCTGGGGGGAGGTGTTCAGTGGTGGTGGTGGTGATGTGACCTCCTTCTGCCTTGTCGTGCTGGGGAGGAGTTCAGTGGTGGGGGTGGTGCTGTGACCTCCTTCTGCCTTGTCGTGCTGGGGGGAGGTGTTCAGTGGTGGTGGTAGTGATGTGACCTTCTGCCTAGTCGTGCTGGGGGGAGGAGTTCAGTGGTGGTGGTAGTGATGTGTCCTCCTTCTGCCTTGTCGAGAAGGTGGGAGGTGTTCAGTGGTGGTAGTAGTGATGTGACCTCCTTCTGCCTTGTCGTGCTGGGGAGGTGTTCAGTGGTGGTAGTGATGTGACCTCCTTCTGCCTTGTCGTGCTGGGGGAGGTGTTCAGTGGTGGTGGTAGTGATGTGACCTCCTTCTGCCTTGTCGTGCTGGGGGAGGTGTTCAGTGGTGGTCGTAGTGATGTGACCTCCTTCTGCCTTGTCGTGCTGGGGGAGGTGTTCAGTGGTGGTGGTAGTGATGTGACCTCCTTCTGCCTTGTCGTGCTGGGGGGAGGTGTTCAGTGGTGGTCGTAGTGATGTGACCTCCTTCTGCCTTGTCGTGCTGGGGGGAGGTGTTCTGTGGTGGGGGTAGTGCTGTGACCTCCTTCTGCCTTGTCGTGCTGGGGGGAGGTGTTCAGTGGTGGTCGTAGTGATGTGACCTCCTTCTGCCTTGTCGTGCTGGGGGGAGGTGTTCAGTGGTGGTGGTAGTGATGTGACCTCCTTCTGCCTTGTCGTGCTGGGGGGAGGTGTTCAGTGGTGGTGGTGGTAGTGATGTGACCTCCTTCTGCCTTGTCGTGCTGGGGGGGAGGTGTTCACTGGTGCTGGTGGTGATTGACCTCCTTCTGCCTTGTCGTGCTGGGGGCGGTTTACCGGGGTGGTGGGGGTTGTAGTGATGTGACCTCCTTCTGCCTTGTCGTGCTGGGGGGGAGGTGTTCAGTGGTGGTAGTAGTGATGTGACCTCCTGCCTTGTCGTGCTGGGGGGAGGTTTACAGTGGTGGTGGTGGTAGTGATGTGACCTCCTTCTGCCTTGTCGTGCTGGGGGGGAGGTGTTCAGTGGTGGTAGTAGTGATGTGACCTCCTTCTGCCTTGTCGTGCTGGGGGGAGGTTTACAGTGGTGGTGGTGGTAGTAGTGATGTGACCTCCTTCTGCCTTGTCGTGCTGGGGGGGAGGTGTTCAGTGGTGGTAGTAGTGATGTGACCTCCTTCTGCCTTGTCGTGCTGGGGGGGAGGTGTTCAGTGGTGGTAGTAGTGATGTGACCTCCTTCTGCCTTGTCGTGCTGGGGGGGAGGTGTTCAGTGGTGCTGGTGGTGATGGTGCTAAAAGAAGTGGTGATGGAGCCCGTGGTTTTTAGAGGTGGTGGTGGTGGTAGTGGTGGTGGTGGTGGTGCTGGTGATAAGGGTGGTGATGGTGGTTGTCCCGATCTATTTTAATTTTTTTCCTTCCTGCGTGTAGTTCACCCACGGCCGTATCACGCGCTGGGCTCGCACTCCCCAGCAAGTTCCCGCCTGGCAGGAGCAAGGCTCGTTATAGTCCATCTCTGGGTACTGCCGGAGCCTTGTGTGTCTCTGTGTTGTTATTCTTTATTTACAGCAAAGGAAACAGCTCGAGGGCAAAAAAAAAGAAAACAATGAAAAAAAGAGCCCGCCAATCACTGCTCCTACAGAAAAGACTTCAGAGGAGTGGCCAAAAGAGAGTTCAATTTCGGGAGGAGAGGTGTCCTGGTATACCCCATTGAAAGAGGTCAAGTCGTAGGCAGGAGGAAAGGAGAGAAAGGCAGGTGTGTGTGTGTGTGTGTGTGTGTGTGTGTGTGTGTGTGTGTGTGTGTGTGTGTGTGTGTATAATCACCGCAAATTAAAAAAAAAAGAACATCAACCCCACCTCACGCATTATATCATTAGCCTATAATTATCATTACTATTATTTTTTATTCATATCGTTGTTGTTGTTGTTGTTGTTGTTGTTGTTGTCGTCAGGTGAGGCGTTTTCGGAGGCTGGGACACCTTACCTGCCTGCTCCTTAATTACTCCCCTCACCTGTTTGGGCGTCGTGGAGAGAGAGAGAGAGAGAGAGAGAGAGAGAGAGAGAGAGAGAGAAAGGATGGGAGGGTTGGTCGTTACTATTTTAGACAGTTAGTGAGCTATAGGAAACAGTTTTTTTTTCTCTCTCTCTCTCTCTCTCTCTCTCTCTCTCTCTCTCTCTCTCTCTCTCTCTCTCGGCGAAGAAGGAGAAGATAAAGACAAAGAAAAGCGAGGGATGGAGAAGGAAGGGAGGAAGAAGAGGAGGAAAGAAAGGAAGGATAAGAGGAAGGAAGAAAAGGAAGGAGAGAAGGTTGGAGGAAAAACATAATGGGAGATGGAGAGAAGGAGAAAGAATATCTCGAAAAAATAACTGTATCTATCTGTCTGTCTGTCTATCTCTGTCTGTCTGTCTGACTGTCTGTCTATCTCTCTGACTGTCTATCTGTCTCTCTATCTGTTTATATATATTCTACATATCAGTGTTTCCACGTCACGGCCGCTCCACAGGACAAATAACTTGGCTTTGTCGGCACCGTTTCCCGCCCCGGTGATGCTTTTGAGAACTGAACCC
>NC_066528.1:11382245-11397245 GCF_024679095.1 Eriocheir sinensis
TGGGGGGCACGGTGCTGCCCCCTGCTTGTCTGGAGGGCACGGTGCTGCCCCCTGCTTGTCTGGAGGGCACGGTGCTGCCCATGCTTGTCTGGAGGGTACGGTGCTGCCCCTGCTTGTCTGGAGGGCACGGTGCTGCCCCTGCTTGTCTGGAGGGTGCAGTGCTGCCCCCTGCTTGTCTGGAGGGTACGGTGCTGCCCCCTGCTTGTCTGGAGGGTACGGTGCTGCCCCCTGCTTGTCTGGAGGGCACGGTGCTGCCCCCTGCTTGTCTGGAGGGTACGGTGCTGCCCCCTGCTTGTCTGGAGGACACGGTGCTGCCCCCTGCTTGTCTGGAGGGCACGATGCTGCCCCCTACTTGTCTGGAAGGCACGATGCTGCCCGCTGCTTGTCTGGAGGGCACAGTGCTGCCCCCTGCACGGTGCTGCCCCCTACTTGTCTGGAAGGCACGATGCTGCCCGCTGCTTGTCTGGAGGGCACAGTGCTGCCCCCTGCACGGTGCTGCCCCCTGCTTGTCTGGAGGACACGGTGCTTGCCCCTGCTTGTCTGGATGGCACGGTGCTGCGCCCTGCTTGTCTGGATGGCACGATGCTGCCGCTTGGTTGCCCTCATCCTGCAGTGCTCACCCCTGCGTGGCGTGCTGGCCTGGGTGTGGCAGCAGCCGGGGCCCCGTGCGTCGGGAGCGAGGTCAAGCAGGCTCGGGGGTCTCCTCGTAGATTGGAGGCTAGGGGATCTCGTCGTAGATGTGCTCCTCGTCGTCGCCGAAGTAAAAGTAGTCTGGCTCCTGTTGCCACGGCGCCATGCGCGGGAGCACGGTGGGGCCCGTGGGCGGCTTCTTGTGGTTGTCGTCGACTCTTACCTCACCACCGACGCGCCAGGAGGCGGCCAGCCCAAGCCGCGGCGCCACGTGCGGGAGCACAGTGGGGCCCGTGGGCGGCTTCTTGTGGTTGTCGTCGACCTGTACCTCGCCACCGACGCGCCAGGAGGCGGCCTGCCCAAGCCGCGGCGCCACGCGCGGGAGCACGGTGGGGCCCTTGGGTGGAGCCATGTCCATGTAGTTGTCGTCGACGTCTACCTCGCCGCCGACGCGCCAGGAGGCGGCCTGCCCAAGCCGCGGCGCCACACGCGGGAGCACGGTGGGGCCCTTGGGTGGAGCCATGTCCATGTAGTTGTCGTCGACGTCTACCTCGCCGCCGACGCGCCAGGAGGCGGCCTGCCAAGCCGCGGCGCCACACGCGGGAGCACTGTGGGGCCCTTGGGAGGAGCCATGTCCATGTAGTTGTCGTCGACGTCTACCTCGCCGCCGACGCGCCAGGAGGCGGCCTGCCCAAGCCGCGGCGCCACACACGGGAGCACGGTGGGGCCCTTGGGTGGAGCCATGTCCATGTAGTTGTCGTCGACGTCTACCTCGCCGCCGACGCGCCAGGAGGCGGCCTGCCCAAGCCGCGGCGCCACACACGGGAGCACGGTGGGGCCCTTGGGCGGAGCCATGTCCATGTAGTTGTCGTCGACGTCTACCTCGCCGCCGACGCGCCAGGAGGCGGCCTGCCCAAGCCGCGGCGCCACACGCGGGAGCACGGTGGGGCCCTTGGGCGGAGCCATGTCCATGTAGTTGTCGTCGACGTCTACCTCGCCGCCGACGCGGGGCACTGCGGGAAGAGTGTGACCATTACGACGACGACGACGACGACCGTCACGAAGGAGAAGAGAGAGAGAGAGAGAGAGAGAGAGAGAGAGAGAGAGAGAGAGAGAGAGCCCTGGGCCGGTATTAATAATGAGTCCTAGGAGTGATATTCAACTTTCAAAGTGAGTTTCCTCCTAACTTTGTTGCTAACTTCTAGAAGTCGCGAGTTTACTGCTAGGAGTCGCCAAGGTTGTAGAGGTGGTTGCATGTGGAGCGGAAGGAAACTGACTAGCTGGCATCTCGTCTCGGCGGCCGAAGCTCCGCCCCCTCGCCTGCCTAAGCCCCCCATGTTGACAAACCGAGTTTACTGCTAGGAGTAGCGACTTTACTGCTAGGAGCCGCCGAAAATGTAATAGTCCTCGTGGGGTACTGACTTAAGAGCTAACTTTTTGGATGTCTCGTTCAATATAATAACGATAATTACAGTTGACTGATGGCCCCCGCGCACTAATTATGGTGTCCGACGTGTTGTGGCAATAAAATACGGACAAACAGCTTTTTCAGAGAGCGCCCTTCAAAACAAGCTATGTAGCACTGAAGGCGATTATAATAGGCTACCTATTAAGTAATGCACACTTTGTCATTATTTCCTACATAGCTCACTCACATAGGCATGCTAAATATAATCACATAAAAATATCTTCTACAGTATAACTTCATATACAGGTAGGAATCATTGTATTAAGGAATAAGTTTCGTATCTGTGGCTTGGAGGGACGGGTGCGTCGCCTGCCGCGCTCACCATCACCCGCTTTTCCGCGAGCGTACACACCCGAGCGTACACACCCGAGCGTACACACCCGTCCAAGCCAAGGATACAAAACTTATTCCAATACAATGATTCCTACCTGTGAAGTTTTACTGTGAAGATATTTTTATGTAGATTACATGCATGCCTCTGTGAATGAGCTATGTAGGAAATAATGAAAAGTGTGCATTACTATATGTGATGCCTACTATAATCGCCTCTACATTGTTTGTTTTTGTTTTTGCTCGCTTTGCTTTGTTATCCCTTAAAAAACTGGGGGAGGGGAGAGGGGAGAGAGATAGATAGATAGATAGACAGCATGAAGACCAAAGCCTGTCTCTAGAGCGTTCATTAGGTCGTCCGGGGAGCGACAGGAATAGTACTTGTCAACAGCTTGGGGGCGGGGAGAGGTAGGAGAGTAGGAGATAGATAGATAGATAGACAGCATGAGGACCAAAGCCTGTCTCTAGAGCGTTCGTTAGGTCGTCCGGGGAGCGACAGGAATAGTACTTGTCATGCAACAGCTTGGGGGGCAGGGAGAGGCAGGGAGAGTAGGATAAGTATTATATATATATATATATATATATATATATATATATATATATATATATATATATATATATATATATATATACAGAGAGAGAGAGAGAGAGAAACGTGTATGCAAGTGTGTGTGTGTGTGTGTGTGTGTGTGTGTGTGAGAGAGAGAGAGAGAGCGAGAGAGAGAGAGAGAGAGAGAGAGAGAGAGAGAGAGAGAGCCCATAGCCGTGGCCGCCACTCATGCGTCAGAGATTCAACTTGAAAACTTAAGCCGCCAACTCTTGAGATTTTTACAGTAAACTCGCGGCACACACACACACACACACACACACATACTCACGCTGCCCCTCTCCCTGTCCACGCCGTCGCCTCCGGTAGGTCACACACACCACAATGGCCAGGATCACCGCCACCACCACCGCTATCGGCACCGCTATCACCACTGTCGAAGAGGGGAGAGACAGAGTGACCTTTCCTTGTGGCGGCGAAGGTGTGGACGTGGTGTGGCTGTGGTTGTCAGGGTGGAGGAAGAGCTTGTAAGAGGAACACCTGGAGGGGCTGTGGTGGCATAGGTTGTGGAGGGTGTTGTGGTGGTAGTGCCTGGAGGTGTTTGTGTTGTGGTGGTGGCGGTGGTGGTGATGGTAGTGGTGTTGTGGTGTTGGTACCTTGAGGTGTTGTTCTTGTGATGGTGGTGGTGGTGATGGTAGTGGTGTTGTGGTGTTAGTACCTTGATTTGGTGTTGTTGTGGTGGTGGTGGTGGTGATGATTGTGGTGGTGTTGTGGTGTTAGCACCTTGAGGTGTTGTTGTTGTGTTGGTGATGGTGGTGGTGATGGTGGTGATGATCGTAGTACCTGGATGTGCTGTTGTTGTTGTGGTGGTGGTTTTGGTAGTACCTGGAGGTGGTGGTGTTGATGTGGTGGTGGTGGTGGTCGTGGTGGTGGTACCTGGAGGTGCTGTTGTTGTTGTTGCGGTAGTGGTGGTGGTGGTACCTGGAGGTGGTGTTGATGTGCTGGTGGTGGTGATAGGGTCGGGCGGATCCGTGCAGGTGTTTGGGTTCTGCAGGTTCGTGAATTCTTCCGGACCGTGACATCTGCCGCCCGTTTCTTCGGCTGTGCTTGTCCAGCTGGAAGAGCCGTGAGCCACAATACTAAGGCCAGTAATGTGTTTGATCCGAGCTGTTTGCCTCATGCATCTTCCTCTGTATCCTTCAATGTTTAGGGTGAAATGCAGAATTAGGTTCAATATACTCCCTTGACCCGTGTTTCCCACATCCACCTTCAGTTTGATCCACATGTTGTCGCTGTAACACTTGTCAAGGCCAAACCAAGCTACTTGACGATGTTGTACATAAGATAGTAATGTTTGTGTCACTTCAAGACTAACTCCCTTGAAGTCATCTCCCGGCTTCACGTACACTGTTGTCGACTCACTATATCTTCCTGTTTCTCGTCTCTCCTCACAAATTGTCTCCTTCCCTCCTTCACTGACGACCACCACTCCATGAAGATCCTCACAGTCCCTGGTGCCGTGGGTGCCTCCAAGACGCAGCAGGAGCACCGCCGCCACAGCCACACGCCCCGTCATTACCCCAAGACACCCCAGGCCTTTGTGTCTCTGGTGCCTCCGTGTGTCTATTGGTGTGACGATGAGGGAGCCGAGATGGACGCCGGATATACTCCATGATTATAAAATGCCAACACACACACACACACACACACACACACACACACAGAAAATGCTCCCTATGTATCATCACTTACACGCCTGTTCCACGTGATCATGTCAGCTGGTATGAAGACTGCTTGTGGCTCATTGTTTACAGGCGTCCCCAAAGTGGTCAGTACAGATCCGCCCAGGGCTCGGCGGACCATTCTGTGCCATGAACGTGAAATAAACGCCCATGAAAACCCGATCGATCTCCTTCACGGCATCTGGAAATGGTTGACGTGAGTGGCGGAAGCGTCTGGCAGCACCGGCCTGGGATTGTCAGACTTCCTTTGCATTTCAGATTTTGTTTGAAGGGGAAGAATAAACACACTTTCACGTTAAAAAAATGAAAAATTAATAGATAAATCATAATGGAGAAAAATAATACGAATTATAAATGTAGATATAACTTATTAATGTAGATAACATTTGTGATACAGGGTATGATTTTCGTGGCATACTCGAACTTTAAAACTACTCAGTAAAAATGGTCAATACATTCTGGTGTTGGCACTCTGGCACCTCTCGGACGGAAGTTGTCATCACAAGAAAGTTTCTCGACGCACGCAGAGCAGTGCGGGGCAACAGAGACGCTAAACATTGTATTATTATGTTCAGTAAACTTTCAAGCACACACAATCCGTTTTATAATGATGTACGGTACTTCTACTGGGGAAAAAAGACACTGAGGAGACAGTGCGATAATTCCCAACTGAAAACGTGGCGCTGGCTACGGCGTGAGGCACAACGTTACCAGATTGTCGTACTCAGCACATTATATTTCCCGGTATCTGCCCTAAGCCTGCCGCCCCCACACAAATAACGATACTTTTTTTTTACAGCTAAGGAGACAGTTCAAGGGCATAAAGGAAAATATATAAAAAAAAGCCTGCTACTTACTGCTCCTGAATAGAGGTCAAAGGAGTGTCCAAAAAGAGAGGTCAATTTCGGGAGGAGAGGTGTCCTGATACCCTCCTCTTGAAAGAGTTCAAGTCATAGGCAGGAGGAAATGCAGATGAAGGAAGATTGTTCCAGAGTTTACCAGCGTGAGGGATGAAAGAGTGAAAATGCTGGTTGACTCTTGCATAAGGGGTTTGGACAGTATAGTGATGAGCATGAGTAGAAAGTCGTATGCAGCGGGGCCGCGGGAGGGGGGGAGGCATGCAGTTAGCAAGTTCAGAAGAGCAGTCAGCATGAAAATATCGATAGAAGATAGAAAGAGAGGCAACGTGGCGGCGGAATTTAAGAGGTAGAAGACTATCAGTATGAGGAGGAGAGCTGATGAGACGAAGAGCCTTTGAATTATGCTGAGTGTTAAAACCTTTGATTATATAGATGTTCTTTTTCTAGTGTAAACGTTAAACCAAAATTCCTAAAACGTTCCTAAAACGCCCATGATTACCGTATTTCTTACTTTTCAAACGCCTGATCAGAGATCCGAAATGATACTTTTTGTTGCCAAATGTTACGTTTTCAAATTTTCCACTGGGAGTTACACTGGCGGTGATGACTGCAGGGTTGCCAGATTATCGTATCCAACATTATCTTTACCGTTTTTGGACACTTAACTATAGCGAAAAGACACTAATAATTAAACCTTTCACCGGTAACTATAAATAAATGTAGTCATTGGAGTGGAGGAGACAGTTTTTGGGTCGGAAATCGGAAAACATAAGAGGCTGAGTACGACAATCTGGTGACGCAGGTGTCGAATCAGTGTCGGAGTGTTGGTCATTGAGGGTGGGCGTGCAGGTGTGAGTCAGTGTCGGAGTGTTGGTCAGTGAGTGCGGGCGTGCAGGTGTTGAGTCAGTGTCGGAGTGTTGGTCAGTGAGTGCGGGCGTGCAGGTGTGAGTCAGTGTCGGAGTGTTGGTCAGTGAGTGCGGGCGTGCAGGTGTTGAGTCAGTGTCGGAGTGTTGGTCAGTGAGTGCGGGCGTGCAGGTGTTGAGTCAGTGTCGGAGTGTTGGTCAGTGAGTGCGGGCGTGCAGGTGTTGAGTCAGTGTCGGAGTGTTGGTCAGTGAGTGCGGGCGTGCAGGTGTTGAGTCAGTGTTGGAGTGTTGGTCAGTGAGTGCGGGCGTGCAGGTGTGAGTCAGTGTCGGAGTGTTGGTCAGTGAGGGCGGGCGTGCGGGTGGTGGCGTCACGTTGTGCTGACTGATGCGTGGACAGGACTAATCCAAAGTTACGGAGACTGAGGCGGGACACAAAGGCCGGGGATATGGAGGTGACAGCCCGGAGCCCCAAAGTGATATGGTAGGAGGCATTTAAGTACTGTTTAGAGAGAGAGAGGTTCGAAACACGTGCTCCATTTCTCTCTCTCTCTCTCTCTCTCTCTCTCCCATGGCTACCACACTCCTACCTTGTATCACCTTTTCAGAGCGTCAAAGTGATATGGTAGGAGTCATTTATGTTGTTTAATTTAATGCTTGTTCAAATTCCTCCACCTCCTCCTCATTTTCACTGTTTTTATCTATATTAACATCTAGTCGAAGAGGCCTAGGGAAGGATGTGAAGGATAGGAGGGATGCAAGACGAGGGGCATAGGAGTTTAATAGAGGATGACTAGGCTATTGCTGGTTAATCTAATGCTTGTTCAAATTCTTCCTTTTTCTCCTCCTCCTCTTCTGCTACCAACATTATTTTTAACCCATTTTCACGGTTTTCATCAATTTACTTAGTGGAAAAAGCCTAGTAAGGGATGTGAGGGATAGCAGCGAAGAGACTATAATACCCGTTCTACAGTCTCCTTGGATAGCAGCGAGGCAGGAAGTGGAGCATAGGAGTGTAATAGAGGAGGGCTAGGCTATTGCAAGTTAGCCTAATAGTTGTTCGGATTCCTCCGCCTCTCCTTCGCCTACCAATTCACCATTTTAACCGCCCATTTTCACGGTTTTCATCACTTAGTCGAAGAGGTCTGGGACGGATGTAAGGGATAGAAGGTAGGAAGAGGGACATAGTTTCAATAGAGGATGGCTAGGCTATTCATGGTTAGCCTAATGGTAGTTCAAATCCCCCCTTCCTCCCCTTCTCTTCGGCCACCAACACGCCATTTTAACACATTTTCACGTTTTCATCACATTTCTTATCATTTCCTCCACTGCATAGCGATATGAATATTGTAGACATGTTTCTTGTATTGCTGGAAATCACACCATGTATTGCCTGGGGGTTGGGATGGCGTGTTCTTCCCTAATTTGGTGTGTACGTTAGAACAATGAACCATCAATCATTTAATCAATACATCATTAAGTAAGCTAAATATGGTAATTACTAAAACCAGAAGTTAGTTATTTAGAGGCAAAAAAGTCATAGGAGTTGAGAATTTTTTTTTTATTCTTTTATCATTTATCAATTCATGTTGAGTAATATTGAAGAGAGGGTTGCCACCTTTTTGCGAAATTAATACTAACAATATGGATTATTTTTTTGGTCCCTGACTGAATGCAGGGCAGCAAGAAATGACTTCCGGACAATAGAAGGGAGGCTCGAGGGGGAGAAGCTCCCCCGTCATTGGGTCGTGGGGCGAAACCTTCCCGTGAAAGGGGCCGAGTGGCGAAGCTACCTCCCCCCCCTGTTAGGTAGATTACGTGAGGTTGTTAGGTTAGGCTGGTATTTATTCGGTATGCGGTGTGTGGCGGGGCGGCGGCGTACACACACAGGCATTGAAAACTCAATTAGTTAGTAATTTCTGGAAAAAAATACTGTTGTGCTGAAGCTTCCCCGGCGACCATAGGCCTCTAGAAGCCTCCGGGAGGAACGAGCAGGGGCGGGGAACAAGGCAAGCCGTCCACGCCAGGGCGCGGCCAGACGCCAGGCGGGAAGTGTTGCCAACTCGCATATATTTTTGCTACATGTTCTTGTATGATATAAAATATACTGTAACATTCTAGACTGTACTGTTCTGGATATATATAGGAGAAGAGGGCGAGAGAGGGCCAGTCCCAGTCACAGTAAGCTAGTGGTCAGTGAAGAGTCAGAGTGAAGTGTACTACTAAGGAAGAATATTAAACTACAGAAGCTGTGCAAAGTGTTTACATATCTCCCTCCCACGGAGTCTTGTGATGGCGACACGGAACCCAAGTAATACGTCCGGCATAACACTGGTGTCAGGAGTGTAGCCATTTGTTTTTTCGCCATGGAGACTCGTTCCCAAGCTGCCCAGAGGGACGACATGATGACTGAACTTTTGGAAGCCTTGAGACTACAGGGGGAGAAACAAGAAAGAACACTCCAAGAACTCAAAGAACAACAAGAAAGAGCACAGCAACAACAAGAAAGAGCACAGCAACAACAAGAAAGAACTCTCCAAGAACTCAAAGAACAATAAGAAAGAGCACAGCAACAACAAGAAGGAACACTTCAAAAACTCAAAGAACAGCTAGAAGAGCGTTTGACGGGATTACAGCAACAGCTACAAGTAGTACAAGATGGAAGTGTGTCAGTGCGGAGAGAAATGACTGATGTGACCACGAAGTTGGGACAACGCCTGATATAAGTGGAGAAAGAACACATAAATTTTCAACAAGAGATGGAGGTGGTCCCGGGAGACGACACACAAATAAATATTAGAAGGAAGTGACAGAGTGAAGGCCCTTGAAGACTGCTTGGCTGGAAACGGACAGCCAGTACCTGCATGTACCGTAGATGCTTCACCTACGCAAGTCCGGAGTAGTTTGAGCCCTGTTTCGCCTGAGTTTACCCCCGCGAGAAGTTCCGCCAGCCCCATGAGTCTGCTGGTGTCGCCTGTTAGAAAGAAGCCTCAGGAGTTTGAAGGCAAGGTCTCCTGGGAGGCTTACCGCGCTCAGTTTGATCTGTTGGCAGTTCGGAATGGATGGGATGACTAAGAGTGCGCGGTTCAGCTGGCCACTAGTCTGAAAGGGGCGGCGCTGGAGGTCCTTGCTCAGCTCGACAATGCGACAAAGGGCAGCTACAGCGGGCTGGCACAAACGCTGGAGCAACGATATGGGACCAAGCACCAGAACGAGCTCTTCAGGGTTAGGTTCAGAACCCGCAACAGGAGGCGCGGCGAGTCTCTTTAGGAACTCGCTCAGGACCTTAAGAGCATGGCTCACAAGGCATACTCAGGTGCCAGCCCTGACCTGCTGACGGTTTTGCTGCGTGATCAATTCATCGATGCCCTGGACAGCCCTCAGGTGAAGATACAAGTGAACCAAGCTAAGCCAACATCAATGCAAGAAGCTCTGGCACGTGCCATGGAGTTTGAGTCCTTTGTTAGGTCTAGTTGGTCAAGCTTCAGGGACGACTCGACTTCTGGCTTTAGGGCACGAAAGGGCACTGTCAGCGACACAGACAGGTTCCAAGGAACGTGCTGGTACTGCGAGAAGGTAGGCACAAGGAGAACGAATGCTATAAGAGGAAGAAGGAATATGAAGGTGGCGCTAGGAAGAAGCCCAGAGAAGGACCCAAGTGCTGGAGCTGTGGAGAAAAGGGGCACTGGAAAAATGAGTGTCGGAAAAATGTGTCCCCGGCGAGGGACCACCACTCGGGCGAGGGAAGAAGGAGAACTGGTTCACGGGGGCAACGACCAGTCTGTCCTGTACATGCTCCGAAGATATCAATGTGCAGGAGAACCACCACGACGGGCTGCCAAGTGGAACAGACAGCGGAGGTGCCATGGGAAGACTTGGGAAAACTGCAACGGGAGGACCGAGATCTGAGACCAATTATGGAGTGGCTGAGTCAGTCGTCAACACAACCTGGGTGGGAAGTAATCTCGAGAGAAAGCCCTACCACCAAGAATTACTGGACTCAGTGGGACACTCTTCGGATGGACGACGGGGTGTTGCAGCGACGCTGGGTCTCTCATGATGGTCTTGACCACTACTGGTCCACGGTGCTACCTATGAAGTCCCGGGAAGGCGTCCTGAAAGAAATGCACGACAGCATCACCAGCGGACACCTTGGGGTAAAGAAGACACTGAGTCGCCTGCGCCCAAAGGTTATATTGGGTTGGCATGAGGAAGGACGTGGAAGAATGGTGTCACGCGTGTGAGGTGTGCTGTGCAAAGAAGGGCCCCAAGAAGCGTCACCGTGCCCCATTGCAACTATACCAGGTTGGAGCCCCCATGGAACGGGTGGCAGTGGATATAGCAGGACCCTTGCCTCTGACGACGAACGGAAATAGGTACATCTGCGTCACAATGGATTACTTCACCAAGTGGCCGGAAGCGTACGCCATCCCTGACCAGGAAGCCACTACCATCGCCAAGGTTTTGGTGGAGGAGTTCTTCTGTCGCTTCGGTGTGCCTAACGAGCTCCATTCCGACCAGGGAAGGAATTTTGAGTCAACAGTCCTTGCTGAGTGCTGCAAGCTTCTGGGTATCAAGAAGACCCGGACCACCCCTCTGCACCCACAGTCAGATGGAATGGTGGAGAGGTTTAATTGGACATTGGGCCAGGAGTTGGCCAAGCAGTGCAACAATGATCAGTCTTCATGGGATCAGAAGCTGCCTGCGCTTCTCATGGCCTACAGGTCTGCCGCCCACGAGACTACGGGGTATTCACCGGCAAAGCTGATGTTTGGACGTGAGCTGCGATTGCCGGTGGACCCACTGACAGGAAGGCCTCCTGGGGAAAGCCTTCCAAGGGACGCCTCCAGCTAGAGGAACGGCTGGAAGAGGTGCACCATCAAGTCCGTGGTGCCTTGAAGTTCTCCGGGGAGGCCATGAAGCGCGGTTACAATATGAGGGCAAGCCACGTTGACTTCAAGGAAGGAGACCAAGTCTGGCTGTACAACCCGCAGAGGAAGAAAGGAGGGAAGGCCCTTACACTGTGCTAGAACGCCTCTCCGACGTGACTTACCGAATCCGGAGAACGGAAAGGACCAAGCCGAAAGTTGTCCACGTCAACCGCCTATGGAGGTACCACGGTCCGGGAAACTACACTTGGAACAACTACAGACACCCAGCAGCCGACGAAAACGCAAGGGACGTCCAGGACCGAGAGGAGGTCGACGACGACGTAGGCCTTCTGGACCTTTCAGCCGAGGGAGATAACCTCCCGGCTTCGGCAGATGTTCCAGGGACACCCCAAGAAGCGGACGACGACGAGGCGCACCAGGAGACAGACGCACAGGAGGCAACGAACAGAAGACAGAGACAACGCAGGCGTCCACAGCGATACGACGATTATTATGTTTTTGATTGATTCTCTTATGTTTGTACATAGTTAAGTGTGTGATCGTTACGATCACAATTAAGAGGGGGGGATAGTGTTGTGCTGGAAGCTTCCCCCGGCGACCATAGCCCTCTAGAAGGCTCCGGGAGGAACGAGCAGGGGGGCGGGAAACAAGGCTAACGCGGCCAGACGCCAGGCAGGAAGTGTTGCCAATTCGCATATATTTTGCTACATGTTCTTGTATGATCTAAAATATACTGTAACATTCTAGACTGTACTGTTCTGGATATATATAGGAGAAGAGGGCGAGAGAGGGCCAGTCACAGTAAGCTAGTGGTAAGTGAAGAGTCAGAGTGAAGTGTACTACTAAGGAAGAATATTAAACTACAGAAGCTGTGCAAAGTGTTTACATATCTCCCTCCCACGGAGTCTTGTGACGGCGACACGGAACCCAAGTAACACGTCCGGCATAACAATACTATCTCCACAAGAAGAAAAAAACATACTTTGTCCAGAAATAAGTAGTCGGTGACTCGAAAGGAAAAGGCTATATACCCTCTCTTCAATAATCCCCATTACTTTTTATCCATATAGTTTCTCGTTTATCACCTTTATGTAATTTATCAAACGGTTGTAGACTTTTAAACACAAGGGGGCGTATGAGACAAAAATATTGAAATGTCCCTTAGAATTACCATTTTCTGTTTGTGTTTCCTGAGAGAAAGTTTGGGTGAGGGAAAACTGTGTTAAAATATTAATGAAATCTGACGCTTGTATTTAGACAGGGATTACCCTTTTATGACTCTCCCTCACGCTGGGAGAGAGAGAGAGAGAGAGAGAGAGAGAGAGAGAGAATGTAGTTTTTGCTAGTCACATTCAGTATCACCACCATCACTACCACTATCATCACCACCACCTCCACCACCACCACTATTACACTGGTGGTGATTGTAGGGGTGATGATGTTGTTACGTGGTGGTGAGTGTATAATGGATGAATCTCTCTCTCTCTCTCTCTCTCTCTCTCTCTCTCTCTCTCTCTCTCTGAACCGTTTTTCTCTACCTTTATGTTACACTAATTTATTTATTTTTCTGCCTTTCCCTTCTTTCTTTATTTTTATCTTCTTTTTCTTCGTCATCCTTCATGATCCTCGTTCTCTTACTATCACTCTTCCTCCTTCTCCTCCGACCGTCACTTCGCTGCGTCGGGAGTAAACTGAATATTGAGGTGCTTTCATCTGCTCCTCAATATCGAGGTGCTTTCATATGGTCCTCAATATCAAGGTGCTTACATCTGCTCCTCAATATCGAGGTGCTTTCATATGGTCCTCAATATCGAGGTGTTTCATCTGCTCCTCAATATCAAGGTGCTTTCATATGGTCCTCAATATCGAGGTGTTTCATCTGCTCCTCAATATCGAGGTGCTTTCTTCTGGTCCTCAATATCGAGGTGCTTTCATCTGCTCCTCAATATCGAGGTGCTTTCATCTGGTCCTCAATATCGAGGTGCTTTCATCTGCTCCTCAATATCGAGGTGCTTTCATCTGGTCCTCAATATCGAGGTGCTTTCATCTGGTCCTCAATGTCGAGGTGCTTTCATCTGCTCCCCAGGCCCCAAGTGGCTGTCGAGCAGATTAAATCACCAAAGGGGACAACCTCGTATTGAGCCAATAGGCTTTCTGTTGCCTGCATTTCCATGTTTCCTTCTCCTCCTCCTCCTCCTCCTATCACAGTACAGTTTTAGTAGACATAAAAAACACTAGAATCCCTCTGGTAGCCTGACTCCTTATAAAACCTAACCAGCAAACAGCCAACCAATAGTTACCCTCCTTACATTTACTCCATCTTCCCCTTCACCAAAAAAACAATGTATAAGTGGGAGAGATGAGAGCAAAGTTACAAAAACATGGAGTGCCTCAGGGGACGGAGTAGGAGGACTGGAACCTGTTGCCCCATTGTTAGTCTTGGGATCAGAGCGTACTGTGTTTAGGTATATATGTTAACTGAAAGGGTTCACGAGATTAGGCAATGGTTGTTTAGTGGGAGAGGAGGAGGAGGAGATAGGGAGGTGAGGAAAGACCCAGCAGGAATTAGGAAGAGGAGGAGGAGGAGGAAAGGGAGGAGGAAGTGACGAGGCAGCTTAGGTTGTATTATACTTGAATTTGAATGAGGAGAGACGGGAAGAATGGAGGAGGAGGAAGGAGAAGAAGGAAGAAAAGGAGGAAGTAGAGGAGGTGGGAGTGTTGAGAGAGAAAGAAGAGTAGGAAGGGGAATAATGAAGTAAAGGAAGAAGAGGAGGAAACATTGAAGAAGGGAGAGGAGGAGGAAGAAGGTGAAGGAGGTGGGAGTACTGAGAGAGAAAGGGGAGCAGGAAGAGGAAAAAGGAGTCAAGAAAGAAGAAAGAAAGAGGAGGAGGAAGAAGGGGGAGGAAGGAAGAGTATCGCGAGCGAAAGAGGAATAGGAGAGAAAAAAAGTTGGGTGGGAAGGATGAGAATGAAGAGGAGGAGGAAACATGAAAGAGGAAGGAAGAGGAGGAGGAAGAAGGTGAAGGAGGTAGAAGTGTTTAGAGAGAAAGAGGAGTTAAAGAGGAAAAAGGAGTAAAGAGGAAAAGAAGAGGAGGAAACATGAAAGGAGAGAAAGCATGGAAGAAAGAAGAGGAGGAAGGAAGAGAAGGACGTAGGAGTGTTGAAAGATAAAGAGGAGAGGGAGAAGGAAAAAACGGTAGAAGCTAGCGGGGTAGAGTCACGGGTAGAAGGAGATCCCCCATCTTTTGGCTCTTCCTCTCGGGGATCGAACCCAGAACCTCTCGGGTGTGAGTCGAATGTGCTAACCATTGCGCCACGGAGCACTTCAACACCTGAGAACTGCATGAAGAAAGAGGAAGAGAAAGAGAAAGAGGACTAAGGAAATTTATAAGAAGGAAATCGTAGATGGAGAAGGATGAAGAAGAAGGAATAGTGAATAGGAGAAGGAGAAGAAGAAAAAGATAATGAAGATAAGGGAGAGAAGGGGGAGTGTATAGATGTGTTGTGAAGGGTGGTGGTGGTGATGGTGGTGATGGTGGTGGTGGTGGTGATGGTGGTGTTGTTGTTGTTGGTGGTGGTGGTGGTGATGGTGGTGTTGCGTGTGCCTAGGGAAGAAGAGCCAAGGAGGTGATGAAGAGGAGGAGGAGGAGGAAACATGGCAGGCAGCAGAA
>NC_066528.1:11404745-11409745 GCF_024679095.1 Eriocheir sinensis
CACCCCCAACTCTGCCCAACTGAAAAATTGTCCCCCCAACTCAGCCCAACTGAAGAATTACACCTTCCAACTCTGCCCAGCTGAAGAATTACACCCCTAACTGTACCCAACTGAAGGTGCCCCAACTCTGCCCAACTGAAGAATTGCCCCCACTCTGCCCAACTGAAGGTGCCCCCAACTCTGCCCAACTGAAGAATTGCCCCCAACTGTGCCCACCTGAAGAATCGCCCCCGCAATTCGGCCCAACTGAAGAATTGCCCCCCAACTCTGCCCAACTGAAGAATTGCCCCCCAACTCTGCCCAACTGAAGAATTGCCCCCCAACTCTGCCCAACTGAAGAATAGCACTAACTCTGCCCAACTGAAGAATTGCCCCAACTCTGCCCAACTGAAGGTGCCCCTCAACTCTGCCCAACTGAAGAATTGCCCCCCAACTCTGCCCAACTGAAGAATTGCCCCCCAACTCTGCCCAACTGAAGAATTGCCCCGCAACTCTGCCCAACTGAAGAATTGCCCCCAACTCTGCCCAACTGAAGAATTGCCCCCCAACTCTGCCCAACTGAAGGTGCCCCCAACTCTGCCCAACTGAAGAATAGCCCCAACTCTGCCCAACTGAAGAATTGCACCCCAACTCTGCCCAACTGAAGGTGCCCCCAACTCTGCCCAACTGAAGAATTGCACTAACTCTGCCCAACTGAAGAATTGCCCCAACTCTGCCCAACTGAAGAATTGCCCCAACTCTGCCCAACTGAAGAATTGCCCCAACTCCGCCCAACTGAAGAATTGTCCCCCAACTCTGCCCAACTGAAGAATTGCCCCCCAACTCTGCCCAACTGAAGAAGTGCCCCCCAACTCTGCCCAACTGAAGAATTGCCCCCCAACTCTGCCCAACTGAAGAATTGCCCCCCAACTCTGCCCAACTGAAGAATTGCCCCCCAACTCTGCCCAACTGAAGGTGCCCCTAACTCTGCCCAACTGAAGAATTGCACCCCCAACTCTGCCCAACTGAAGAATTGCACCCCCAACTCTGCCCAACTGAAGAATTGCACCCCCAACTCTGCCCAACTGAAGAATTGCACCCCCAACTCTGCCCAACTTAAGAATTGCACCCCCAACTCTGCCCAACTGAAGAATTGCACCCCCAACTCTGCCCAAGTGAAGAATTGCTCCCCCCAACTCTGCCCAACTGAAGAATTGCACACCCCAACTCTGCCCAACTGAAGAATCGCCCCACCAGAGCGGTCTTGGGGGGCAATTGTTCAGTTATCATATTTACCGACATACAAGGGATGCAGGTCACAGCATTTATCACATTTACTGATATACAAGGTGTGCAGGTCATCCCATTTATCACATTTACCGACATACAAGGGGTGCATGTCATCACATTTATCACATATACCGACATACAAGGGGTGCAGGTCATCACATTTATCACATATACCGACATACAAGGAGTGCAGGTTATATCATTTATCACATTTACCGACATACAAGGGGTGTAGGTCATCACATTTATCACATATACCGACATACAAGGGGTGTAGGTCATCACATTTATCACATATACTGACATACAAGGGATGCAGGTCATCACATTTATCACATCTACTGACATACAAGGGGTGTAGGTCATCACATTTATCACATTTACCGACATACAAGGGGTGCAGGTTATCTCTTTTATCACATTTACTGACATACAAGGGGTGCAGGTTATCTCATTTATCACATTTACTGACATACAAGGGGTGTAGGTTATCTCATTTATCACATTTACTGACATACAAGGGGTGTAGGTTATCTCATTTATCACATTTACTGACATACAAGGGGTGCAGGTTATCTCTTTTATCACATTTACTGACATACAAGGGGTGCAGGTTATCTCTTTTATCACATTTACTGACATACAAGGGGTGCAGGTTATCTCATTTATCACATTTACTGACATACAAGGGGTGTAGGTTATCTCATTTATCACATTTACTGACATACAAGGGGTGGAGGTTATCTCATTTATCACATTTACTGACATACAAGGGGTGCAGGTTATCTCTTTTATCACATTTACTGACATACAAGGGATGCAGGTTATCTCTTTTATCACATTTACTGACATACAAGGGGTGCAGGTTATCTCTTTTATCACATTTACTGACATACAAGGGGTGGAGGAAGAAACTTTCATATATCAAGCAATTTTCAAATTCAAAACATACGTCATCATTTACTTAAGAAAAATAATAGATAAACTTAGGTGGGACGGATCACAATAGGCAGTCGACAAAAGACACGGTACCGTGTCCTAATTCATTAATTCGTTCACCCTCTGTTTGTAAACAAAGCCCGCGCATGCGCAATGTGGATGGGATGTCTTAGGATACGTGGATGGCAGATGACACCTCACCGGACAACAACAACCTTACTCTTGCGAAATCTTTCAGCACATGAGTGAACACACACACACACACACACACACACACACACACACACACACACACACACACACACACACACACACACACACACACACCATTTCCTTTTTCCAGTATATATTTGTTTATTTATTTACTTATCTTTCTGTTTCTCTGTTTTTCTGTCTGTATCTATCAGTCACTTTCTGGTGCGTGTTGACCCTTTTTTTCCATTCATTTCCTTCCTTCCTTGGCGATGCTTCCTCGTCTTCGCCTTTGTAGGCACGTCACACCCTCCAGGGCCAGGGTGACGGATGTGAGCACCGAGGACACGCGCAGCTGTAGTGTGTGTGTGTGTGTGTGTGTGTGTGTGTGTGTGTGTGTGTGTGTGTGTGTGTGTGTGTGTGCCCCCAACTTGTCCTTTGCTGAGAGAACTTTAATTTTAGTGCTGCACGTAGTCATTGTTTTATGTTATAGTCTACGGTTGTTCTGAGTCTGTTCGTCCGTTTTCTCTCTCTCTCTCTCTCTCTCTCTCTCTCTCTCTCTCTCTCTCTCTCTCTCTCTCTCTCTCTCTCTCTCTCTCTCTCTCTCTCTCTCTCTCTCTCTCTCTCTCTCTCTCTCTCTCCCTGTGTTACTTGTTATTCGCTTCCGTTCTCATCAGATTATGTTTTTTTCAGGGTAACTTTGATGAACTATTGTGAGTTTTTTTCTCTTTATTGGGTGGTAACTTTTTTTTCCTAGCAATTTTCTCTTTCTTTTCTTTCTTTTTCTTTATTGTCTCTATCTTCTTCTTCTTCTTCTTCTTCTTCTTCTTCGTCTCACCTTTAAAGGAGGAGGAGGAGGAGGAGGAGACGTACTGTACTGGAGGAGGAAAGGTTAGAGAGAGAGAGAGAGAGAGAGAGAGAGAGAGAGAGAGAGAGAGAGAGAGAGAGAGAGAGAGGAATAAAGAAAGGGAAATAAATAATATGATGCCCCTCCTTTAATCTAATATGATGTCACCAACATATTATCAATCGTTTATAGTTTGTTACCACGACTGCACAAGTATTACATACTTTTAAACAACATTCCAACTGTTCTTGATATATCTGGTCTCCATGCTGTGTTTACATTAATGTGACTTCTGCTCCCGAGCTTCTTTGGAGAGCTGTTCAGTGTCTGGAGCATATTCTCTCATTTTCTACGATAATTTGGACAATTTTAAGTAGGTGCCTGGAGCCAGACAGGTCTCTTGAAAGAGCCGCATGGGGCTCCGGAGCCTTAGGTTGCCGACACTTGGACTATGGAGTCCAGTTATAAATGCCTCTCCATGCAGCAGACCACTACAACAAGCAAGGATGCACTGATGGAAAATAAATGAGTTTGCAACAATCTGTATCCCAAAACCTCTTAACATTATAGAAAACACCAGTAAAGACTATCGAGATGGTTATCAATGCCCCGACAGCAGATCTAAACAAGTCAGGAATGCGTCGTAGGAATCTGGCGCCCCTTTTTAAGGAACAATACGTATGCGCAAAATATCTAACAATGTTTGTTGTAAATGCCACGCCCTGCACAGCAGACCCACACATGGGGATAGGGAATGCGTCGTATATTGGAAAGCGGCGCGCCATATCTCTGAGAGCACGTGCAACATCTATCACTCTTTGGTCGCGTGAAGACAAGCTTTATCACCGGAAGGCGACGGCGATATCACGAGAGCTAAACTGCCTTACCATTCCCCTAACCCGTGGGTGCTTACCATTTTGGCCTTAATGTCCTTAGCGGCGAAGGGTCACTATTCTGCAGCGCTGGGTTACTGTTTGAGCGAGGATGGGGGACTGGCGGGGGAAAATGGCTCGCATTCTTAAAGGCCACAACGCCCAAGGCACACGTGTACGGCAAGGCTTTCCAAGGAGGGGTAGTTTTATGACCCTGGTGGGGGTCTGACCCTTCTTCTGTGCCATGAACCTGAAAAAACACTCATTAGAACCCGATATTTCCAGGGGTAGATTATGACCCTGGTGGTAGTCTGACCCTTCTTCTGTACCATGACCTAGAAAAAACCCTCTTTAGAACCAGACATCTCCAGGGGTAGTTTTATGACCCTGGAGGTAGTCTGACCCTTCTTCTGTACCATGAACCTGAAAAAACACTCATTAGAACCCGATATTTCCAGGGGTAGTTTTATGACCCTGGTGGTAGTCTGACCCTTCTTCTGTACCATGAACCTGAAAAAACCCTCATTAGAACCCGATATTTCCAGGGGTAGTTTTATGACCCTGGTGGTAGTCTGACCCTTCTTCTGTACCATGAACCTGAAAAAACCCTCATTAGAACCCGACATTTCCAGGGGTAGTTTTATGACCCTGGTGGTAGTCTGAGTCTTCTTTTGTGCCATGAACCTAAAAAAAAAAAACATTAGAACCCGATATTTCCAAAGGTAGCTTTTCCCTTCCCTTCATTGCCCATCCCTTCCCCTTCCCTCCTTTAATCCTTAGACATTCAAACCCAGAGAATTTAAACCCAGGGAATTTTTAACTCACAAATTTAAACACTTTCAAATTCAAGCCCTTAGAAATGTAAACCACAAAGAATATCC
>NC_066528.1:11414745-11434745 GCF_024679095.1 Eriocheir sinensis
GCAAATAAGTGAACACTGGCACCAGAAATATGACGCAAAAAAGTGAACACTGGCACCAGAAATATGACACCAAAAAGTGAACACTGGCACCAGTAATATGACGCAAAAAAGTGAACACTGGCACCAGAAATATGACGCAAAAAAGTGAACACTGGCACCAGAAATATGACGCAAAAAAGTGAACACTGTCACCAGAAATATGACACAAAAAAGTGAACACTGGCACCAGAAATATGACGCAAAAAAGTGAACACTGGCACCAGAAATACGACGCAAAAAAGTGAACACTGGCACCAGAAATATGACGCAAAAAAGTGAACACTGGCACCAGAAATATGACACAAAAAAGTGAACACTGGCACCAGAAATATGAAGCAAAAAAGTGAACACTGGCACCAGAAATATGACACAAAAAAGTGAACACTGGCACCAGAAATATGACGCAAAAAAGTGAACACTGGCACCAGAAATATGACGCAAAAAAGTGAAAAAGTGAAAAAAGAAAAGCAATTGTCGAAACAACAAAACTCGCTTAGAAATATATTGCATGTTCACTCCTCCTCCTCCTCCTCCTCCTCCTTCTCCTCCTCCTAATCCTCCTCCTCTTCTTCTTCCTCCTCCTCTTCCTCCTCTTCCTCTTCCTCCGCGCCATCACCATAAACAACACACATATAAAAAAAAAACTAAATATAATTAGTGATTGATGCCGTTTGAAAAATTTACCGTCCGAATGTACTTGTGTGTGTGTGTGTGTGTGTGTGTGTGTGTGTGTGTGTGTGTGTGTGTGTGTGTGTGTGTGTGTGTGTACGGGAATCTTGATAGATTTGTGATCTTGTTCCAAATGAGTTTTATTCTACCAAAGGTCTCTCTCTCTCTCTCTCTCTCTCTCTCTCTCTCTCTCTCTCCCCCCGTCTCCACGCCGTGAGAGCGAATGGCACGGTGCTGCCCCCTGCTTGTCTGGAGGGCACGATGCTGCCCCCTGCTTGTCTGGAGGGCACAATGCTGCCCCCTGCTTGTCTGGAGGGCACGATGCTGCCCCCTGCTTGTCTGGAGGGCACGGTGCTGCCCCCTACTTGTCTGGAGGGCACGGTGCTGCCCTCTGCTTGTCTGGAGGGCACGATGCTGCCCCCTGCTTGTCTGGAGGGCACGGTGCTGCCCCCTGCTTGTATGGAGGGCACGATGCTGCCCCCTGCTTTTCTGGAGGACACGATTTTGCCCCCTGCTTGTCTGGAGGGCACGGTGCTGCCCCCTGCTTGTCTGGAGGGCACGGTGCTGCCCCCTGCTTGTCTGGAGGGCACGGTGCTGCCCCCTGCTTGTCTGGAGGGCACGGTGCTGCCCTTTCCTTCTTGTCTGGAGGGCACGGTGCTGCCCCCTGCTTGTCTGGAGGGCACGGTGCTGCCCCCTGCTTGTCTGGAGGACACGGTGTTGCCCCCTGCTTGTCTGGAGGGCACGGTGCTGCCCCCTGCTTGTCTGGAGGGCACGGTGCTGCCCCCTGCTTGTCTGGAGGACACGGTGCTGCCCCCTGCTTGTCTGGAGGATACGGTGCTGCCCCCTGCTTGTCTGGAGGGCACGGTGCTGCCCACTGCTTGTCTGGAGGACACGGTACTGCCCCCTGCTTGTCTGGAGGGCACGGTGTTGCCCCCTTCACGGTGCTGCCCCCTGCACGGTGCTGCCCCCTTCACGGTACTACCCCCTGCTTGTCTGGAGGGCACGGTGTTGCCCCCTTCACGGTGCCGCCCCCTGCACGGTGCTGCCCCCTGCACGGTGCTGTCCCCTGCTTGTCTGGAGGGCACGGTGTTGCCCCCTTCACGGTGTTGCCCCCTTCACGGTGCTGCCCCCTGCACGGTGTTGCCTCCTGCTTGTCTGGAGGGCACGGTGCTTCGCCCTGATTGTCTGGATGGCACGATGCTGCCCATGCTTGTCTGGAGGGCACAGTGCTGCCCCCTGCTTGTCTGGAGGGCACGGTGCTGCCCCCTGCTTGTCTGGAGGGCACGGTGCTGCCCCCTGCTTGTCTGGAGGACACGGTGGTGACCCCTGCTTGTCTGGAGGGCACGATGCTGCCCCCTGCTTGTCTGTAGGGCACAGTGCTGCCCCCTGCACGGTGCTGCCCCCTGCTTGTCTGGAGGACACGGTGCTTGCCCCTGCTTGTCTGGATGGCACGGTGCTGCGCCCTGCTTGTCTGGATGGCACGATGCTGCCGCTTGGTTGCCCTCATCCTGCAGTGCTCACCCCTGCGTGGCGTGCTGGCCTGGGTGTGGCAGCAGCCGGGGCCCCGTGCGTCGGTAGCGGGGTCAAGCAGGCTCGGGGGTCTCCTCGTAGAATGGAGGCTAGGGGATCTCGTCGTAGATGTGCTCCTCGTCGTCGCCGAAGTACAAGTAGTCTGGCTCCTGTTGCCACGGCGCCATGCGCGGGAGCACGGTGGGGCCCGTGGGCGGCTTCTTGTGGTTGTCGTCGACCTGTACCTCGCCACCGACGCGCCAGGAGGCGGCCTGCCCAAGCCGCGGCGCCACACGCGGGAGCACGGTGGGCGGAGCCACGTCCATGTAGTTGTCGTCGACGTCTACCTCGCCGCCGACGCGCCAGGAGGCGGCCTGCCCAAGCCGCGGCGCCACACGCGGGAGCACGGTGGGCGGAGCCACGTCCATGTAGTTGTCGTCGACGTCTACCTCGCCGCCGACGCGGGGCACTGCGGGAAGAGTGTGACCATTACGACGACGACGACGACGACCGTCACGAAGGAGAAGAGAGAGAGAGAGAGAGAGAGAGAGAGAGAGAGAGAGAGAGAGAGAGAGAGAGAGAGAGAGAGCCCTAGGCCGGTATTAATAATGAGTCCTAGGAGTGAAATTCAACTTTCAAAGTGAGTTTCCTCCTAACTTTGCTGCTAATTTCTAGAAGTCGCGAGTTTACTGCTAGGAGTCGCCAAGGTTGTAGAGGTGGTTGCATGTGGAGCGGAAGGAAACTGACTAGCTGGTATCTCGTCTCGGCGGCCGAAGCTCCGCCCCCTCGCCTGCCTAACCCCACTCCATGTTGACAAACCGAGTTTACTGCTAGGAGTAGCGACTTTACTGCTAGGAGTCGCCGAAAATGTAATAGTCCTCGTGGGGTACTGACTTAAGAGCTAACTTTTTGGATGTCTCGTTCAATATAATAACGATAATTACAGTTGACTGATGGCCCCCGCGCACTAATTATGGTGTCCGACGTGTTGTGCCAATAAAAATACGGACAAACAGCTTTTTCAGGGGGGAGGCGCCCCTTCAAAACAAGCAATGTAGCATTGAAGGCGATTATAATAGGCTACCTATTAAGTAATGCACACTTTGTCATTATTTCCTACATAGCTCACTCACATAGGCATACTAAATATAATCACATAAGAATATCTTCTACAGTATAACTTCATATACAGGTAGGAATCATTGTATTAAGGAATAAGTTTCGTATCTGTGGCTTGGAGGGACGGGTGCGTCGAATGCCGCGCTCACCATCACCCGCTTTTCCGCGAGCGTACACACCCGAGCGTACACACCCGAGCGTACACACCCGTCCAAGCCAAGGATACAAAACTTATTCCTTAATACAATGATTCCTACCTGTATGAAGTTACTGTAGAAGATATTTTTTATGTGATTACATTTGGCATGCCTCTGTGAATGAGCTATGTAGGAAATAATGACGGAAAGTGTGCATTACTTAATATGTAGCCTACCATAATCGCCTTCAATGCTACATTGCTTGTTTTGAAGGGCCGCTTGTTATCCCTTAAAAAAACTGGCATAATTATTATTGTACTTCGTTTATTAGGTGATGTCATTGATTGTTAAAGTAGAGTGCCGCCATTCAATTAAATTACGAATATTTTTTAATCATGAAACTAGCTAGATTATCTCAATCATATATATTTGGTATGTACGTGTCTTTGATACAACACATGACGTCATGAACAGCCAATCAGGTGAAAGAGAGGCGGAGCTTACCCAGAATGGGGGAGGGGCTTCTCCAGTGCAAATAATTATTATTGGCTAAGTTAATTTGGACAGACTATAGCAGTAAAGTTAAAAGCTACTGCTAGAAGGAAAACAGCTTCTAGCAGCACTTCTAAAAGTACTGGTAGGAGTCTTTATTAATACCGCCCCTGCTCTTTCTCTTCCTGTACAGGTGACCCGTTGGAGAGTCAGGCCTTCATATCGGCACAACCTGTAAAAATAAAAACAAAGCAAGCAGTATCCATTACAAATCCTCCTATTCCCTATTTCTTGCACACCACATCTTTTCCAGAAAACTCTTCATGGCTTCTATACTTCTCTCATTTGCTTCAGCACTCAGTCCCAGCAGCAGCAGCATCCATTCCCTCTCTGTTCTTGCGATCCTCCCATTCACATCCCAGCCCATCTCACTCAGTGCCACCCTCATCATCTCCGTCCTTTCTCTCCGTTACCTCCCACACACCAGTATCACAGGCACGACAGTTTCATCCACACCCCTGTCACACATCTGACACACTTTGCTGCGGGACTCAGACACCTGTAATTTCTTGCGTTCACATTCATACACTGCGCTCGAGCTTGGAAGAGAAGATCACCACCCAGGCTTCTATCATACCAGCTGACACACCGCGGGGCTTCCTTTTCCCTGTACCACCCCAAAGTACTCTTTCTCTCCATCGCATGCTTCCACCTCCTCAGACCGTCACCTTTCACTGCACTGTCTCTCTCTCTCTCTCTTCCACTTTCTCACTTCCCATTCTAGACCCTCACTGTTCCTGTCAGTCACCTTCCATTCAAAGAAACGCCTCCCTTCCTCTCTGCTCACCCACCTGACTCGCATACCACTGTCACCAACCATTCTCATGCAGTTCTTAATCCATTTGCTCTCATGCAGACTCCACAAGTAAACCTTCCGTGCCAGTCTTGCGTCATCCATTCGTTCCAATCTGACTTTGTATCTAAGGGTAGCCTTCCTGAATCCTTCCCTAGAGGTACTCCACCCCATATCACCTTTCAATGCTTCCACCGCCGCATACCTTGGTGCATTCAAAGCCAACCTACCGATCCTACGAGGGGATATGATTCAAGCCTACAAGTACCAGAAAAAGTTCAAAAACGTCGATTACTGCAAATTCTTTGAACTGCAAACCAACTCAATATCTAGAAATAACGGTTTACCCATTCAGTCGAGTCGATGTAACACAGACATTAGAAGGAGGCGGTGGCTGAGTTGTTAGCGTGACGGCCCCGCGTTCAGAAGCTCCAGGAATGACGCGGGTTCGAATCCTGGCCGCCGCACAGCTGAAGTTTTTCAGTCACCGCCGAGTGGCCTAAGACTACCCACATGCTGCCCTGAAGACCTGGGCTCTAGATAACCTCTCCAAAGAGAGGCTCAAACATGAGTTCCGGGGATCAGCATGAGCCAACACAAGATGGCGCCACTATAAACACGCGCCTACGCCAGAACGGGCTGGGTCGACCATCAGGCCCCACCGGGAAGAAGCCTTGGGCCTACCATCAGGCCCCACCGGGAAGAAGCCTTGGGCCTACCATCGGGACCCGCCGGGAAGAAGCCTACCGGCGTAATAGACCGCGACGTAAAAAACGAAAAAAAAAACGAGTCATCCGCCACTGGAACAATCTTCCGTCAGAAGTAGTAAATGCGAATACCATCAAGTCCTTCAAATATAGAATCGACCGACTTTTCGCTGCGTCGGGAGTAAACTGAATAACGAGGTGCTTTCATCTGCTCCTCAAGTCCAAGTGCCGGTCGAGTAGATTAAATCACCCAAGCGGGCAACATCGTAATGAGCCAATTGGCTTTCTGTTGCCTGCATTTCCATGTTTCCATGTTTCCATGTTTCCTCCAATTACGACTATTTTTCAATGCCACAGAGAGGATCAAGCGGGTTTTCTAGGGTAGTTTTCTCTGTATGAGGTGCAAAAACTGTATAAAGCTATCGCCAGGGTCACTACACAGTCCAGGAAAATCTCGGCAGCGTCTGACAACAATAAGGCTTTTCAAACAGGCGAACTGAGGCGCCGATGCCTTTGAAAATACGGGCTTTAGGTCTTTGTATCAGGAAACGAAAAGAAAGGAAATGACCAGAAGGAATGGAGACGAAAGGGAAGAGAAGAAAAAACACAAAGAAAAAGAATGAACAACGGAGGAAGAACAGAAACAATAATAATAAGAAATTTAAGAAGAAGAAAAAGGCAGACGTAAAGAAGGAAAACAATAGAGAAGAATGGAGACGAAAGAGAAGACAGCATGAAGACCAAAGCCTGTCTCTAGAGCGTTCATTAGGTCGTCCGGGGAGCGACAGGAATAGTACTTGTCAACAGCTTGGGGGGCGGGGGAGAGGCAGGGAGAGTAGGAGATAGATAGATAGATAGACAGCATGAAGACCAAAGCCTGTCTCTAGAGCGTTCATTAGGTCGTCCGGGGAGCGACAGGAATAGTACTTGTCAACAGCTTGGAGGGCGGGGGAGAGGCAGGGAGAGTAGGAGATAGATAGATAGATAGACAGACAGCATGAAGACCAAAGCCTGTCTCTCAAACGTGCCAGGGTAAATGCCAGCAAGCTGAAACCTAACCAATTGTATTCTTATGTAGCCAACAACAATCAGACTTACCCACAACCCGGCTCATTAGAAAACCAATTGAAGGTTGCAGCTATTACGGCTACTGCCCTATCTCAAGAGCAAAGAACGCCAGGCACATACCAGGATGTCATAAGGACACTGAGCATTGAAAATGGCCTCCCATCACCGGCTAACACGAAATCAGCAAACACAGCCTTGGCTGAACTCGCTCAGACCCTTCAGGCCCTAGTCCCAAGTCTATCAACAACGGCCATTCAGACCCGCCCCCCACCCACAGCGGCAGGCTCGGCCCAGGCTGTCACCCCAACCCAAACAAACGATGAATCACCTCGTGAAGAGGCACCAGGGTCACAACTGGGGCAGAGGAGCGACGGCCCGACCCTTCCATCCCCCCCATCGCCCCCACTCCCTCAACCCTTGCGGTCGGTCCCCTCGACCACACAACCATGCCCACCACATCAGGACCAACACAAAGGTGCCAACAGAGCAAGCACTCGCCCCGGGCTGAGGAGCGAGGCAAAAGGAGCAACAAAAACTGACCGCTAATACAACCATGTCATTCACACAACCTACCAATCAACTAAAAATACTACAGCACAATGTCCACCATTGGCACACCAAACGCATCAATCTAATAAACACGTACACACATGAGAACCCAGATGTAATCCTCATAAATAGCCATGGCCTCCCCAACACCCAGGCTCTAAAGATACCGGGTTATTTATGTTATCAGCGGAACAGAACAGGTGAACAACACGCTGGAGTGGCAATAGCAGTCAAAACAGGAACCCAGCACAAAATATATGACGACTTCCACTACTCCGACACCCTTTCTGTTAAATTAATGACTACCCTCGGGCCCATTAATATTGCCACTACTTACATCCCCCCACGAGAGGGCTGCATTATGTTTCCTGACTTCTATAAACTGCTACGCATACCTGAACCCATGTACTTCCTAGGCGACTTAAACGCACGCCACACCAGCCTTGGCCATTCCAACACAAATACAACTGGACGAAACATTATGAAAATCATCACCACCTTCGAGCCCAGCACCTAGGTCCAACTTTCCCCACGTTTATAGGCCACTCAGCCCTCTCCACGCCTGACGTGATGCTAACGAATGGGAAAACATACCACAACACCCATACAGCCAGGGGCCACTAACGAGCAGCGACCACCTCCCAATACTGTTCACCATCTCAACCACTCCCATTGTCGTGCCCTGCCCACAGCGGATGAACACAAAAAAGGCGAATTGGGAGCAATATAAGAACATTATTGACTCAGAACTACCTGACCTACATCTAGAGGGGAAAAACACAGATGACATAGAAACCGCTGTCAACACCTGGTATACCGCTGTCAAAACTGCCCAAGCACAAGCAATACCCCTCACAAGGCACAAAACACTATCATACCCACACCGCAACCAAGAGATTACGGACGCACAGCTACGTTTTACCAACATCCTCCGATACGCCGGGAGGCACGGCTGGACGCATGATCTTTATCAACAAAGTAGAGTTCTCCAACGAACGCTACAAGATACGTGCAAAACAGAATACAACAGGCACTGGGAAAACACAATAAAAGGCGTCGCCGAGAAATACAAGGACCCAAAAGCCTTCTGGCAGGGAATAAAACGCCTGCAGGGCAACACACACCACCGCCCCATACACCTAGAAAAGGGAGGAGTCAAAATACAGGATGACGAGGGTATTGCCCAAGAGTTCAGAGAAACCTGGAAGTCAGTGTTCACAATAAGACCTGAAGACAACGCTCATTATGACCAAGACAATGAACGGGAAGTAAAGGCATGGCTCCAACAGGACCCAACAAGAACCAGGCCACACCACACGATTGATCTGCAACGCCTAACACAGGCCCATCTGTTGACTATGGAAATAGGCACAGCCGAGCTCCGATCAGCTATAAACAAAACGAAAAACACGTCGCCCGGAGAGAGCAAAATAGATAAACAACAAATCAGCATGTTACCCCCTCGGGGGCTGGCGTACCTACTCACCATATATAATGCGATGTTAACAACAGGTTACTTCCCTCAACTATTCAAAGTCGCCACTCTCACCATGATACCTAAACCAGGCAAACCATCCACGGATCCCAAGAACTACAGACCAATCTCACTCCTAGAAGTCCCTGGAAAAATCTTTGAAAGAATAATCAACTTACGACTCAGATGTCACCTGGAGGAAAATAACCTTTATAACCCGTCCCAGTATGGCTTCAGGGCAGGGAGGAGCACTACGTCAGCTATCTCCATCGCCAGCGAAAAGGTAGCACTCACTAAAGGACAAGGACTAAACTGCACTATTATCCAACGCGACATCAGCAAAGCGTTTGATAAAGTCTGGCTACAGGGCCTGCAATACAAAATACTTCAACTCGGACTGCCAGAGCTAACGGAAAAACTGTTATGTAGCTTCCTTGATCAGCGCTCAGCTTCCATTCGAGTTAAGTCAGCAATATCCTCCCCGTTCCCCCTGCACAGCGGCGTGCCACAGGGCAGCGTGTTATCACCAACGCTCTTCATCACCTACACCTCTGACATGCCCCGGTCTGATAACAGAAGCTGTATGGATATATATTATGCTGACGACGCGACACAAATAGTGACCTCCAACGGTACCTTAGACCACCATGACGCCCTGGTCGTGCGGGAGGCGAACAGACTCAACACATTTGAAAAAAAATGGAAGATCAAAACAAACATAGACAAGTTCGCTGTGGTCGCACTCGGCAGGAAAAAATTAAATGACATACAAATACAGGGCAACACCATCTCCCACCGAAAACAATGCCAGATATTAGGCCACACAGTGACATCCACCGGCCTGATCGTTAAACATGTCAACGACAAAACCATGAAAGTTAAAACAGCCCTCACATCACTAAACAGATTCTGGCACTTCACAGAGCGGCTCAAACTGTATCTAGTAAAGACTAAGATACTTCCTATACTAGACTACTCACCCACCCCGACACATGGCTTCCCACACCAAGATGTTACAGCTTCAGAGGCTGCAGAACAAAGCGCTGAGATTTGCCACCGGACAGAAATACCCGTACACGGAAAACACAGCAGCAGAACACCGCAGACTCGGAGTACAACTAGTCAGCACAAGGCTACGGGAGGCGGCCGGAAAGATATGGGAGAAACTAGACCAGCAAGACGACGTGAACTACACCCACGTCAAGGAGCTTGACGGCAGCACGAACTTGGTCCACCCCTGGTTTCCGCGCAGCTTGAAGTCACTACGAGAACAACCTCCCACACATCACTTCACACAAGTGACGCCATAGCTTAGCTTAGCTCTCTACACACAAACAATCCAAACACACACACCCCCAGCACGCCGGGGGTATACAAATAAGGTGCCCGATAAACAATAACTACACCAGAACAACTAACGAACCTACACCATACAACTGTACACTCCTACTGTCTTTCCTATTCCCCACCTGTACCTCACCACTAACCCACTTCCTCTTCGTACTATACCCTTGATTAAAAAAAAAAAAAAAAAAAAAAAAAAAGCCTGTCTCTAGAGCGTTCGTTAGGTCGTCCGGGGAGCGACAGGAATAGTACTTGTCATGCAACAGCTTGGGGGGCGGGGGAGAGGCAGGGTGAGTAGGATATATATATATATATATATTTATTTATATATATATATATATATATATATATATAGAGAGAGAGAGATTTAGAGATATATATATATATAGAGAGAGAGAGAGAGAGAGAGAGAGAGAGAGAGAGAGAGAGAGAGAGAGAGAGAGAGAGAGAGAGAGAGAGAGAGAGAGAGAGAGAGAGAGAGAGAGAGTGTGTGTGTGTGTGAGAGAGAGAGAGAGAGAGAGAGAGAGAGAGAGAGAGAGAGAGAGAGAGAGCCCATAGCCGTGGCCGCCACTCATGCGTCAGAGATTCAACTTGAAAACTTAAGACGCCAACTCTTGAGATTTTTACAGTAAACTCGCGGCACACACACACACACACACACACACACACACACACACACACACATACTCACCCTGCCCCTCTCCCTGTCCACGCCGTCGCCTCCGGTAGGTCACACACACCACAATGGCCAGGATCACCGCCACCACCACCGCTATCGGCACCGCTATCACCACTGTCGAAGAGGAGAGAGACAGAGTGACCTTTCCTTGTGGCGGCGAAGGTGTGGACGTGGTGTGGCTGTGGTTGTCAGGGTGGAGGAAGAGCTTGTAAGAGGAACACCTGGAGGGGCTGTGGTGGCATAGGTTGTGGAGGGTGTTGTGGTGGTAGTGTCTGGAGGTGTTAGTGTTGTGGTGGTGGTGGTGGTGATGATGGTAGTGGTGTTGTGGAGTTGGTACCTTGAGGTGTTGTTGTTGTGATGGTAGTGATGTTGTGGTGTTAGTACCTTGAGGTGTTGTTGTTGTGATGGTGGTGGTGGTGATGGTAGTGGTGTTGTGGTGTTAGTACCTTGAGGTGTTGTTGTTGTGATGGTGGTGGTGGTGATGGTAGTGGTGTTGTGGTGTTAGTACCTTGATTTGGTGTTGTTGTGGTGGTGGTGGTGATGATTGTGGTGGTGTTGTGGTGTTAGCACCTTGAGGTGTTGTTGTTGTGTTGGTGATGGTGGTGGTGATGGTGGTGATGATCGTAGTACCTGGGTGTGCTGTTGTTGTTGTGGTGGTGGTTTTGGTAGTACCTGGAGGTGGTGGTGTTGATGTGGTGGTGATGGTGGTCGTGGTGGTGGTACCTGGAGGTGCTGTTGTTGTTGTTGCGGTAGTGGTGGTGGTGGTACCTGGAGGTGGTGTTGATGTGGTGGTGGTGGTGATAGGGTCGGGCGGATCCGTGCAGGTGGGTGGGTACTGCAGGTTCGTGAATTCTTCCGGACCGTGACATCTGCCGCCCGTTTCTTGGGCTGTGCTTGTCCAGCTGGAAGAGCCGTGAGCCACAATACTAAAGCCAGTGATGTATTTGTACCATAATCGTTGCCTTGTGCATCTTCCTCTGTATCCTTCAATGTTTAGGGTGAAATGCAGAAATTGGTTCAATATATTCGTTGCTTCCACATCCACCTTCAATTTGATCCACTTGTTGTCGCTGTAACACTCGTTTAGGCCAAACCAGGCTTTTTGAAGACCTTGTGCAGAGATTAGCCTTTGTGTCACTTCAAGACTAACTCCCTTGAAGTCATCTCCCGGCTTCACGTACACTGTTGTCGACTTACTATATCTTCGTATTTCTCGTCTCTCCTTACAAATTGTCTCCTTCCCTCCTTCACTGACGACCACCACTCCATGAAGATCCGCACAGTCCCTGGTGCCGTGGATGCCTCCAAGACGCAGCAGGAGCACCGCCACCACAGCTACACGCCCCGTCATCACCCCAAGACACCCCAGGCCTTGGTGTCTCTGGTGCCTTCGTGTGTCTATTGGTGTGACGGTGAGGGAGCCGATATGGACGCCGGATATACTCCATGATTATAAAATGCCAACGCACACACACACACACACACACACACACACACACACACACACACAGAAAATACTCCCTAATTATCATCACTTACAAGCCTGTTCCACGTGGTCATGTCAGCTGGTATGAAGACTGCTTGTGGCTCATTGTTTACAGGCGTCCCCAAAGTGGTCAGTACAGATCCGCACAAGGCTCGCCGCACCATTCTGTGCCATGAACGTGAAATAAACGCCCATGAAAACCCGATCGATCTCCTTCACGGCATCTGGAAATGGTTGACGTGAGTGGTGGAAGCGTCTGGCAGCACCGGCCTGGGATTGTCAGACTTCCTTTGCATTACAGATTTTGTTTGAAGGGGAAGAATAAATTCACTTTCACGTTAAAAAAGTGAAAAATTAATAGATAAATCATAATGGAGAAAAATAATACGAATTATAAATGTAGATATAACTTATTAATGTAGATAGCATTTGTGATACAGGATATGATTTTCGTGGCATACTCGAACTTTAAAACTACTCAGTAAAAATGGTCAATACATTCTGGTGTTGGCACTCTGGCACCTCTCGGACGGAAGTTGTCATCACAGGAAAGTTTCTCGACGCACGCAGAGCAGTGCGGGGCAACAGAGACGCTAAACATTGTATTATTATGTTCAGTAAACTTTCAAGCACACACAATCCGTTTTATAATGATGTACGGTACTTCTACTGGGGAAAAAAGACACTGAGGAGACAGTGCGATAATTCCCAACTGACAACGTGGCGCTGGCTACGGCGTGAGGCACAACGTTACCAGATTGTCGTACTCAGCACATTATATTTCCCGGTATCTGCCCTAAGCCTGCCGCCCCCACACAAATAACGATACTTTTTTTTTACAGCTAAGGAGACAGTTCAAGGGCATAAAGGAAAATATATAAAAAAAAGCCTGCTACTTACTGCTCCTGAATAGAGGTCAAAGGAGTGTCCAAAAAGAGAGGTCAATTTCGGGAGGAGAGGTGTCCTGATACCCTCCTCTTGAAAGAGTTCAAGTCATAGGCAGGAGGAAATGCAGATGACAGAGTTTACCAGCGTGAGGGATGAAAGAGTGAAAATGCTGGTTGACTCTTGCATAAGGGGTTTGGACAGTATAGAGATGAACATGAGTAGAAAGTCGTATGCAGCGGGGCCGCGGGAGGGGGGGAGGCATGCAGTTAGCAAGTTCAGAAGAGCAGTCAGCATGAAAATATCGATTGAAGATAGAAAGAGAGGCAACATGGCGGCAGAATTTAAGAGGTAGAAGACTATCAGTAAGAGGAGGAGAGCTGATGAGACGAAGAGCCTTTGAATTATGCTTAGTGTTAAAACCTTTGATTATATAGATGTTCTTTTTCTAGTGTAAACGTTAAACCAAGATTCCTAAAACGTTCCTAAAACGCCCATGATTACCGTATTTTTTACTTTTCAAACGCCTGATCAGAAATCCGAAATGATACTTTTTGTTGCCAAATGTTACGTTTTCAAATTTCCCACTGGGAGTTACACTGGCGGTGATGACTGCAGGGTTGCCAGATTATCGTATCCACCATTGTCTTTACCGTTTTTGGACACTTAACTATAGCGAAAAGACACTAATAATTAAACCTTTCACCGGTAACTATAAATAAATGTAGTCATTGGAGTGGAGGAGACAGTTTTTGGGTCGGAAATCGGAAAACATAAGAGGCTGAGTACGACAATCTGGTGACGCAGGTGTCGAGTCAGTGTCGGAGTGTTGGTCAGTGAGGGTGGGCGTGCAGGTGTGAGTCAGTGTCGGAGTGTTGGTCAGTGAGGGTGGGCGTGCGGGTGTTAGTCAGTGTCGGAGTGTTGGTCAGTGAGGGTGGGCGTGCAGGTGTTGAGTCAGTGTCGGAGTGTTGGTCAGTGAAGGTGGGCGTGCAGGTGTGAATCAGTGTCGGAGTGTTGGTCAGTGAGGGCGGGCGTGCAGGTGTGAGTCAGTGTCGGAGTGTTGGTCAGTGAGGGCGGGCTTGCGGGTGTTGAGTCAGTATCGGAGTGTTGGTCAGTGAGGGCGGGCGTGCAGGTGTGACCGTGTGAGTCAGTGTCGGAGTGTTGGTCAGTGAGGGCGGGCGTGCAGGTGTGACCGTGTGAGTCAGTGTCGGAGTGTTGGTCAGTGAGGGCGGGCGTGCAGGTGTGACCGTGTGAGTCAGTGTCGGAGTGTTGGTCAGTGAGGGCGGGCGTGCAAGTGAGAGTCAGTGTCGGAGTGTTGGTCAGTGAGGGTGGGCGTGCGGGTGTGAGTCAGTGTCGGAGTGTTGGTCAGTGAGGGCGGGCGTGCAGGTGTGAGTCAGTGTCGGAGTGTTGGTCAGTGAGGGCGGGCGTGCGGGTGTGAGTCAGTGTCGGAGTGTTGGTCAGTGAGGGCGGGCGTGCAGGTGTGAGTCAGTGTCGGAGTGTTGGTCAGTGAGGGCGGGCGTGCAGGTGTGAGTCAGTGTCGGAGTGTTGGTCAATGAGGGCGGGCGTGCGGGTGGTGGCGTCACGTTGTGGTGACTGATGCGTGGACTAATCCAAAGTTACGGAGACTGAGGCGGGACACAAAGGCCGGGGATATGGAGGTGACAGCCCGGAGCCCCAAAGTGATAAGGTAGGAGGCATTTAAGTACTGTTTAGAGAGAGAGAGAGAGAGGGTTCGAAACACGTGCGTCATCTCTCTCTCTCTCTCTCTCTCTCTCTCTCTCTCATGGCTGCCACATTCCTACCTTGTATCACCTTTTCAGAGCGTCAAAGTGATATGGTAGGAGTCATTTAAGTACTGTTTAGAGAGAGAGAGAGAGAGAGGGGTTCGGGACACTTGCTTCATTTCTCTCTCTCTCTCTCTCTCTCTCATGGCCGCCACACTCCTTCCTTGTATGATCTCTATTGTTGTTTCCTTTTTATCAGTGATCTATTCCGGTTAGCCTAATGCTTGTTCAAATTCCTCCTCCCCCTCCTCCTCCTCATTTTCACGGTTTTCATCTATAACAATATCTAGTCGAAGAGGCCTTGGGTGGTATGTGAGGGATAGGAGGGAGCCAAGAAGAGGGACATAGGAGTTTAACAGAGGATGGCTAGGCTATTGCTGGTTAGCCTAATGGTAGTTCAAATCCCCCCTTCCTCCCCTCCTCTTCGGCCACCAACACGCTATTTTAACACATTTTCACGTTTTCATCACATTTCTTATCTTTTCCTCCACTGCATAGCGATATGAATATTGTACACATGTTTCTTGTATTGCTCCAAATCACACATGTATTGCCTGGGGGTTGGGATGGCGTGTTCCTCCCTTATTTGGTGTGTACGTTAGAACAATGAACCATCAATCATTTAATCAATACATCATTAAGTAAGCTAAATATGGTAATTACTAAAACCAAAAGTTAGTTATTTAGAAGCAAAAAAGTCATAGGAGATGAGAAAAATTTATTTATTCTTTTATCATTTATCAATTCATGTTGAGTAATATTGAAGAGAGGGTTGCCACCTTTTGCGAAATTAATACTAACAATATGGATTATTTTTTTGGTCCCTGACTGAATGCAGTGCAGCAAGAAATGACTTCCGGACAATAGAAGGGAGGCTCGAGGGGGAGAAGCTCCCCCGTCATTGGGTCGTGGGGGGCGAAACCTTCCCGTGAAAGGGGCCGAGAGTGGCGAAGCTACCTCCCCCCCTGTTAGGTAGATTACGTGAGGTTGTTAGGTTAGGCTGGTGTTTATTCGGTATGCGGTGTGTGGCGGGGCGGCGGCGGGTACACACACACAGGCATTGAAAACTCAATTAGTTAGTAATTTCTGGAAAAAAAAAAACTATCTCCACAAGAAGAAAAAAAACATACTTTGTCCAGAAATAAGTAGTCGGTGACTCGAAAGGAAAAGGCTATATACCCTCTCTTCAATAATCCCCATTACTTTTTATCCATATAGTTTCTCGTTTATCACCTTTATGTAATTTATCATACGGTTGTAGACTTTTAAACTCAAGGGGGCGTATTAGTCAAAAATATTGAAATTTCCCTTAGAATTACCATTTTCTGTTTGTGTTTCCTGAGAGAAAGTTTTGGTGAGGGAAAACTGTGTTAAAATATTAATGAAATCTGACGCTTGTATTTAGACAGGGATTACCCTTTTATGACCCTCCCTCACGCTGGGAGAGAGAGAGAGAGAGAGAGAGAGAGAGAGAGAGAGAGAGAATGTAGTTTTTGCTAGTCACATTCAGTATCACCACCATCACTACCACTATCATCACCACCACCTCCACCACCACCACTATTACACTGGTGGTGATTGTTGGGGTGATGATGTTACGTGGTGGTGAGTTTATAATGGATGAATCTCTCTCTCTCTCTCTCTCTGCATCGTTTTTTTTTTCTCTACCTTTATTTTTGCACTAATTTATTTATTTTTCTGCCTTTCCCTTCTTTCTTTATTTTTATCTTCTTCTTTTTCTTCGTCATCCTTCATGATCCTCGTTCTCTTACTATCACTCTTCCTCCTTCTCCTCCGACCGTCACTTCGCTGCGTCGGGAGTAAACTGAATATCGAGGTGCTTTCATCTGCTCCTCAATATCGAGGTGCTTTCATTTGCTCCTCAATATCGAGGTGCTTTCATCTGCTCCTCAATATCGAGGTGCTTTCATTTGCTCCTCAATATCGAGGTGCTTTCATCTGGTCCTCAATATCGAGGTGCTTTCATCTGCTCCTCAATATCGAGGTGCTTTCATCTGCTCCTCAATATCGAGGTGCTTTCATCTGCTCCTCAATATCGAGGTGCTTTCATCTGCTCCTCAATATCGAGGTGCTTTCATCTGCTCCTCAATATCGAGGTGCTTTCATCTGCTCCTCAATATCGAGGTGCTTTCATCTGCTCCTCAATATCGAGGTGCTTTCATCTGGTCCTCAATATCAAGGTGCTTTCATCTGCTCCTCAATATCGAGGTGCTTTCATCTGCTCCTCAATATCGAGGTGCTTTCATCTGCTCCTCAATATCGAGGTGCTTTCATCTGGTCCTCAATATCAAGGTGCTTTCATCTGCTCCTCAATATCGAGGTGCTTTCATATGGTCCTCAATATCGAGGTGCTTTCATCTGCTCCTCAATATCGAGGTGCTTTAATTCATATGGTCCTCAATATCAAGGTGCTTTCATCTGCTCCTCAATATCGAGGTGCTTTCATCTGCTCCTCAATATCAAGGTGCTTTCATCTGCTCCTCAATATCGAGGTGCTTTAATTCATATGGTCCTCAATATCGAGGTGCTTTAATTCATCTGGTCCTCAATATCGAGGTGCTTTCATCTGCTCCTCAATATCGAGGTGCTTTCATCTGCTCCTCAATATCGAGGTGCTTTCATCTGCTCCTCATTATCGAGATGCTTTCATCTGGTCCTCAATATCGAGGTGCTTTCATCTGGTCCTCAATATCGAGGTGCTTTCATCTGGTCCTCAATATCGAGGTGCTTTCATCTGGTCCTCAATATCGAGGTGCTTTCATCTGGTCCTCAATATCGAGGTGCTTTCATCTGCTCCTCAATATCGAGGTGCTTTCATCTGGTCCTCAATATCGAGGTGCTTTCATCTGCTCCTCAATATCGAGGTGCTTTCATCTGGTCCTCAATATCGAGGTGCTTTCATCTGCTCCTCAATATCGAGGTGCTTTCATCTGGTCCTCAATATCAAGGTGCTTTCATCTGCTCCTCAATATCGAGGTGCTTTAATCTGCTCCTCATTATCGAGATGCTTTCATCTGCTCCTCAATATCGAGGTGCTTTCATCTTCTCCCCGGGCCCCAAGTGGCTGTCGAGCAGATTAAATCACCAAAGGGGACAACCTCGTATTGAGCCAATTGGCTTTCTGTTGCCTGCATTTCCATGTTTCCTCCTCCTCCTCCTCCTATCACAGTACAGTTTTAGTAGACATAAAAAACACTAGAATCCCTCTGGTAGCCTGACTCCTTATAAAACATAACCAGCAAACAGCCAACCTATAGTTACCCTCCTTACATTTACTCCATCTTCCCCTTCACCAAAAAAACAATGTATAAGTGGGAGAGATGACAGCAAAGTTACAAAAACATGGAGTGCCGCAGGGGACGGAGTAGGAGGACTGGAACCTGTTGCCCCATTGTTAGTCTTGGGATCAGAGCGTACTGTGTTTAGGTATATATGTTAACTGAAAGGGTTCACGAGATTAGGCAATGGTTGTTTAGTGGGAGAGGAGGAGGAGGAGATAGGGAGGTGAGGAAAGACCCAGCAGGAATTAGGAAGAGGAGGAGGAGGAGGAATTGACGAGGCAGCTTAGGTTGTATTATACTTGACTTTGAATGAGGAGAGACGGGAAGAATGGAGGAGGAGGAAGGAGAAGAAGGAAGAAAAGGAGGAAGTAGAGGAGGTGGGAGTGTTGAGAGAGAAAGAAGAGTAGGAAGGGAAATAATGAAGTAAAGGAAGAAGAGGAGGAAACATTGAAGAAGGGAGAGGAGGAGGAAGAAGGTGAAGGAGGTGGGAGTGCTGAGAGAGAAAGAAGAGTAGGAAGGGGAATAATGAAGTAAAGGAAGAAGAGGAGGAAACATTGAAGAAGGGAGAGGAGGAGGAAGAAGGTGAAGGAGGTGGGAGTGCTGAGAGAGAAAGGGGAGCAGGAAGAGGAAAAAGGAGTCAAGAAAGAAGAAAGGAAGAGGAGGAGGAAGAAGGGGAAGGAAGGAAGAGTATCGAGATAGAACGAGGACTAGGAGAGCGAAAAACAGTGGGGAGGGAAGGCAGCGCATGACGCGGAGGAGGAAACATGAAAGAGGAAGGAAGAGGAGGAGGAAGAAGGTGAAGGAGGTAGAAGTGTTTAGAGAGAAAGAGGAGTTAAAGAGGAAAAAGGAGTAAAGAAGAAAAGAAGAGGAGGAAACATGAAAGGAGAGAAAGCATGGAAGAAAGAAGAGGAGGAAGGAAGAGAAGGACGTAGGAGTGTTGAAAGATAAAGAGGAGAGGGAGAAGGAAAAAAAGAGGAAAAAACATGAAAGAGCAGGCAACAGAAAGCTAGCGGGGTAGAGTCACGGGTAGAAGGAGATCCCCCATCTTTTGGCTCTTCCTCTCGGGGATCGAACCCAGAACCTCTCGGGTGTGAGTCGAATGTGCTAACCATTGCGCCACGGAGCACTTCAACACCTGAGAACTGCATGAAGAAAGAGGAAGAGAAAGAGAAAGAGGACTAAGGAAATTTATAAGAAGGAAATCGTAGATGGAGAAGGATGAAGAAGAAGGAATAGTGAATAGGAGAAGGAGAAGAAGAAAAAGATAATGAAGATAAGGGAGAGAAGGGGGAGTGTATAGATGTGTTGTGAAGGGTGGTGGTGGTGGTGGTGGTGGTGGTGATGGTGGTGTTGCGTGTGCCTAGGGAAGCAGAGCCAAGGAGGTGATGAAGAGGAGGAGGAGGAGGAGGAGGAAGAGGAAGAGGAGGAGGAGGAGGAGGAGAAAGAGGAGGGTGGTTAAGTAAAGGAGGGATGGAGGGGCAAGGACGGACGCGTGAGAGAGAGAGAGAGAGAGAGTAATGGAGCTTTTTGCATTGCCCATCAAGAATTATAACATTTCTCTCTCTCTCTCTCTCTCTCTCTCTCTCTCGTCATTTCAAAATATAACACCGTCTGACTTCCACATCCCCTTGCACACACACACACACACACACACACACACACACACACACACACACACACACACACACACACAGACATGCCCATCGCCGTGTGTGGGGTGTAAGGGGTGCACCAAGAAACGGACAGACAGACAGACAGACAGACAGTAATAAGAATAGCGGTAGTTTGATGACGTTGAACCTATTCTTCGTGTACACTCAGCGCAAAGGTATCTGTCACACACACACACACACACACACACACACACACACACACACAACGAAAATGTATAGGTTTTCACGGAG
>NC_066528.1:11442245-11451534 GCF_024679095.1 Eriocheir sinensis
CACGTACACTGTTGTCGACTCACTATATCTTCCCGGTCCTTTTCTTCTCTCCAAACAAATTGTCTCCTTTCCTCCTTCACTGACGGCCACCACTTCATGAAGATCCTCACAGTCCCTGGTGCCGTGGGCGCCTCCAAGACGCAGCAGGAGCACCGCCGCCACAGCCACACGCCCCGTCATCACCCCAAGACACGCCAGGCCTGTTTGTCTCCGGGTGTGAGGGTGAGGGAGCAAGATGGACGCCGGATATACTTCCCCTGATAATATAATGTAAAGACACACACACACACACACACACACACACACACACACACACACACACACACACACACACACACACACACACACACACACACACACACACACACACACACACACACACACACACACACACACACACACACACACACACACACACACACACACACACACACACACACACACACACACACACACACACACACACACACACACACACACACACACACACACACACACACACACACACACACACACACACACACACACACACACACACACACACACACACACACACACACACACACACACACACACACACACACACACACACACACACACACACACACACACACACACACACACACACACACACACACACACACACACACACACATATGGCATTTATATATTGACCTTAGCGTGTCCTGTGTTTTGAAGATGGATACTTGTGATATGCGTATGTATTCTCTCTCTCTCTCTCTCTCTGTGGATGAAGTATAAAGACACTCAAAGATTCGTCCTTCTGTTCCTTCGTCTGGTGTGTCGTCGGTCCTCTTCATCGCCCGCAGCCACGTCCTCATCTTCTGGGAGGGGATGAACCTGCGTTTTTTACCCTTGTAATTCGGAACAGCACGCGTGTAAGGCATCACTGACTCTCATCAATAGCAAGATTGAAGCGCTGATAGCCGCTGTTTTAGGAGAAGGTTATGTTCGGAGAGTAACTCGTAGTAGCGACCCCAACCTGACCTACCTACCTACTGAGTATTCTAGCCCTGCAGGATGACAGGGTGAGGTCAGCCCCGCCCCCGCCCACCCATGTCCCAGGCCTTCTCTCTCGGCCTTGGCGTGGTCGGCCTAAACAGTGTAATGCCAAGCTCCTTTTATAGTTGCAAGCTCCTATTTTACGATGACCCTATACAGTCCTTCACATCCACGATTTAAACTATAGCATAAATGGACTAAATAAACATGGCGACTGATACATTTTGCTATGCTTTTATTAATGTTAAGTCACAGGATCAGATAACAGGGGGTCAGCGTGACATAATCATTCATCACACTGTGCAAGCCAAACCCCGCGGACAGTCTGACATTCCCGTGAGTCGCGCCGTCCGTGTGTTCCCGAGGCGGCCGCGGCACCACACTGTTCCGGGGAGGGGACGGCGCTGTGCAAAATACCCCAAAGATGCAAGAAAAGCACAGATGTTTGTTACTTCATAGCCGTGTTGTACTAAAAGTTTAGGTTTTCTTTTAACACCGTGAAAGTTGCCTGTAGTAGCTACGTGTTTTGTTCTGTTGTAGCTTCTAGTGTGTCAGGATGGCCGTGGTGCTGGCCCAGACACGCGTAATGCAGCCTGAGGATTTTGCACAACAGCGGCGGGCACTCGCTTAAACTTGTCACCATCCAACACAACAGTGACGAGTACCTAGGCATGAAACACATCTCCCGCCCCCTCAAAGGTAAAGGGATTGATATGTCACCATCCAACACAACAGTGACGAGTACCTTGCCATGAAACACATCTCCCCGCCCCCTCAAAGGCAAAGGGATTAATATGTCACCATCCAACACAACAGTGACGAGTACCTTGGCATGAAACACATCTCCCGCCCCCTCAAAGGTAAAGGGATTAATATGTCACCATCCAACACAACAGTGACGAGTACCTAGGCATGAAACACATCTCCCCGCCCCCTCAAAGGTAAAGGGATTAATATGTCACCATCCAACACAACAGTGACGAGTACCTTGCCATGAAACACATCTCCCCGCCCCCTCAAAGGCAAAGGGATTAATATGTCACCATCCAACACAACAGTGACGAGTACCTTGGCATGAAACACATCTCCCGCCCCCTCAAAGGTAAAGGGATTAATATGTCACCATCCAACACAACATTAACAAGTACGAAAGCATGAAATACGTTTTCCCTGTCTCCCAACGAGCAAAAAAGATTGACTGATTTCTCACAATCCAAAACAACTGTAACAAGCAGGGAAGCATGAATTACGTCCCCGCCCCCAACGGGAAAAAGATTGACTGATTTATGAAATTAAATACCATAAAAAAAGTTGAAATGACGTGCAAAACGCGGTGCTGCAGACTGATCACATGTATTAATACACGCACGTCAGGGCTGAACACAATATAATGACGTGCACAATGGGGTGCAGCAGACTGATCACATGTATTAATACACGCACGTCAGGGCTGAACACAATATAATGACGTGCATAACGCGGTGCTGCAGACTGATCACATGTATTAATACACGCACGTCAGGGCTGAACACAATATAATGACGTGCACAATGGGGTGCAGCAGACTGATCACATGTATTAATACACGCACGTCAGGGCTGAACACAATATAATGACGTGCACAATGGGGTGCTGCAGACTGATCACATGTATTAATACACGCACGTCAGGGCTGAACACAATATAATGACGTGCACAATGGGGTGCTGCAGACTGATCACATGTATTAATACACGCACGTCAGGGCTGAACACAACAGCATCACACAGCTGGGAAACACTCGCATGGACAAGTCACAGAGCAATACAGAATAGGGATACACATGTACAAGTATTATAGATTAAGATAAGCATCTCAATAAAACCATTTTGATAATCCTTAACAGTATTTCTTAAGACACATGTTTCCTTATTTGTCAACCTGTTAACTAAATCATCGAGATTAGAAAATCAACAACAGGTTCTCAGTAGATCGCTGTAGTTGTATCTTCACTGTCCACTAAAGGTCCCTTCGGCGCCTACAGCAGGACCTGGAGTTGCTGGCGTCACTCCCAGCAGGAATCCAGGGTCTGGGTGTGCCTCTTGGGGGTCATTGCCACACACAGACAGACGCCAAAGAATCTTTTGCAGCAACAAGAGTTTTTTCCTGCAGACAACTGGGATCAAACGCCCCAGCTCCATTTGGAGAACACGAACAACAAATGTCTTCAGCACCCCAATCGTCGTACCTGGCGACTGGATGAGCCTGTTGGCCGTATTGCTGTTAAACAAAACGTCATCCCATAAGTTAACTGCTAACACATAGGTCAGGGTGGGCGCCTTCCCTTGGTGGTGTCGCGTTGTCTTATCTCGGCAAAGTTGTTCCCACAGCCGAGTTTCCCTTCCCTTCCCGTGAGACCATCAGATTCTGATCGTGGCTCCCATCTCGTGTCCGATAGTTGAATTACTGCTACAGGCGAACAGTCCTCAGCACGGAAGGCGCACAAGTTATAGGAATGGCTGGGGATCAGGCCGCCGACAGGACAATGTTCACGCCTTCCTGCAATGTTTGTCTGGCGTCGTGTCAATCAGCGACATCACCAAGGTTTCCGAAGTCGAGTGGAGCGGGAACAGTCATGCAGGCTAGGCGTGTTAGGGACAAAGTGGCCGTGGAATGGAGGGTGTGCTTCTGACATGCAATGGCTAGAGGTAATCCCTGTTGACCGGTTCGTACAGACTGTTCCCCACGACTACTGTTTCTTCCTGTTCCTTGGCGGTTGCTGTCAGTGAGCCGGGCAGGGGTCGTACAGACTGTTCTCCACGACTTCTGTCTCCTGCTGTTCCCTGGCGGCGGGGGTCACGGGGCCGGGGAAGGGTTCGTACAGACTGTTCTCCATGATGTGCACTGAACCTATCTCCGGTGAGGCTGGAGAAGACAGTGTGCGATACTGGATATCTGAAGAGGTGTAGATTATCATTATTATTATTATTATTATTATTATTATTATTATTATTATAATTAGTAGTAGTAGTAGTACTAGCAGCAGCAGGAATAGTAGTAGTAGTAGTAGTAGTAGTAGTAGTAGTAGCAGCAGCAGTAGTAGTAGTAGTAGCAGCGAAGACCCAGAATGCGAGGCGGTGCTGATGGTGGACGCTGCAAATGCGTTCAACAACATCAATAGGGTAACAGCACTGCACAACATCAAAATCAAGTGCCTTATATTCGCCCAATATATTGAAAATACATACAAGGAACCTGCCAGACTGTTCATCTGCAGCAGTCATAATGACCAACGACTTGGAGACCCGGTGGCCATACAATCCTCAGAGGGCACCACCCAGGGGGACCCAGTGGCCATGGCAATGTTTGCCCTGGGAATGATGAAGCTGCAGGACATCATCCGCCATGAAAACACCAACGTCAAACAGGTGGCGTATGCGGATGACCTCACCGGGGTAGGAAAGTCTGCAGACCTCAGGAAATGGTGGGACCTCGTCAATGAACACGGCCCTAAAATAGGGTACCGTCCCAACGCCACGAAGTCTGTGGTGACTGTAAAACCAGAGGCATACGATCGGGACAAAACATCATTCCAGGGCAGTAACGTGAAACTGTCAGTGACTGGCGAAAGACACCTCGGGGCAGTCATTGGAACACCTGAATACAGAACCGAATATGTGAAAACAGCTGTAAAGCGCTGGGAGTCCGAACTGCATAGGCTGAGCGAGATCGCCAAAAACAGAACCGCAGGCAGCCTACGCAGCATTTACTTACGGTGTCAAGCATAAATGGAACTACCTCATGAGGACAGTTCCTGATGTTGCTCCGTTACTAAAACCTCTGGAAGATGCTATCAGAAACACCTTCATACCGGCGATAGCAAATGGGAGATGTCCCAGTGACCAGGAGAGAAGATTGCTGGAGTTGCCGTCAAGAATGGGTGGGCTCGGCATCACCAACCCGCAAAATCTGGCTGAGTCTGAATTCGGGAACTCAATCCGAATCACAGCCTCCTTGACCGGATATATAACCAATCAAATTGAAAGGGGAGAAGATAACTCTCAAGATATTAGGTCACTAAGGAATGAAATCTCCATAAACAGAGAAGAAAAACAGAGAGACACTCTGAGTGACCTGATGAGAGAACTCCCAGAAGACACAAGGAGGAGGACAGATATTGCACAGGAAGTGGGCGCTTCAAACTGGCTAACCACACTACCTATCAGGGCAAAAGGCTTCAACTTAAACAAAAAAGAATTCACTGATGCCCTTGCCCTCAGGTATGGCTGGCCAGTGGATGGGCTCCCAAACATGTGTAACTGTGGCTCACCCTTCAACCAAAATCATGCCTTGACATACAAGAGAGGAGGTTTCGTCTGCATGAGACATGATGAAGTGAGAGACGTAACAGCTCAGATGCTGAAAGAAGTCTGCCACGACGTGACTGTGGAACCCATGCTGCTCCCTCTGCAAGGCGAACACCTCGCCAGACGCACCGCTAATGTTTCGAACGAAGCACGAGTGGATGTTAGCGCCAGAGGGTTTTGGACTGTGGACAAAGGGCATATTTTGACATAAGGATCTTTGATCCCATGGCCCATTGCCACAGAGACCTGACCCTTGATGCAGCCCACAGAAGAAACGAACAAGAGAAGAACAGAGCATATGAAGAAAGAATACAGAATGTGGACCAGGGCTCCTTCACCCCGGTAGTATTCACGACGGCAGGAGGGATGGGACCAAGGGCGCAGAGCTTCTACGCAAGACTCGCCGAAACACTGGCGGATAAGAAACAGCAGCCAAGAAGCAGTGTGGTCGCCTGGATGAGATGCAGGCTGTCCTTCTCCCTCCTGAGGTCAGCCTTGGTCTGCGTGAGAGTAACCAGGTCACCTGCACTCAAAAACACACACACTCACACTCACACACACACACACACACACACACACACACACACACACACACACACACACACACACACACACACACATACTCACTCTGCCCCTCTCCCTGTCCACGCCGTCGCCTCCGGGTGGTCACACACACCACCCTGGCCAGGATCACGCCACCACCACTGCTATCGGCACCGCTATCACCACTGTCGAAGAGGAGAGAGACAGAGTGACCTTTCCTTGTGGCGGCAAAGGTGTGGACGTGGTGTGGCTGTGGTTGTCAGGGTGGAGGAAGAGCTTGTAAGAGGAACACCTGGAGGGGCTGTGGTGGCATAGGTTGTGGAGGGTGTTGTGGTGGTAGTGCCTGGAGGTGTTAGTGTTGTGGTGGTGGTGGTGGTGATGATGGTAGTGGTGTTGTGGTGTTGGTACCTTGAGGTGTTGTTGTTGTGATGGTGGTGGTGGTGATGGTAGTGGTGTTGTGGTGTTAGTACCTTGATTTGGTGTTGTTGTGGTGGTGATGGTGGTGATGATTGTGGTGGTGTTGTGGTGTTATCACCTTGAGGTGTTGTTGTTGTGTTGGTGATGGTGGTGGTGATGGTGGTGATGATCGTAGTACCTGGATGTGCTGTTGTTGTTGTGGTGGTGGTTTTGTAAGTACCTGGAGGTGCTGTTGTTGTTGTTGCGGTAGTGGTGGTGGTGGTACCTGGAGGTGGTGTTGATGTGGTGGTGGTGGTGATAGGGTCGGGCGGATCCGTGCAGGTGGGTGGGTTCTGCAGGTTCGTGTATTGTATTGGACCGTGACATCTGCCGCCCGTTTCTTGGGCTGTGCTTGTCCAGCTGGAAGAGCCGTGAGCCACAATACTAAAGCCAGTGATGTATTTGTACCATGATCGTTGCCTCGTGCATCTTCCTCTGTATCCTTCAATGTTTAGGGTGAAATGCAGAATTTCGTTCAATATATTCGTTGCTTCCACATCCACCTTCAATTTGATCCACTTGTTGTCGCTGTAACACTCGTCAAGGCCAAACCAGGCAAAGAAACTGACTGGTAAAGAAACATATCTTTCTGTCACTACAAGACTAACTCCCTTGAAGTCATCTCCCGGCTTCACGTACACTGTTGTCGACTCACTATATCTTTCTAATTTTTTTCTTCTCTCGAAACAAATTGTCTCCTTCCCTCCTTCACTGACGGCCACCACTTCATGAAGATCCTCACAGTCCCTGGTGCCGTGGGCGCCTCCAAGACGCAGCAGCAGCACCGCCGCCACAGCCACACGCCCCGTCATCACCCCAAGACACCCCAGGCCTTTGTGTCTCTGGTGCCTCCGTGTGTCTATTGGTGTGACGGTGAGGGAGCCGATATGGACGCCGGATATACTCCATGATTATAAAATGCCAACACACACACACACACACACACACACACACACACACAGAAAATGCTCCCTATGTATCATCACTTACACGCCTGTTCCACGTGGTCGTCAGCTGGTATGAAGACTGCTTGTGGCTCATTGTTTACAGGCGTCCCCAAAGTGGTCAGTACAGATCCGCCCAGGGCTCGCCGGACCATTCTGTGCCATGAACGTGAAATAAACGCCCATGAAAACCCGATCGATCTCCTTCACGGCATCTGGAAATGGTTGACGTGAGTGGCGGAAGCGTCTGGCAGCACCGGCCTGGGATTGTCAGACTTCCTTTGCATTTCAGATTTTGTTTGAAGGGGAAGAATAAATTCACTTTCACGTTAAAAAAGTGAAAAATTAATAGATAAATCATAATGGAGAAAAATAATACGAATTATAAATGTAGATATAACTTATTAATGTAGATAGCATTTGTGATACAGGATATGATTTTCGTGGCAGACTCGAACTTTAAAACTACTCAGTAAACATGGTCAATACATTCTGGTGTTGGCACTCTGGCACCTCTCGGACGGAAGTTGTCATCACAGGAAAGTTTCTCGACGCACGCAGAGCAGTGGGGCAACAGAGACGCTAAACATTGTATTATTATGTTCAGTAAACTTTCAAGCACACACAATCCGTTTTATAATGATGTACGGTACTTCTACTGGGGAAAAAAGACACTGAGGAGACAGTGCGATAATTCCCAACTGAAAACGTGGCGCTGGCTACGGCGTGAGGCACAACGTTACCAGATTGTCGTACTCAGCACATTATATTTCCCGGTATCTGCCCTAAGCCTGCCGCCCCCACACAAATAACGATACTTTTTTTTTACAGCTAAGGAGACAGTTCAAGGGCATAAAGGAAAATATATATAAAAAAGCCTGCTACTTACTGCTCCTGAATAGAGGTCAAAGGAGTGTCCAAAAAGAGAGGTCAATTTCGGGAGGAGAGGTGTCCTGATACCCTCCTCTTGAAAGAGTTCAAGTCGTAGGCAGGAGGAAATGCAGATGAAGGAAGATTGTTCCAGAGTTTACCAGCGTGAGGGATGAAAGAGTGAAAATGCTGGTTGACCCTTGCATAAGGGGTTTGGACAGTATAGGGATGAGCATGAGTAGAAAGTCGTATGCAGCGGGGCCGCGGGAGGGGGGGAGGCATGCAGTTAGCAAGTTCAGAGGTTTTAGACCCCTCTTTTCTTGTATTAAGTCAACTCTTTTATCACTCATTAATTACTCCATAAATGATCTCACCGTCTCGTATCCCTGGTAGCGTGATCCGGCTTAAGTTGTTATTGGAGACTGGAGTTCGGGGATAAACAAGGGAAAAAGAAAATATACATTTATTTAAAATTAAATGAAAGTAATTGCCTTACGCAATATTCTATGCTCAGACGATCATAACACTGGCATATTCAGCAATGGATGCAACATATGACAAACGACATGTCTTAAACATAATACTACAATATGTGCTCAGTTGTTGCCAATAATAATAACACTCGTCGTTCCACAAGCAGTGGTTTGTATCTCTCTGCTTACATCACAATCATTATGTACTCTCTTCACAAAATCCTACTACACATTCCTATAGTATAATCTACTACAAGTCACGGAAGCACCAAATACCACACCCAGTGGTTTTACCTTTGCTTTACCTCGCAAACAAATAATCACAATCCTGTCCCACTCACAATCCTACTTCACATCTCCTACATTATAATCTCCAGGACAATACAGTCGGTTTCCCTTAGATTCTCGAATTTCTACTCACGATTAAGATCACAACAGCCATCCTCGGCTGAGTGAGTAGCAGGTCTGCTTGAGGCGAGAACCAAGCTCGGTCTACCTATTCCACTGATTTCTAGGCCACATTTTTCTTTGCTTTAGGCGGACTTACATCCTTGACACGCCCTTAATTATTTACATAACCAGTGGCCAATACTTCCTGTCACACCCATCTGCTCGCTCATTATGTTGTATTGTT
>NC_066528.1:11456547-11474047 GCF_024679095.1 Eriocheir sinensis
AACTCGACATTCCTGAGTACCTAAAGTATCATTTGAGAACCTATTTTTTTTACTTTGGTCCACACAATTTGGAGGATAATGGCGACACACACACACACACACACACACACACACACACACACACGTTACACTTATTTTAATATAGATCAAGATACAGTAATAAAGGAATCACAGAAAGATTAGATGAAGAAAATCTTTTACCATGTTATACATCTATATATAAATAGGTGTAACGTGTGTCTGTGTGTGTGTGAGTCTGTCTGTCTGTCTGTCTGTCTGTGTGTGTGTGTCCTCATTATTCTCCAAACTGTGGTGTGTAGCAAAGTAATTAAGTAGGCTCTCAAATGATACTTAAGGTACTCAGCAGCCCGTTGCAGCCAATGGCTGCAAAGTTTCCATGGCTATGAATCTCTCTCTCTCTCTCTCTCTCTCTCTCTCTCTCTCTCTCTCTCTCTCTCTCTCTCTCTCTCTCTCTCTCTCTCTCTCTCTCTCTCTCTCTAGTCGGTAAGTCGGTAAGTTAGTCGGTAAGTCGGTAAGTCATATGTATATATATATATATATATATATATATATATATATATATATATATATATATATATATATATATATATATATATATATATATATATATGAAAATTGAGTAGATGGAATGCAATAATAAACAACACATACCCAGTGTTCGTCTTCTTTTGCCCAGTGCTGCGAACGTCACCATGTTGACAAATAAATCTCTTGTGGAACAAATTCCACTGTCCTCCATGGTAGTTGCGCTTCACGTTGAAACAGGTGTTATTTTCTTGCATGTAAAGTTCTTTCCAACGCTGAAACTCTTCCTCACATTTCACATTTATACGAAAATGCACTTTGTCTTCGGTCTCACTAACTACCACAGAAGAAAAACCCTCAGCCTCGAACTCTATAACATCTCTAGAACCTGACATGGTGAAGTGCAGCTTCAGACTGATATGTGGCATGACCTGACTCATGAGGTGCACTCATAAGCTTATAGGTCCGTTACTTGAAAATATAGGCTTACTTATTGCCCTCTCTCTCTGTTGGCGGTTACTTGCTTTTCTTGATCTGGAGACGTTTCAGTAATGTTTCAGTGGCCATTGAAAGATACGGCTTCCTTATGAAAATATATATATATATATATTATGAAAATTTACAAGAGTCTTTGAATGTTCTCTCGGCACCTTCTCACTCACGCCTTTACACCACACACGCTGGGCAGAACTAACTATCGCTCACACCCCTTATCACACTCCTGTTAAACCCATACTCAGCACTTTTAAACATCAACACGAGACATACATACATACATACATACATACATACATACATACATACATACATAGGACATACATATATAGGACATACACACATACAACATAAACATCAACACGAGACACACATACATAGATACATACATACATACATACATACATACATACATACATAGGACATACATACATACATAGGACATACACACATACAACATCTCTCTCTCTCTCTCTCTCTCTCTCTCTCTCTCTCTCTCTCTCTCTCTCTCTCTCTCTCTCTCTCTCTCTCTCTCTCTCTCTCTCTCTCTCTCTCTCTCTCTCTCTCTCTCTCTCTCTCTCTCTCTCTCTCTCTCTCTCTCTCCTCTCCTGCAATGTGTGTGTGTGTGTGTGTGTGTGTGTGTGTGTGTGTGTGTGTGTGTGTGTGTGTGTTTCACGTGAGAAGTAAAGTCAGCTGTGAAAAGCACAAGTGCACTACAAAGCATCAGTCCGTTAAATAATTTTTTTATTAGACTCACGCACTCTCTCTCTCTCTCTCTCTCTCTCTCTCTCTCTCTCTCTCTCTCTCTCTCTCTCTCTCTCTCTCTCTCTCTCTGTGTGTGTGTGTGTGTGTGTGTGTGTGTGTGTGTGTGTGAGAGAGAGAGAGAGAGAGAGAGAGAGAGAGAGAGAGAGAGAGAGAGAGAGAGAGAGAGAGAGAGAGAGAGAGAGAGAGAGAGAGAGAGAGAGAGAGAGAGTCAGAGGAGCGCAAGTCTTGTGCTAGGTTTAAGCGAGTCTGCCCTGGAAGTCGCCCGCCGCGTCCCCGCCGCGTCCCGTTCTCGCCGTGGTGCGAGAAGTGTATACAGTTGGTGAATTTGCCTCCGGGTGTGAGGGTGAGGGAGCAGGATGGACGCCGGATATACTTCCCCTGATAATATAATGTAAAGACACACACACACACACACACACACACACACACACACACACGCACACACACACACACACACACACACACACACACACACATACACATATGGCATTTATATATTGACCTTAGCGTGTCCTGTGTTTTGAAGATGGATACTTGTGATATGCGTATGTATTCTCTCTCTCTCTCTCTCTCTCTCTCTCTCTCTCTCTCTCTCTCTCTCTCTCTCTCTGTGGATGAAGTATAAAGACACTCAAAGATTCGTCCTTCTGTTCCCTCGTCTGGTGTGTCGTCGCAGCCACGTCCTCATTTTCTGGGAGGGGATGAACCTGCGTTTTTTACCCTTGTAATTCGGAACAGCACGCGTGTAAGGCATCACTGACTCTCATCAATAGCAAGATTGAAGCGCTGATAGCCGCTGTTTTAGGAGACGGTTATGTTCGGAGAGTAACTCGTAGTAGCGACCCCAACCTGACCTACCTACCTACTGAGTATTCTAGCCCTGCAGGATGACAGGGTGAGGTCAGCCCCGCCCCCGCCCACCCATGTCCCAGGCCTTCTCTCTCTAGGCCTTGGTGTGGTCGGCCTAAACAGTGTAATGCCAAGCTTCTTTTATAGTTGCAAGCTCCTATTTTACGATGACCCTATACAGTCCTTCACATCCACGATTTAAACTATAGCATAAATGGACTAAATAAACATGGCGACTGATACATTTTGCTATGCTTTTATTAATGTTAAGTCACAGGATCAGATAACAGGGGGTCAGCGTGACATAATCATTCATCACACTGTGCAAGCCAAACCCCACGGACAGTCTGACATTCCCGTGAGTCGCGCCGTCCGTGTGTTCCCGAGGCGGCCGCGGCACCACACTGTTCCGGGGAGGGGACGGCGCTGTGCAAAATACCCTAAAGATGCAAGAAAAGCACAGATGTTTGTTACTTCATAGCCGTGTTGTACTAAAAGTTTAGGTTTTCTTTTAACACCGTGAAAGTTGCCTGTAGTAGCTACGTGTTTTGTTCTGTTGTAGCTTCTAGTGTGTCAGGATGGCCGTGGTGCTGGCCCAGGCACGCGTAATGCAGCCTGAGGATTTTGCACAACAGCGGCGGGCACTCGCTGAACCTTGTCACCATCCAACACAACAGTGACGAGTACCTAGGCATGAAACACATCTCCCGCCCCCTCAAAGGTAAAGGGATTAATATGTCACCATCCAACACAACAGTGACGAGTACCTTGGCATGAAACACATCTCCCCGCCCCCTCAAAGGTAAAGGGATTAATATGTCACCATCCAACACAACAGTGACGAGTACCTAGGCATGAAACACATCTCCCGCCCCCTCAAAGGTAAAGGGATTAATATGTCACCATCCAACACAACAGTGACGAGTACCTTGGCATGAAACACATCTCCCCGCCCCCTCAAAGGTAAAGGGATTAATATGTCACCCTCCAACACAACAGTGACGAGTACCTTGGCATGAAACACATCTCCCCGCCCCCTCAAAGGAAAAGGGATTAATATGTCACCCTCCAACACAACAGTGACGAGTACCTTGGCATGAAACACATCTCCCCGCCCCCTCAAAGGAAAAGGGATTAATATGTCACCCTCCAACACAACAGTGACGAGTACCTTGGCATGAAACACATCTCCCCGCCCCCTCAAAGGTAAAGGGATTAATATGTCACCATCCAACACAACAGTGACGAGTACCTTGGCATGAAACACATCTCCCGCCCCCTCAAAGGTAAAGGGATTAATATGTCACCATCCAACACAACAGTAACAAGTACGAAAGCATGAAATACGTTTCCCCTGTCTCCCAACGAGCAAAAAAGATTGACTGATTTCTCACAATCCAAAACAACTTTAACAAGCAGGGAAGCATGAATTACGTCCCCGCCCCCAACGGGAAAAAGATTGACTGATTTATGAAATTAAATACCATAAAAAAAGTTGAAATGACGTGCAAAACGCGGTGCTGCAGACTGATCACATGTATTAATACACGCACGTCAGGGCTGAACACAATATAATGACGTGCACAATGGGGTGCAGCAGACTGATCACATGTATTAATACACGCACGTCAGGGCTGAACACAATATAATGACGTGCACAATGGGGTGCTGCAGACTGATCACATGTATTAATACACGCACGTCAGGGGTGAACACAACAGCATCACACAGTTGCGGAACACTCGCATGGACAAGTCACAGAGCAATACAGAATAGGGATACACATGTACAAGTATTATAGATTAAGATAAGCATCTCAATAAAACCATTTTGATAATCCTTAACAGTATTTCTTAAGACACATGTTTCCTTATTTGTCAACCTGTTAACTAAATCATCGAGATTAGAAAATCAACAACAGGTTCTCAGTAGATCGCTGTAGTTGTATCTTCACTGTCCACTAAAGGTCCCTTCGGCGCCTACAGCAGGACCTGGAGTTGCTGGCGTCACTCCCAGCAGGAATCCAGGGTCTGGGTGTGCCTCTTGGGGGTCATTGCCACACACAGACAGATGCCAAAGAATCTTTTGCAGCAACAAGAGTTTTTTCCTGCTGACAACTGGGATCAAACGCCCCAGCTCCATTTGGAGAACACGAACAACAAATGTCTTCAGCACCCCAATCGTCGTACCTGGCGACTGGATGAGCTTGTTGGCCGTATTGCTGTTAAACAAAACGTCATCCCATAAGTTAACTGCTAACACATAGGTCAGGGTGGGCGCCTTCCCTTGGTGGTGTGGCGTTGTCTTATCTCGGCAAAGTTGTTCCCACAGCCGAGTTTCCCTTCCCTTCCCGTGAGACCATCTGATCGTGGCTCCCATCTCGTGTCCGATAGTTGAATTACTGCTACAGGCGAACAGTCCTCAGCACGGAAGGCGCACAAGTTATAGGAATGGCTGGGGATCAGGCCGCCGACAGGACAATGTTCACGCCTTCCTGCAATGTTTGTCTGGCGTCGTGTCAATCAGCGACATCACCAAGGTTTCCGAAGTCGAGTGGAGCGGGAACAGTCATGCAGGCTAGGCGTGTTAGGGACAAAGTGGCCGTGGAATGGAGGGTGTGCTTCTGACATGCAATGGCTAGAGGTAATCCCTGTTGACCGGTTCGTACAGACTGTTCCCCACGACTACTGTTTCTTCCTGTTCCTTGGCGGTTGCTGTCAGTGAGCCGGGCAGGGGTCGTACAGACTGTTCTCCACGACTTCTGTCTCCTGCTGTTCCCTGGCGGCGGGGGTCACGGGGCCGGGAAAGGGTTCGTACAGACTGTTCTCCATGATGTGCACTGAACCTATCTCCGGTGAGGCTGGAGAAGACAGTGTGCGATACTGGATATCTGAAGAGGTGTAGATTATCATTATTATTATTATTATTATTATTATTATTATTATTATTATTATTATTATTATTATTATTATTATTATTATTATTATTATTATTATAATTAGTAGTAGTAGTAGTACTAGCAGCAGCAGGAATAGTAGTAGTAGTAGTAGTAGTAGTAGTAGTAGCAGCAGCAGTAGTAGTAGTAGTAGCAGCGAAGACCCAGAATGCGAGGCGGTGCTGATGGTGGACGCTGCAAATGCGTTCAACAACATCAATAGGGTAACAGCACTGCACAACATCAAAATCAAGTGCCTTATATTCGCCCAATATATTGAAAATACATACAAGGAACCTGCCAGACTGTTCATCAGCAGTCATAATGACCAACGACTTGGAGACCCGGTGGCCATACAATCCTCAGGGCACCACCCAGGGGGACCCAGTGGCCATGGCAATGTTCGCCCTGGGAATGATGAAGCTGCAGGACATCATCCGCCATGAAAACACCAACGTCAAACAGGTGGCGTATGCGGATGACCTCACCGGGGTAGGAAAGTCTGCAGACCTCAGGAAATGGTGGGACCTCGTCAATGAACACGGCCCTAAAATAGGGTACCGTCCCAACGCCACGAAGTCTGTGGTGACTGTAAAACCAGAGGCATACAATCGGGACAAAACATCATTCCAGGGCAGTAACGTGAAACTGTCAGTGACTGGCGAAAGACACCTTGGGGCAGTCATTGGAACACCTGAATACAGAACCGAATATGTGAAAACAGCTGTAAAGCGCTGGGAGTCCGAACTGCAGAGGCTGAGCGAGATCGCCAAAAACAGAACCGCAGGCAGCCTACGCAGCATTTACTTACGGTGTCAAGCATAAATGGAACTACCTCATGAGGACAGTTCCTGATGTTGCTCCGTTACTAAAACCTCTGGAAGATGCTATCAGAAACACCTTCATACCGGCGATAGCAAATGGGAGATGTCCCAGTGACCAGGAGAGAAGATTGCTGGAGTTGCCGTCAAGAATGGGTGGGCTCGGCATCACCAACCCGCAAAATCTGGCTGAGTCTGAATTCGGGAACTCAATCCGAATCACAGCCTCCTTGACCGGATATATAACCAATCAAATTGAAAGGGGAGAAGACAACTCTCAAGATATTAGGTCACTAAGGAATGAAATCTCCATAAACAGAGAAGAAAAACAGAGAGACACTCTGAGTGACCTGATGAGAGAAGTCCCAGAAGACACAAGGAGGAGGACAGATATTGCACAGGAAGTGGGCGCTTCAAACTGGCTAACCACACTACCTATCAGGGCAAAAGGCTTCAACTTAAACAAAAAAGAATTCACTGATGCCCTTGCCCTCAGGTATGGTTGGCCAGTGGATGGTCTCCCAAACATGTGTAACTGTGGCTCACCCCTCAACCAAAATCATGCCTTGACATACAAGAGAGGAGGTTTCGTCTGCATGAGACATGATGAAGTGAGAGACGTAACAGCTCAGATGCTGAAAGAAGTCTGCCACGACGTGACTGTGGAACCCATGCTGCTCCCTCTGCAAGGCGAACACCTCGCCAGACGCACCGCTAATGTTTCGAACGAAGCACGAGTGGATGTTAGCGCCAGAGGGTTTTGGACTCGTGGACAAAGGGCATATTTTGACATAAGGATCTTTGATCCCATGGCCCATTGCCACAGAGACCTGACCCTTGATGCAGCCCACAGAAGAAACGAACAAGAACAGAGCATATGAAGAAAGAATACAGAATGTGGACCAGGGCTCCTTCACCCCGGTAGTATTCACGACGGCAGGAGGGATGGGACCAAGGGCGCAGAGCTTCTACGCAAGACTCGCCGAAACACTGGCGGATAAGAAACAGCAGCCAAGAAGCAGTGTGGTCGCCTGGATGAGATGCAGGCTGTCCTTCTCCCTCCTGAGGTCAGCCTTGGTCTGCCTGAGAGGAACCAGGTCACCTGCACTCAAAACCACCCACACGCACACGCACACACACACACACACACACACACACACACACACACACACACACACACACACACACACACACACACACACATACTCACTCTGCCCCTCTCCCTGTCCACGCCGTCGCCTCCGGTTGGTCACACACACCACAATGGCCAGGATCACCGCCACCACCACCGCTATCGGCACCGCTATCACCACTGTCGAAGAGGAGAGAGACAGAGTGACCTTTCCTTGTGGCGGCAAAGGTGTGGACATGGTGTGGCTGTGGTTGTCAGGGTGGAGGAAGAGCTTGTAAAAGGAGCACCTGGAGGAGCTGTGGTGGCATAGGTTGTGGAGGGTGTTGTGGTGGTAGTGCCTGGAGGTGTTAGTGTTGTGGTGGTGGTGGTGGTGATGATGGTAGTGGTGTTGTGGTGTTGGTACCTTGAGGTGTTGTTGTTGTGATGGTGGTGGTGGTGATGGTAGTGGTGTTGTGGTGTTAGTACCTTGATTTGGTGTTGTTGTGGTGGTGGTGGTGGTGATGATTGTGGTGGTGTTGTGGTGTTAGCACCTTGAGGTGTTGTTGTTGTGTTGGTGATGGTGGTGGTGATGGTGGTGATGATCGTAGTACCTGGATGTGCTGTTGTTGTTGTGGTGGTGGTTTTGTAAGTACCTGGATGTGCTGTTGTTGTTGTGGTGGTGGTTTTGTAAGTACCTGGAGGTGCTGTTGTTGTTGTTGCGGTAGTGGTGGTGGTGGTACCTGGAGGTGGTGTTGATGTGGTGGTGGTGGTGATAGGGTCGGGCGGATTCGTGCAGGTGGGTGGGTACTGCAGGTTCGTGTATTGTATTGGACCGTGACATCTGCCGCCCGTTTCTTGGGCTGTGCTTGTCCAGCTGGAAAAGCCGTGAGCCACAATACTAAAGCCAGTGATGTATTTGTACCATGATCGTTGCCTCGTGCATCTTCCTCTGTATCCTTCAATGTTTAGGGTGAAATGCAGAATTTCGTTCAATATATTCGTTGCTTCCACATCCACCTTCAATTTGATCCACTTGTTGTCGCTGTAACACTCGTCAAGGCCAAACCAGGCAAAGTAACTGACTGGTAAAGAAACATATCTTTCTGTCACTACAAGACTAACTCCCTTGAAGTCATCTCCCGGCTTCACGTACACTGTTGTCGACTCACTATATCTTTCTAATTCTTTTCTTCTCTTGAAACAAATTGTCTCCTTCCCTCCTTCACTGACGGCCACCACTTCATGAAGATCCTCACAGTCCCTGGTGCCGTGGGCGCCTCCAAGACGCAGCAGGAGCACCGCCGCCACAGCCACACGCCCCGTCATCACCCCAAGACACCCCAGGCCTTTGTGTCTCTGGTGCCTTCGTGTGTCTATTGGTGTGACGGTGAGGGAGCCGATATGGACGCCGGATATACTCCATGATTATAAAATGTCAACACACACACACACACACACACACACACACACACACACACAGAAAATGCTCCCTATGTATCATCACTTACACGCCTGTTCCACGTGGTCATGTCAGCTGGTATGAAGACTGCTTGTGGCTCATTGTTTACAGGCGTCCCCAAAGTGGTCAGTACAGATTCGCCCAGGGCTCGGCGGACCATTCTGTGCCATGAACGTGAAATAAACGCCCATGAAAACCCGATCGATCTCCTTCACGGCATCTGGAAATGGTTGACGTGAGTGGCGGAAGCGTCTGGCAGCACCGGCCTGGGATTGTCAGACTTCCTTTGCATTTCAGATTTTGTTTGAAGGGGAAGAATAAACACACTTTCACGTTAAAAAAGTTAAAAATTAATAGATAAATCATAATGGAGAAAAATAATACGAATTATAAATGTAGATATAACTTATTAATGTAGATAACATTTGTGATACAGGATATGATTTTCGTGGCATACTCGAACTTTAAAACTACTCAGTAAAAATGGTCAATACATTCTGGTGTTGGCACTCTGGCACCTCTCGGACGGAAGTTGTCATCACAGGAAAGTTTCTCGACGCACGCAGAGCAGTGCGGGGCAACAGAGACGCTAAACATTGTATTATTATGTTCACTAAACTATCAAGCACACAAAATCCGTTTTATAATGATGTACGGTACTTCTACTGGGGAAAAAAGACACTGAGGAGACAGTGCGATAATTCCCAACTGAAAACGTGGCGCTGGCTACGGCGTGAGGCACAACGTTACCAGATTGTCGTACTCAGCACATTATATTTCCCGGTATCTGCCCTAAGCCTGCCGCCCCCACACAAATAACGATGCTTTTTTTTTACAGCTAAGGAGACAGTTCAAGGGCATAAAGGAAAATATATAAAAAAAAGCCTGCTACTTACTGCTCCTGAATAGAGGTCAAAGGAGTGTCCAAAAAGAGAGGTCAATTTCGGGAGGAGAGGTGTCCTGATACCCTCCTCTTGAAAGAGTTCAAGTCATAGGCAGGAGGAAATGCAGATGAAGGAAGATTGTTCCAGAGTTTACCAGCGTGAGGGATGAAAGAGTGAAAATGCTGGTTGACAGTATAGGGATGAGCATGAGTAGAAAGTCGTATGCAGCGGGGCCGCGGGAGGGGGGTAGGCATGCAGTTAGCAAGTTCAGAGGAGCAGTCAGCATGAAAATATCGATAGAAGATAGAAAGAGAGGCAACATGGCGGCGGAATTTAAGAGGTAGAAGACTATCAGTATGAGGAGGAGAGCTGATGAGACGAAGAGCCTTTGAATTATGCTTAGTGTTAAAACCTTTGATTATATAGATGTTCTTTATCTAGTGTAAAAGTTAAACCAAGATTCCTAAAACGTTCCTAAAACGCCCATGATTACCGTATTTCTTACTTTTCAAACGCCTGATCAGAGATCCGAAATGATACTTTTTGTTGCCAAATGTTACGTTTTCAAATTTCCCACTGGGAGTTACACTGGCGGTGATGACTGCAGGGTTGCCAGATTATCGTATCCACCATTGTCTTTACCGTTTTTGGACACTTAACTATAGCGAAAAGACACTAATAATTAAACCTTTCACCGGTAACTATAAATAAATGTAGTCATTGGAGTGGAGGAGACAGTTTTTGGGTCGGAAATCGGAAAACATAAGAGGCTGAGTACGACAATCTGGTGACGCAGGTGTCGAATCAGTGTCGGAGTGTTGGTCATTGAGGGTGGGCGTGCAGGTGTGAGTCAGTGTCGGAGTGTTGGTCAGTGAGTGCGGGCGTGCAGGTGTTGAGTCAGTGTCGGAGTGTTGGTCAGTGAGTGCGGGCGTGCAGGTGTGAGTCAGTGTCGGAGTGTTGGTCAGTGAGTGCGGGCGTGCAGGTGTTGAGTCAGTGTCGGAGTGTTGGTCAGTGAGTGCGGGCGTGCAGGTGTTGAGTCAGTGTCGGAGTGTTGGTCAGTGAGTGCGGGCGTGCAGGTGTGAGTCAGTGTCGGAGTGTTGGTCAGTGAGGGCGGGCGTGCAGGTGTTGAGTCAGTGTCGGAGTGTTGGTCAGTGAGGGTGGGCGTGCAGGTGTTGAGTCAGTGTCGGAGTGTTGGTCAGTGAGGGCGGGCGTGCGGGTGGTGGCGTCACGTTGTGCTGACTGATGCGTGGACTAATCCAAAGTTACGGAGACTGAGGCGGGACACAAAGGCCGGGGATATGGAGGTGACAGCCCGGAGCCCCAAAGTGATATGGTAGGAGGCATTTAAGTACTGTTTAGAGAGAGAGAGAGGTTCAAAACACGTGCTCCATTTCTCTCTCTCTCTCTCTCTCTCTCTCTCTCTCTCTCTCTCTCTTCCATGGCTACCACACTCCTACCTTGTATCACCTTTTCAGAGCGTCAAAGTGATATGGTAGGAGTCATTTATGTTGTTTAATTTAATGCTTGTTCAAATTCCTCCACCTCCTCCTCATTTTCACTGTTTTTATCTATATTAACATCTAGTCAAAGAGGCCTAGGGAAGGATGTGAAGGATAGGAGGGATGCAAGACGAGGGGCATAGGAGTTTAATAGAGGATGACTAGGCTATTGCTGGTTAATCTAATGCTTGTTCAAATTCTTCCTTTTTCTCCTCCTCTTCTTCTGCTACCAACATTATTTTTCACCCATTTTCACGGTTTTCATGAATTTACTTAGTGGAAAAAGCCTAGTAAGGGATGTGAGGGATAGCAGCAAAGAGACTATAATACCCGTTCTACAGTCTCCTTGGATAGCAGCGAGGCAGGAAGTGGAGCATAGGAGTGTAATAGAGGAGGGCTAGGCTATTGCAAGTTAGCCTAATAGTTGTTCGGACTCCTCCGCCTCTTCTTCGCCTACCAATTCACCATTTTAACCGCCCATTTTCACGGTTTTCATCACTTAGTCGAAGAGATCTGGGAGGGATGTAAGGGATAGAAGGTAGGAAGAGGGACATAGTTTCATTAGAGGATGGCTAGGCTATTCATGGTTAGCCTAATGGTAGTTCAAATCCCCCCTTCCTCCCCTTCTCTGCGGCCACCAACACGCCATTTTAACACATTTTCACGTTTTCATCACATTTCTTATCATTTCCTCCACTGCATAGCGATATGAATATTGTACACATGTTTCTTGTATTGCTGCAAATCACACCATGTATTGCCTGGGGGTTGGGATGGCGTGCTCCTCCCTTATTTGGTGTGTACGTTAGAACAATGAACCATCAATCATTTAATCAATACATCGTTAAGTAAGCTAAATATGGTAAATACTAAAACCAGAAGTTAGTTATTTAGAAGCAAAAAAGTCATAGGAGTTGAGAAAAATTTATTTATTCTTTTATCATTTATCAATTCATGTTGAGTAATATTGAAGAGAGGGTTGCCACCTTTTTGCGAAATTAATACTAACAATATGGATTATTTTTTTGGTCCCTGACTGAATGCAGTGCAGCAAGAAATGACTTCCGGACAATAGAAGGAAGGCTCGAGGGGGAGAAGCTCCCCCGTCATTGGGTCGCGGGGGGCGAAACCTTCCCGTGAAAGGGGCCGAGAGTGGCGAAGCTACCTCCCCCCCCCTGTTAGGTAGATTACGTAAGGTTGTTAGGTTAGGCTGGTATTTATTCGGTATGCGGTGTGTGGCGGGGCGGCGGCGGGTACACACACACAGGCATTGAAAACTCAATTAGTTAGTTAGGAATTAGGAAGAGGAGGAGGAGGAGGAAAGGGAGGAGGAAGTGACGAGGCAGCTTAGGTTGTATTATACTTGACTTTGAATGAGTAGAGACGGGAAGAATGGAGGAGGAGGAAGGAGAAGAAGGAAGAGGAGGTGGGAGTGTTGAGAGAGAAAGAAGAGTAGGAAGGGGAATAATGAAGTAAAGGAAGAAGAGGAGGAAACATTGAAGAAGGGAGAGGAGGAGGAAGAAGGTGAAGGAGGCAGGCAACAGAAAGCTAGCGGGGTAGAGTCACGGGTAGAAGGAGATCCCCCATCTTTTGGCTCTTCCTCTCGGGGATCGAACCCAGAACCTCTCGGGTGTGAGTCGAATGTGCTAACCATTGCGCCACGGAGCACTTCAACACCTGAGAAATGCATGAAGAAAGAGGAAGAGAAAGAGAAAGAGGACTAAGGAAATTTATAAGAAGGAAATCGTAGATGGAGAAGGATGAAGAAGAAGGAATAGTGAATAGGAGAAGGAGAAGAAGAAAAAGATAATGAAGATAAGGGAGAGAAGGGGGAGTATATAGATGTGTTGTGAAGGGTGGTGGTGGTGATGGTGGTGGTGGTGGTGATGGTGGTGGTGGTGGTGATGATGGTGTTGCGTGTGCCTAGGGAAGAAGAGCCAAGGAGGTGATGAAGAGGAGGAGGAGGAGGAAACATGGCAGGCAGCAGAAAGCCTGTTGGCTCATTACTAGGCTGCCTGCGTTCAGTGATTTAATCAATCCGCTTGCCATAGGAGTGGCTTGCAGGGAAGGATTAAAGCACTTGTGTACCTACTCTTGGGAACGTTCAGTTCACACCCGTTGCAGCAAAGTGGCGATCAATGCGTTTCTTGAAGGAGTTGATGGTCTCTGCGCTAACCACTTCTGCAGGAAGGCTGTTCCAGTGGCGAACAACTCTATTCGAGAAATAACTCCTGCCGATGTCGGTATTGCATCGCTTTGCTTGAATTGTTTTTCCGTTGTTTCTTGTTCTCAGGTTAGTTTGTAGCGTGAAGAGTTTGGAGTGATCAACGTTGCTGAGCTTGTTCAGGTACTTAAAGACTTGTATCATGTCTCCCCGCAGTCGTCTCTTTTCCAACGTGAAGAGGTTGAGTCGCTCGAGTCGTTCTTCATAGGGCTTCGTCCTCAGTGATGAGAGAGAGTAATGGAGCTTTTTGCATTGCCCATCAAGAAATATAACATCTCTCTCTCTCTCTCTCTCTCTCTCTCTCTCTCTCTCTCTCTCTCTCTCTCTCTCTCTCTCTCTCTCTCTCTCTCTCTCTCTCTCTCTCGTCATTTCAAAATATAACACCGTCTGACTTCCACATCCCCTTGCACACACACACACACACACACACACACACACACACACACACACACACACACACACACACACACACACACACACAAACACACACACACAAACACACACAAACACACACACACACACACACACACACACACACACACACACACACACACAGACATGCCAATCGCCGTGTGTGGGGTGTAAGGGGTGCACCAAGAAACGGACAGACACACAGACAGACAGACAGTAATAAGAATAGCGGTAGTTTGATGACGTTGAACCTATTCTTCGTGTACACTCAGCGCAAAGGTATCTGTCACACACACACACACACACACACACACACACAACGAAAATGTATAGGTTTTCACGGAGGAGGCTCAATGTAACTTATTTATTTTTTGTTCTTATTGCTTAAAAAATTACCAGTGGGTTAAAATAGAAAAGTTTAGGTATAAGTTAATTGAATTTCTGTCTTTGTTTGATTTTTTTTTCTTTCCCTTGTGAGAGAGAGAGAGAGAGAGAGAGAGAGAGAGAGAGAGAGAGAGAGAGAGAGAGAGAGAGAGAGAGGGGGGAGGGGAAGAGATGGAATTTTTTTTTTTTACAACAAAGGAGGCAGCTCAAGGGCACACAAAAAAAGAAAAAAATAATAACAAAAAAGCCCGCTACTCGCTGCTCCTAAAAAAAAAAAAAAAAAGAGGTGGCCGAAAGCAAGGTCAAATACGAGAGGAGAGATGTCCTGATACCCTCCTCTTGAAAGAGTTCAAGTCGTAGGCAGGAGGAAATACAGATGAAGGAAGATTGTTCCAGAGTTTACCAGCGTGAGAGATGAAAGAGTGAAGATGCTGGTTAACTCTTGCATAAGGGGTTTGGACAGTATAGGGATGAGCATGAGTAGAAAGTCGAGTGCAGCGAGGCCGCGGGAGGGGGGGAGGCATGCAGTTAGCAAGTTCAGAAGAGCAGTCAGCGTGGAAATATCGAGAGAAGATAGAAAGAGAGGAAACATTGCGGCGGAATTTAAGAGGTAGAAGACTATCAGTATGAGGAGGAGAGCTGATGAGACGAAGAGCCTTAGCCTCCACTCTGTCCAGAAAAGCTGTGTGAGTGGAGCCCCCCCACACATGAGATGCATACTCCATACGAGGGCGGACAAGGCCCCTGTATATGGACAGCAACTGTGCGGGGGAGAAGAACTGGCGGAGACGGTACAGAACGCCCAGCCTCGAGGAAGCTGATTTAGTAAGAGTTAGTAAGTTAATATAAGACCATTGATATTATTGAAAGGGCTAAAAATAGGGGATTGGTCAGAGGGTAGAATTAATGAAGAAAGGGCACTACGTCTGCACCTCATAGAAAAAGGGGGGAGGGTCGTTTTTTTAAAGGGGACTCGTAAATAAAAACCTTGCTCAACTTACAACTACCCACATCTTGAGCCACATCCTTACGCCTCCTAGCCACATCCTCACTAACTTGGTCACGCTGCACGCTAAATTTGCGTATCTACTTATCTATCTATCTATTTATCTATCTACTTAGTTTCCTGGTCTTGGTGAAGGCCTTGGTGAAGGTTAAATATATGGTTTTGTTGTTTATCTCTCTCTCTCTCTCTCTCTCTCTCTCTCTCTCTCTCTCTCTCTCTCTCTCTCTCTCTCTCTCTCTCTCTCTCTCTCTCTCTCTCGTTATTTTGGTCTGAAGTATATTGGAGAAGAGTTCAAATGATTATCGCTGTTTTATGTCTGTCTGTGTGTCTGTCTGTCTGTCTGTCTGTCGGTCTGTATTTACCTTTTTTTTTTTTAATCAAGGGTATAGTACGAAGAGGAAGTGGGTTAGTGGTGAGGTACAGGTGTGGAATAGGAAAGACAGTAGGAGTGTACAGTTGTATGGTGTAGGTTCGTTAGTTGTTCTGGTGTAGTTATTGTTTATCGGGCACCTTATTTGTATACCCCCGGCGTGCTGGGGGTTTGTGTGTTTGGATTGTTTGTGTGTAGAGAGCTAAGCTAAGCTATGGCGTCACTTGTGTGAAGTGATGTGTGGGCGGTTTACCTATCTATCTATCTCTCTATCTCTCTATCTATCTATCTAACAGTATATATCTATTTTTTATTGTTATTATTATGGTTATTATTATTATTATTATTATTATTTTTATTATTATTATTATTATTATTATTATTATTATTATTATTATTATTATTATTATTATTGTTGTTGTTTTTGTTTTAATTTTAGTAGTAGTAGTAGTAGTAGTAGTAGTAGTAGTAGTAGTAGTAGTCGAAGTAATAGTAGTAGTCGTACTAGTAGTAGTAGTAGTTGTAGTAGTTGTAGTAGTAGTAGTCGTAGTCGTAGTCGTAGTCGTAGTAGTAGTAGTCGTAGTAGTAGTAGTAGTCATATTCGTAGTCGTAGTAGTAGTGCTTTCCTTCTTTCTCTGATAAAATAAAAAAACTCATAATAAAAGTCAAACCATATTCACTTAACTTTTCTCTAGTGTGTGTGTGTGTGTGTTTGTGTGTGTGTATGTGTGTGTGTGTGTGTGTGTGTGTGTGTGTGTGTGTGTGTGTGTGTGTGTGTGTGTGTGTGTGTGTGTGTCAAAAGCAAGCAGTGTCCTCGCTAAAATAATAATCCGGAGTCTCGGGTTTCGTTCACGGCTGTCTCAGGACGTTGACTGGTGACATATTTCGAACGTGTCATGACGGTACCGTAGACTTGAGCGGCGGTGGAGGTGATGGTGGAGATGTTGGTAGTGGTGATGGTGGTGGTGGTGGTGGTGGTGGTTGTGTACTCCTTTTCTCCTTTTCATCCTATCTTCTCTTGTTTTCCTTCTTCCAGGCAGTAGAATTTAATGAACATCAAATCCCACTGCTATACTTCCTTTATTTTCCATTTCTTTCTTTTTTATATACGATGGTTGTTTTCTTTTCTCTTTTCCATCCTATCCTCTTATATTTTTCCTTCTTCCAGGCAGTAGAATTTAGAGAACAGCAAATTTCATTGCTAGACTGACTGTCATTTCCATTTCTTTCATTTTTATATACGACGGTTGTGTCTTCTTTTGTCCTCTCTACGCCTCTATACTCTCTATCCCTATCTCCTCTCTATCCCTCTATCCCTCCATCTGCTTTTATGCCTTCAGCTGCCTTTCTTGCTCTAAAAATATCAAACATCAACTTTAGGGTTTACATTATACTCCGTCGGTTCATGTCACACTTCGTCTCCTTAGTTAATTTATCCATAGCGGTGTTTTGCGTGTCTTTCCTGTCTTTGTTATGCCATCAAAGCAGCCTCCTTAACAACAAATGAATATGCATAAAGTTAAGGATTTATGCCATACTACGCTTGACCTCAGTGCTCACATCCGCTTCCCTGGCCTCACTGATCGCCACCGCCTTTCTCTTCGTCAGTGTATTCGTTGGCAACACCTGGTGGCGGTGGTGGTGGTGGTGGTGGTGGTTGTGATGGTGATGGTAGTGGTGGCGGTGGTGGTGGTTGTGGTGGTGATTGTAGTGGTGGCGGTGGTGGTGGTGGTGGTTGTGG
>NC_066528.1:11479047-11486547 GCF_024679095.1 Eriocheir sinensis
CGTAGTACCTGGATTTGCTGTTGTTGTTGTGGTGGTGGTTTTGTAAGTACCTGGAGTTGGTGGTGTTGATGTGGTGGTAGTGGTGGTGGTGGTACCTGGAGGTGGTGGTGTTGATGTGCTGGTGGTGGTGATAGGGTCGGGCGGATCCGTGCAGGTGGGTGGGTTCTGCAGGTTCGTGAATTGTGTTGGACCGTGACATCTGCCGCCCGTTTCTTCGGCTGTACTTGTCCAGCTGGAAGAGCCGTGAGCCACGATACTAAGGCCAGTGATGACTTTGTTCCATGTTGTTTGCCTCGTGCATCTTGCACTGTATCCTTCAATGTTTAGGGTGAAATGCAGAAGTTGGTTCAATATATTCGGTGCTTCCACATCCACCTTCAATTTGATCCACTTGTTGTCGCTGTAACACTCGTTTAGGCCAAACCAGGCTTTTTGAAGATCTTGTGCAGAGATTAGCCCTTGTGTCACTTCAAGACTAACTCCCTTGAAGTCATCTCCCGGCTTCACGTACACTGTTGTCGACTCACTATATCTTCCTGTTTCTCGTCTCTCTTCACAAATTGTCTCCTTCCCTCCTTCACTGACGATCACCACTCCATGAAGATCCTCACAGTCCCTGGTGCCGTGGGTGCCTCCAAGACGCAGCAGGAGCACCGCCGCCACAGCCACACGCCCCGCCATTACCCCAAGACACCCCAGGCCTTTGTGTCTCTGGTGCCTCCGTGTGTCTATTGGTGTGACGGTGAGTGAGCCGATATGGACGCCGGATATACTCCATGATTATAAAATGTCAACACACACACACACACACACACACACACACACACACACACACACACAGAAAATGCTCCCTATGTATCATCACTTACACGCCTGTTCCACGTGGTCATGTCAGCTGGTATGAAGACTGCTTGTGGCTCATTGTTTACAGGCGTCCCCAAAGTGGTCAGTACAGATCCGCCCAGGGCTCGCCGGACCATTCTGTGCCATGAACGTGAAATAAACGCCCATGAAAACCCGATCGATCTCCTTCACGGCCTCTGGAAATGGTTGACGTGAGTGGCGGAAGCGTCTGGCAGCACCGGCCTGGGATTGTCAGATTTCCTTTGCATTTCAGATTTTCAGATTTTGTTTGAAGGAAATAATATGCACACTTTCATGTTAAAAAAAATAAATGAAATATAAATAGATTAATGATAATTGAGAAAAATATTACGAATGATAAATGTAGATATAACTTATTAATGTAGATAACATTTGTGATAAAGGAAATGATTTTCATGGCATACTCGAACTTTAAAACTACTCAGTAAAAATGGTCAATATATTCTGGTGTTGGCACTCTGGCACCTCTCGGACGAACGTTGTTATCACAGGAAAGTTTCACGACAAACGCAGAGCAGTGCGGGGCAACAGAGACGCTTAACATTGTATTATTATGTTCATTAAACTATCAGGCACACACAACCTTTTTTATAATGGTACGGTACTTATACTGGGAAAAAAAAGACACTTATTGAGGACACAGTGCGATAATTCCCAACTGAAAACGTGACGACAACTGAAGGCACAGCGTTACGATGTTGATTGTCGTACTCAGCACATTATATTTCCCGGTATCTGCCTTAAGCCTGCCGCACACACACAAATAACGATACTGAATTATGCTTAGTGTTAAAACCTTTGATTATAGATGTTCTTTTTCTAGTGGAAACGTTAAATCAACGTTCCTAAAACGCCCATCATTACCGTATTTCTTACTTCTCAAACGCCTGATCAGAAATCCGAAATGATACTTTTTTGCTAAATGTTACGTTTTCAAATTTCCACTGCGAATTACTCTGTTGGTGGTGAGCAGCGTTGCCAGATTTTTTTTTTTTTTTTTTTTTTTACAGCAAAGGAGACAGCTCAAGGGCACAAAAAAGTAAACATTAATAAAAAAAAAAGCCCGCTACTCGCTGCTCCTAAAAAAAATCCAAAGAGGTGGCCGAAAGATAAGTCAGTTTCGGGAGGAGAGGTGTCCTGATACCCTCCTCTTGAAAGAGTTCAAGTCGTAGGCAGGAGGAAATACAGATGAAGGAAGATTGTTCCAGAGTTTACCAGCGTGAGGGATGAAAGAGTGAAGATGCTGGTTAACTCTTGCATAAGGGGTTTGGACAGTATAGGGATGAGCATGAGTAGAAAGTCGAGTGCAGCGGGGCCGGGAGGGGGAGGCATGCATTTAGCAAGTTCAGAAGATAAGTCAGCGTGGAAAAATCGATAGAAGATAGAAAGAGAGGCAACATTGCGGCGGAATTTAAGAGGTGTAAGACTATCAGTATGAGGAGGAGAGCTGATGAGACGAAGAGCCTTTGCCTCCACTCTGTCCAGAAGAGCTGTGTGAGTGGAGCCCCCCCACACATGAGATGCATACTCCATACGAGGGCGGACAAGGCCCCTGTATATGGACAGCAACTGTGCAGGGGAGAAGAACTGGCGGAGACGGTACAGAACGCCCAGCCTCGAGGAAGCTGATTTAGTAAGAGATGAGATATGAAGTTTCCAGTTGAGATTTTGAGTTAAGGATAGACCGAGGATGTTTAGTGTTGAGGAAGGTGATAGCTGGGTGTTGTCAAAGAATAGGGATTTTGTTTGGAAGATTGTGTCGAGTGGATGGGTGGAGAAACTGTGTTTTGAGGCGTTGAAGGACACCAGGTTCTTCTTGCCCCAATCGGAAATAATAGTAAGGTCTGAGGCTAAGCGTTCTGCAGCCTCCAGCCTTGAGTCGTTAAGTTCCTGAAGGGTGGGTCTTCTATTAAAAGAAGTTGAATAATGCAGAGTGGAATCATCGGCGTAGGAATGGATAGGACAGTTCGTTTTGGAAAGAAGATCATCAATGAACAACAGAAAAAGAGTGGGAGATAGGACAGAACCCTGTGGGACACCACTGTTAATAGATTTAGGGGAAGAACAGTGACCGTCTACCACGGCAGAAATAGAACGGTCAGAAAGGAAACTGGAGATAAAGGTACAGAGAGAAGGATAGAAACCGTAGGAGGGTAGTTTAGAAAGCAAAGATTTGTGCCAGACCCTATCAAAAGCTTTTGATATGTCCAGCGCAATAGCAAAAGTTTCACCGAAACGGCTAAAAGAGGATGACCAAGAGTCAGTTAAGAAGGCTAGGAGATCACCAGTAGAACGCCCCTTGCGGAACCCATACTGGCGATCAGATAGAAGGTCAGAAGTGCCACCATTGTATTTACCGCTTTTAGACACTTAACTATAGCAAAAAGACACTAATAATACAACCTTTCAACGTTAACTATAGATACATGTAGTTTTTGGAGTGGTGGAGACAGTTTTTTTGTCGGAAATCGGAAAACATAAGAGGCTGAGTACGACAATCTGGTGACGCAGGTGTCGAGTCAGTGTCGGAGTGTTGGTCAGTGAGGAGGGGCGTGCAGGTGTGAGTCAGTGTCGGAGTGTTGGTCAGTGAGGGCGGGCGTGCAGGTGTTGAGTCAGTGTCGGAGTGTTGGTCAGTGAGGGTGGGCGTGCAGGTGTGAGTCAGTGTCGGAGTGTTGGTCAGTGAGGGTGGGCGTGCAGGCGTGAGTCAGTGTCGGAGTGTTGGTCAGTGAGGAGGGGCGTGCAGGTGTGAGTCAGTGTCGGAGTGTTGGTCAGTGAGGGCGGGCGTGCGGGTGTTGAGTCAGTGTCAGGTGTTGGTCAGTGAGGGTGGGCGTGCGGGTGTTGAGTCAGTGTCGGGTGTTGGTCAGTGAGGGTGGGCGTGCAGGTGTTGAGTCAGTGTCAGGTGTTGGTCAGTGAGGGTGGGCGTGCAGGTGTGAGTCAGTGTCAGGTGTTGGTCAGTGAGGGTGGGCGTGCAGGTGTGAGTCAGTGTCAGAGTGTTGGTCAGTGAGGGCGGGGGTGCAGGTGTTGAGTCAGTGTCGGAGTGTTGGTCAGTGAGGGTGGGCGTGCAGGTGTGAGTCAGTGTCGGAGTGTTGGTCAGTGAGGGTGGGCGTGCAGGTGTGAGTCAGTGTAGGAGTGTTGGTCAGTGAGGGCGGGCCTGCGGGTGTTGAGTCAGTGTCGGAGTGTTGGTCAGTGAGGGTGGGCGTGCAGGTGTTGAGTCAGTGTCGGAGTGTTGGTGAATGAGGGCGGGCGTGCAGGTGTGAGTCAGTGTAGGCGTGTTGGTCAGTGATGTTTGGAGTGCAGGTTTGACTCAGTGTAGGAGTGTTGGTCTGTGAGGGTGGGCGTGCAGGTGTTGAGTCAGTGTTGGTCAGTGAGGTTGGGCGTGCAGGTGTGAGTCAGTGTCGGAGTGTTGGTCAGTGAGGGCGGGCGTGCAGGTGTGAGTCAGTGGAGGAGTGTTGGTCAGGGAGGGTGGGCCGGCCGGTGTTGAGTCACTGACTGAGTGTTGGTCAGGGAGGGTGGGCGTGCAGGTGTTGAGTCAGTGTCGGAGTGTTGGTCGGTGAGGGTGGGCGTGCAGGTGTTGAGTCAGTGTAGGAGTTTTGGTAAGTGAGGGTGGGCGTGCAGGTGTTGAGTCAGTGTCGGAGTGTTGGTCAGTGAGGGTGGGCGTGCAGGTGTTGAGTCAGTGTAGGAGTGTTGGTCAGTGAGGGTGGGCGTGCAGGTGTTGAGTCAGTGTCGGAGTGTTGGTCAGTGAGGGTGGGCGTGCAGGTGTTGAGTCAGTGTAGGAGTGTTGGTCAGTGAGGGCGGGCCCTGCGGGTGTTGAGTCAGTGTCGGAGTGTTGGTCAGTGAGGGTGGGCGTGCAGGTGTTGAGTCAGTGTCGGAGTGTTGGTCAGTGAGGGCGGGCGTGCAGGTGGTGGCGTCACGTTGTGCTGACTGATGCGTGGACTAATCCAAAGTTACGGAGACTGAGGCGGGACACAAAGGCCGGGGATATGGAGGTGACAGCCCGGAGCCCCAAAGTGATATGGTAGGAGGCATTTAAGTACTGTTTAGAGAGAGAGAGAGGTTCGAAACACGTGCTCCATTTCTCTCTCTCTCTCTCTCTCTCTCTCTCTCTCTCTCTCTCTCTCTCTCTCCCCCATGGCTACCACACTCCTCCCTTGTATCACCTTTTCAGAGCGTCAAAGTGATATGGTAGGAGTCATTTATGTTGTTTAATTTAATGCTTGTTCAAATTCCTCCACCTCCTCCTCATTTTCACTGTTTTTATCTATATTAATATCTAGTCGAAGAGGCCTAGGGAAGGATGTGAAGGATAGGAGGGATGCAAGACGAGGGGCATAGGAGTTTAATAGAGGATGACTAGGCTATTGCTGCTTAATCTAATGCTTGTTCAAATTCCTCCTTTTTCTCCTCCTCTTCTTCTGCTACCAACATTATTTTTCACCCATTTTCACGGTTTTCATCAATTTACTTAGTGGAAAAAGCCTAGTAAGGGATGTGAGGGATAGCAGCAAAGAGACTATAATACCCGTTCTACAGTCTCCTTGGATAGCAGCGAGGCAGGAAGTGGAGCATAGGAGTGTAATAGAGGAGGGCTAGGCTATTGCAAGTTAGCCTAATAGTTGTTCGGACTCCTCCGCCTCTTCTTCGCCTACCAATTCACCATTTTAACCGCCCATTTTCACGGTTTTCATCACTTAGTCGAAGAGGTCTGGGCGGGATGTAAGGGATAGAAGGTAGGAAGAGGGACATAGTTTCATTAGAGGATGGCTAGGCTATTCATGGTTAGCCTAATGGTAGTTCAAATCCCCCCTTCCTCCCCTTCTCTTCGGCCACCAACACGCTGTTTTAACACATTTTCACGTTTTCATCACATTTCTTATCATTTCCTGCACTGCATAGCGATATGAATATTGTACACATGTTTCTTGTATTGCTCCAAATCACACCATGTATTGCCTGGGGGCTGGGATGGCGTGTTCCTCCCTTATTTGGTGTGTACGTTAGAACAATGAACCATCAATCATTTAATCAATACATCATTAAGTAAGCTAAATATGGTAATTACTAAAACCAGAAGTTAGTTATTTAGAGGCAAAAAAATCATAAGAGTTGAGAAAAATTTATTTATTCTTTTATCATTTATCAATTCATGTTGAGTAATATTGAAGAGAGGGTTGCCACCTTTTAGCGAAATTAATACTAACAATATGGATTATTTTTTTGGTCCCTGACTGAATGCAGTGCAGCAAGAAATGACTTCCGGACAATAGAAGGGAGGCTCGAGGGGGAGAAGCTCCCCCGTCATTGGGTCGTGGGGGGCGAAACCTTCCCGTGAAAGGGGCCGCGAGTGGCGAAGCTACCTCCCCCCCCTGTTAGGTAGATTACGTAAGGTTGTTAGGTTAGGCTGGTATTTATTCGGTATGGGGTGTGTGGCGGGGCGGCGGCGGGTATACACACAGGCATTGAAAACTCCAAAAAAAAAAAAAAAAAATCTCCATAAGAAGAAAAAAAAAAACATACTCTGTCCAGAAATAAGTAGTCGGTGACTCGAAAGGAAAAGGCTATATACCCTCTCTTCAATAATCCCCATTACTTTTTATCCATATAGTTTCTCGTTTATCACCTTTATGTAATTTATCATACGGTTGTAGACTTTTAAACTCAAGGGGGCGTATGAGTCAAAAATATTGAAATGTCCCTTAGAATTACCATTTTCTGTTTGTGTTTCCTGAAAGAAAGTTTGGGTGAGGGAAAACTGTGTTAAAATATTAATGAAATCTGACGCTTGTATTTAGACAGTGATTACCCTTTTATGACCCTCCCTCACGCTGGGAAAGAGAGAGAGAGAGAGAGAGAGAGAGAGAGAGAATGTAGTTTTTGCTAGTCACATTCAGTATCACCACCATCACTACCACTATCATCACCACCACCTCCACCACCACCACTGATGGTGATTGTAGGGGTGATAATGTTGTTACGTGGTGGTGAGTGTATAATGGATGAATCTCTCTCTCTCTCTCTCTCTCTCTCTCTCTCTCTCTCTCTCTCTCTCTCTCTCTCTCTCTGCACCTTTTTTTTTCTCTACCTTTATTTTTTCACTAACTTATTTATTTTTCTGCCTTTTTCTTCGTCATCCTTCATGATCCTCGTTCTCTTACTATCACTCTTCCTCCTTCTCCTTCGACCGTCACTTCGCTGCGTCGGGGGTAAACTGAATATTGAGGTGTTTTCATCTGGTCCTCAATATCGAGGTGCTTTCATCTGCTCCTAAATATCGTGGTGCTTTCATCTGCTCCTCAATATCGAGGTGCTTTCATCTGGTCCTCAATATCGAGGTGCTTTCATCTGCTCCTCAATATCGAGGTGCTTTCATCTGCTCCTCAATATCGAGGTGCTTTCATCTGCTCCTCAATATCGAGGTGCTTTCATCTGCTCCTCAATATCGAGGTGCTTTCATCTGCTCCTCAATATCGAGGTGCTTTCATCTGCTCCTCAATATCGAGGTGCCTTCATTTGCTCCTCAATATCGAGGTGCTTTCATCTATTCCTCAATATCGATGTGCTTTCATCTGCTCCTCAATATCGAGGTGCTTTCATCTGGTCCTCAATATCGAGGTGCTT
>NC_066528.1:11491547-11531547 GCF_024679095.1 Eriocheir sinensis
GTGGTGGCGGTGGTGGTGGTGGTGGTGGTTGTGGTGGTGATGGTAGTGGTGGCGGTGGTGGTGGTTGTGATGGTGATGGTAGTGGTGGTGGTGGTGGTGGTGGTTGTGATGGAGATGGAAGTGGTGGCGGTGGTGGTGGTTGTGATGGTGATGGTAGTGGTGGTGGTGGTGGTGGTTGTGGTGGTGATGGTAGTGGTGGCGGTGGTGGTGGTGGTGGTTGTGATGGTGATGGTAGTGGTGGCGGTGGTGGTGGTTGTGGTGGTGATGGTAGTGGTGGCGGTGGTGGTGGTGGTGGTTGTGATGGTGTTGGTCGTGGTGGTGGTGGTGGTGGTTGTGTTGGTGATGGAAGTGGTGGCGGTGGTGGTGGTGGTGGTTGTGGTGGTGATGGAAGTGGTGGTGGTGGTGGTGGTTGTGATGGTGATGGAAGTGGTGGCGGTGGTGGTGGTGGTGGTTGTGGTGGTGATGGTAGTGGTGGTGGTGGTTGTGATGGAGATGGTAGTGGTGGTGGTGGTAGTGGTTGTGATGGTGATGGAAGTGGTGGCGGTGGTGGTGGTGGTGGTTGTGGTGGTGATGGTAGTGGTGGTGGTTGTGATGGTGATGGAAGTGGTGGCGGTGGTGGTGGTGGTGGTTGTGATGGTGATGGTAGTGGTGGCGGTGGTGGTGGTGGTGGTTGTGATGGTGATGGTAGTGGTGGTGGTGGTGGTGGTTGTGGTGGTGATGGTAGTGGTGGCGGTGGTGGTGGTGGTGGTTGTGATGGTGATGGTAGTGGTGGCGGTTGTGGTGGTTGTGGTGGTGGTAGTGGTGGTGCTTTTTGCTTCATCAGTAGGGTCGTCCTGTTCAGTAACGACATCATTATTAGTAGTGGAGACACTAACCGACCTTGCGGAATGCCGCGTGTTTGTTTGTGTGTGTGTGTGTGTGTGTGTGTGTGTGTGTGTGTGTGTGTGTGTGTGTGTGTGTAATTCACCTCTTGGTCTGCTGCGGGTCTCTCTCGAGACAGCCAGCTGTTCCCCTACGGAAGGAGCTAGAGAGCTCAGTGACCGATCTTTGGGAAGGACTGAGACCACTCACACACAACACACCGCGACAACGAGGTCACAACTCCTCGCCTTACGTCGCGTACCTACTCACTGCTAGGTGAACATGGGCTACACGTGAAAGAAGATAAACGCAACTTATCTTCACCCGGCCGGGGAATTGAACCCCAGTCCTTTTGGTTGTGAGCCAGACTGAGCTACCGGGCCGTGTGTGTGTGTATTTACCTAGTTGTATTTACCTAGTTGTAATTTTACAGGGCCTGGGCTTACGCTCGTGTGGTCCCGTCTCCGTATCTATAATTATACAACTTTTCCTTGAAACTTTGCACACTCTTCGCCGATACTATATCTTCACTTAATCTGTTCCAAACCTCTATATTTCTTTGTGGGAAGCTATATTTCTTTATGTCTCTTGAGCATTTTCCCTTCCTCAACTTTTTACTATGTCCTCTAGTATTCCTGCTGGAAGGTTCCTCTCTTAGTAGCAATTTCTCGTTATCTACTTCTTCCATTTTACTCAATAGCCTATATATTTGTATTAGGTCTCCTCTTTCTCTTCTTTGTTCTAGTGTTGGCAAGTCCATTTCCTTTAGTCTCTCTTCATATGTCAGTCCCTCCAGTTCTGGAACCATTTTTGTTGCCATCCTCTGTATTCTTTCTAGTTTTACTATGTGTTTCTTCATATGTGGAGACCACACTGTTTCCACGTATTCTAGTTTAGGTCTGATCATAGTAGTAATTATTTTTTTCATCATTTCTTTGTCCATGTAGTGGAATGCTATGCCTATATCTCTCACCATGTTATATGTATCACCGAAGATCCGATTTATATGACTTCCTGGTTGCATACAATCTTGCATTATTACTCCCAGGTCTCTCTCTTCATTTACTTTCTTTAATATTTCACCATCTCCCATTTTATATGTCCATTTTGGTCTTTCTACACCTTTTCCCATTTCCATAACATGACATTTCTTCACGTCGAATTTCATCTCCCATTTCTGACTCCATTTCCAAATCTTGTTTAGGTCTTCTTGCAGCTCCTCCAGTGTGTGTGTGTGTGTGTGTGTGTGTGTGTGTGTGTGTGTTTGTGTGTGTGTGTGTGTGTGTGTGTGTGTGTGTGTGTGTGTGTGTGTGTGTGTGTGTGTGTGTGTGTGTGTGTGTGTGTGTGTGTGTGTGTGTGTGTGTGTGTAATAATAATAATAATAATAATAATAATCGGTTTATTTAGTTACGGCAGCCGTCAGGCTGAAAATTTACATATTATAGATACATTTCAACTTCGCTAATGAGGCTTTGGGGTCTGATATGCGTGGGAAGGTTAGGGCGATGGAGCTTGGGGTGGGGGAGATAGGGGGGTGGGGCGAGTTCAGTGTGGTGGTGCCGAAAGGGGGGAAGGTGCGGTCTCTTCAGATGACGGTGAGGTCAGGTCACGTGTCGGTCCGAACGGTACGTTCCGTGCCGGTCACTTTTCGAATAGTGTGAATCAGCCTTAAATCCTCTGGTCAGACGCTGGGCTCAGGTGACAGTTGAAGGTGGTGGTGCAGGTGGGCTGTTTATGGGAGGTCACTCAGGTACCCAGGCTTAGTAGGGAGGTGCTAAGCTATCATGTGCACTATCCTTCCAGTGCGTGTGTGTGTGTGTGTGTGTGTGTGTGTGTGTGTGTGTGTGTGTGTGTGTGTGTGTGTGTGTGTGTGTGTGTGTGTGTGTGTGTGTGTGTGTGTGTGTGTGTGTGTGTGTGTGTGTGTGTGTTCAATTTATTGTTTTCTTGTTTGGTCCATTTTGCTAAAGTCACTAATCTTTTCCTTTCTCCTTTTCACAGGTGAGTCTTCTCTTTACCTAACGGGTGACTGGCCAGGTATGGATTTCAGTGCTTGTGTTACTATTACCCCTCCCCTGTCCCCCCCTCCCTTCCCTCTCTCCCTCCTCTTCCCTCCCTCCCTCCCTCCCTTCCTCCTGTCCCCCTTCTCCCTCTCCCTCTCCTCTCTCCTCCCCTTCTCCTCTCTTCCTCCTCTGTCCCTCCCCTTTCCTCCCCTTCTCCGTCTCCTCCTCCTCTGTCCCTTCCCTTCCCTTTCTCCCTCTCCTCCTCCTCTGTCCCTCCCCTTCCCTCCTTCCTCCTCTGTCCTTCCCCTTTCCTCCCCTTTTCCCTCTCCCCCTCCTCTGTCCCTCCCCTTTTCTCCCCTTCTCCATCTCCCCCTCCTGTCCCTCCCCTTTCCTCCCCTTCTCCCTCTCCCCCTACTCTGTTTTGTACTTAACACAGCCTTTCGTTTGGCATCTCCGCGCATAACCATCCTTACACTTGGCATGTTTAGTCCAGTTCATCGCATTGTCACAATTGCCACATTTCACTTCATTTCACTTCTAGTCGGTGTTGTTTAATTAAGCCAATTAATCGCAGGCAAAGGATCCTCATGCAGTCAGCAGAGGGAGCACGACAGACTTGAATGTGTCACAGGCCATGTCGAGCTACAGACTGAATACATGAACCCAATAGTGCTAAAACTGATCAGAGGTTGTGTCAGGCTATTAAAAAATGTTAAGGTGAGGTCAGGTCAACTGCTGAGGTTTTGAGCCCCTGATGTCAGGTCTACCGGTGAGGTTTTGGCCGCACGCTGCAGTCATGTCATCAACTGAAGAATTGCCCCCCCATCTCTTCCCAACTGAAGAATTGCACCCCCAACTCTGCCCAACTGAAGAATCGCCCCCAACTCTGCCCAACTGAAGAATCGCCCCCAACTCTGCGCAACTGAAGAATTGCACCCTCAACTCTGCCCAACTGAAGAATCGCCCCAACTCTGCCCAACTGAAGAATTGCACCCCAACTCTGCCCAACTGAAGAATTGCACCAACTCTGCCCAACTGAAGAATTGCCCCAACTCTGCCCAACTGAAGAATTGCACCTAACTCTGCCCAACTGAAGAATTGCCCCAACTCTGCCCAACTGAAGAATTGCCCCAACTCTGCCCAACTGAAGAATTGCCCCCAACTCTGCCCAACTGAAGAATTGCCCCAACTCTGCCCAACTGAAGCTGAAGAATTGCTCCTCAACTCTGCCCAACTGAAGAATTGCCCCCAACTCTGCCCAACTGAAGAATTGCCCCCAACTCTGCCCAACTGAAGAATTGCACCCCCAACTCTGCCCAACTGAAGAATTGCCCCTCCAACTCTGCCCAGCTGAAGAATTGCGCCTCAACTCTGCCCAACTGAAGAATTGCACCCCCAACTCTGCCCAACTGAAGAATTGCACCCCCAACTCTGCCCAACTGAAGAATTGCACCCAACTCTGCCCAACTGAAGAATTGCCCAACTCTGCCCAACTGAAGAATTGCCCGCCAACTCTGTCCAACTGAAGAATTGCACCCCCAACTCTGCCCAACTGAAGAATTGTATCCCAAACTCTGCCCAACTGAAGATTTGCTCCCCCAACTCTGCCCAACTGAAGAATTGCACCCCCCAACCCTGCCCAACTGAAGAATTGCCCCACACTCTGCCCAACTGAAGAATTGCAACCCCGAACTCTGCCCAACTGAAGAATTGCCCCACCTCTGCGCAACTGAAGAATTGCACCCCAACTCTGCCCAACTGAAGAATTGCACCCCAACTCTGCCCAACTGAAGAATTGCACCCCAACTCTGCCCAACTGAAGAATTGCACAACTCTGCCCAACTGAAGAATTGCCCAACTCTGCCCAACTGAAGAATTGCACCCCAACTCTGCCCAACTGAAGAATTGCCCCAACTCTGCCCAACTGAAGAATTGCCCCAACTCTGCAACTCTGCCCAACTGAAGAATTGCCCCAACTCTGCCCAACTGAAGAATTGCACCCCAACTCTGCCCAACTGAAGAATTGCCCAACTCTGCCCAACTGAAGAATTGCCCCAACTCTGCCCAACTGAAGAATTGCCCCAACTCTGCCCAACTGAAGAATTGCCCCAACTCTGCCCAACTGAAGAATTGCCCCAACTCTGCCCAACTGAAGAATTGCCCCAACTCTGCCCAACTGAAGAATTGCCCCAACTCTGCCCAACTGAAGAATTGCCCCAACTCTTCCCAACTGAAGAATTGTACCCAAACTCTGCCCAACTGAAGAATTGCCCCCTAACTCTGCCCAACTGAAGAATTGCCCCAACTCTGCCCAACTGAAGAATTGCACCCCAACTCTGCCCAACTGAAGAATTGCCCTAACTCTGCCCAACTGAAGAATTGCCCCCAACTCTGCCCAACTGAAGAATTGCACCCACCACTCTGCCCAACTGAAGAATTGCCCCAACTCTGCCCAACTGAAGAATTGCCCCAACTCTGCCCAACTGAAGAATTGCCCCAACTCTGCCCAACTGAAGAATTGCCCCAACTCTGCCCAACTGAAGAATTACCACCAACTCTGCCCAACTGAAGAATTGCCCTAACTCTGCCCAACTGAAGAATTGCCCCAACTCTGCCCAACTGAAGAATTGCCCCAACTCTGCCCAACTGAAGAATTGCACCCAACTCTGCCCAACTGAAGAATTCCCCAACTCTGCCCAACTGAAGAATTGCCCCAACTCTGCCCAACTGAAGAATTGCCCCAACTCTGCCCAACTGAAGAATTGCCCCAACTCTGCCCAACTGAAGAATTACCCAACTCTGCCCAACTGAAGAATTGCCCCGACTCTGCCCAACTGAAGAATTGCACCCCCAACTCTGCCCAACTGAAGAATTGCCCCCAATTCTGCCCAACTGAAGAATTGCACGCCCAACTCTGCCCAACTGAATAATTGCACCCCAACTCTGCCCAACTGAAGAATTGCTCCTCAACTCTGCCCAACTGAAGAATTGCCCCAACTCTGCCCAACTGAAGAATTGCCCCAACTATGCCCAACTGAAGAATTGCCCCCAACTCTGCCCAACTGAAGAATTGCCTCAACTCTGCCCAACTGAAGAATTGCCCCAACTCTGCCCAACTGAAGAATTGCCCCCAGGTCTGCCCAACTGAAGAATTGCCCCCAACTCTGCTCAACTGAAGAATTGCCCCCAACTCTGCCCAACTAAAGAATTGCACCCCTAACTCTGCCCAACTGAAGAATTGCCCCCAACCTCTTCTCAACTGAATAATTACACCCAACTCTGCACAACTGAAGTATTGCATCCCCCAACTCTGCCGAACTTAAGACTTGCACCCCCAAATCTGCTAAACTGAAGAATTGCCCCAACTCTGCCCAACTGAAGAACTGCACCCCAACTCTGCCCAACTGAAGAATTGCACCCCAACTCTGCCCAACTGAAGATTTGCCCCAACTCTGCCCTACTGATGAATTGCCCCCAACTCTGCCCAACTGAAGAATTGCACCCCCAACTCTGCCCATCTGATGAATTGCCCCAGCAACTCTGCCCAACTGAAGAATTGCACCCCAACTCTGCCCAACTGAAGAATTGCCCCCAACTCTGCCCAACTGAAGAATTACCTCCAACTCTGCCCAACTGAAGAATTGCACCCTAACTCTGCCCAACTGAAGAATTGCACCCCAACTCTGCCCAACTGAAGAATTGCACCCCAACTATGCCCAACTGAAGAATTGCCCCAACTCTGCCCAACTGAAGAATTGCACCCCCAACTCTGCCCAACTGAAGAATTGTACCCCAACTGTGCCCAACTGAAGAATTGCCCCCCAACTCTGCCCAACTGAAGAATTGCACCCCCCAACTCTGCCCAACTGAAGAATTACACCCCAACTCTGCCCAACTGAAGAATTGCACCCTCAACTCTGCCCAACTGAAGAATTGCCCCCAACTCTGCCCAACTGAAGAATTGTACCCCCAACTCTGCCCAACTGAAGAATTGCCCCCCAACTCTGCCCAACTGAAGAATTGCCCCCCAACTCTGCCCAACTGAAGAATTGCCCCTCAACTCTGCCCAACTGAAGAATTGCCCCCCAACTCTGCCCAACTGAAGAATTGCACACTAACTCTGCCCAACTGAAGAATTGCACCCCAACTCTGCCCAACTGAAGAATTGCCCCAAATCTGCCCAACTGAAGAATTGCACCCCAACTCTGCCCAACTGAAGAATTGCACCCCAACTCTGCCAAACTTAAGAATTGCCCCCCAACTCTGCCCAACTGAAGAATTGCCCCAAACTCTGCCCAACTGAAGAATTGCACCCCAACTCTGCCCAACTGAAGAATTACCCCAACTCTGCCCAACTGAAGAATTGCCCCCAACTCTGCCCAACTGAAGAACTGCCCCCAACTCTGCCCAACTGAAGAATTGCCCCCAACTCTGCCCAACTGAAGAATTGCACCCAACACTGCCCAACTGAAGAATTGCCCCCCAACTCTGCCCAACTGAAGAACTGCCCCCACAACCCTGCCCAACTGAATATTTGCACCCCACTCTCTGCCCAACTGAAGAATTGCCCCCGAACGCTGCCCAACTGAAGAATTGCCCCCAACTCTGCCCAACTGAAGAATTGCCCCCAACTCTGCCCAACTGAAGAATTGCCCCCAACTCTGCCCAACTGAAGAATTGCCCCCAACTCTGCCCAACTGAAGAATTGCACCCCCAGCTCTGCCCAACTGAAGAATTGCCCCCAACTCTGCCCAACTGAAGAATTGCCCCCAACTCTGCCCAGCTGAAGAATTGCACCCAACTCTGCCCAACTGAAGAATTGCTCCCAACTCTGCCCAACTGAAGAATTGCCCCCCAAACTCTGCCCAACTGAAGAATTGCCCCCAGCTCTGCCCAACTGAAGAATTGCCCCCAACTCTGCCCAACTGAAGAATTGCACCCCCAACTCTGCCCAACTGAATTATTGGAGCCCCAACTCTGCCCAACTGAAGAATTGCCCCAACTCTGCCCAACTGAAGAATTGCACCCCAACTCTGCCCAACTGAAGAATTGCCCCAGCTCTGCCCAACTGAAGAATTGCCCCAACTCTACCCAACTGAAGAATTGCCCCCAACTCTGCCCAGCTGAAGAATTGCACCCCAACTCTGCCCAACTGAAGAATTGCCCCAACTCTGCCCAACTGAAGAATTGCCCCAACTCTGCCCAACTGAAGAATTGGCCCCCCAACTCTGCCCAACTGAAGAATTGCCCCCAACTCTGCCCAACTGAAGAATTGCACCCCAACTCTGCCCAACTGAAGAATTGCCCCAACTCTGCCCAACTGAAGAATTGCCCCAACTCTGCCCAACTGAAGAATTGCCCCAACTCTGCTCAACTGAAGAATTACCCCCAACTCTGCCCAACTGAAGAATTGCACCCCAACTCTGCCCAACTGAAGAATTGCCCTAACTCTGCCCAACTGAAGAATTGCACCCCAACTCTGCCCAACTGAAGAATTGCACCCAACTCTGCCCAACTGAAGAATTGCACCCAACTCTGCCCAACTGAAGAATTGCACCCCAACTCTGCCCAACTGAAGAATTGCACCCCAACTCTGCCCAACTGAAGAATTGCCCCAACTCTGCCCAACTGAAGAATTGCCCTAACTCTGCCCAACTGAAAAAATGCCCCCCAACTCTGCCCAACTGAAGAATTGCCCCCCAAACTCTGCCCAACTGAAGAATTGCCCCCAAACTCTGCCCAACTGAAGAATTGCCCCCAACTCTGCCCAACTGAAGAATTACCCCCCAACTCTGCTCAACTAAAGAATTGCATCCCCAACTCTACCCAACTGAAGAATTGCCCCCAACTCTGCCAAACCGAAGAATTGCCCCAACTCTGCCCAACTGAAGAATTGCGGCCCAGCTCTGCCCAACTGAAGAATTGCCCAACTCTGCCCAACTGAAGAATTGCCCCCAACTCTGCCCAACTGAAGAATTGCCCCCAACTATGCCCAACTGAAGAATTGCCCCAAACTCTGCCCAACTGAAGAACTACCCCCAACTCTGCCCAACTGAAGAATTGCCCCCAGCTCTGCCCAACTGAAGAATTGCCCCAACTCTGCCCAACTGAAGAATTGCCCCAACTCTGCCCAACTGAAGAATTGCACCTAACTCTGCCCAACTGAAGAAGGGCCCCCAACTCTGCCCAACTGAAGAATTACCCCCAACTCTGCCCAACTGAAGAATTGCCCCAACGCTGCCCAACTGAAGAATTGCCCCAACTCTGCCCAACTGAAGAATACCCCAACTCTGCCCAACTGAAGAATTGCCCTGACTCTGCCCAACTGAAGAATTGCACCCCCAACTCTGCCCAACTGAAGAATTGCCCCCAACTCTGCTCAACTGAAGAACTACCCCCCAACTCTGCCCAACTGAAGAATTACCCCTTAACTCTACCCAACTGAAGAATTGCCCCCCCAACCCTGCCCAACTGAATAATTGCACGCCCAATCTGCCCAACTGAATAATTGCACCCCCAACTCTGCCGAACTAAAGAATTGCACCCCCAACTGACATACGGACAACTCTGCCCAACTGAAGAATTGGCCCCCCAACTCTGGCCAACTGAAGAATTGCACCCCCAGCTCTGCCCAACTGAAGAATTGCACCCCCAACTCTGCCCAACTGAAGAATTGGCCCCCCAACTCTGCCCAACTGAAGAATTGGCCCCCCAACTCTGCCCAACTGAAGAATTGCACCCCTAACTATGCCCAACTGAAGAATTGTACCCCAACTCTGCCCAACTGAAGAATTGTACCCCAACTCTGCCCAACTGAAGAAGTGCCCCCCATCTCTGCCCAACTGAAGAATTGCCCCGCAACTCTGCCCAACTGAAGAATTGGCCCCCCAACTCTGCCCAACTGAAGAATTGGCCCCCCAACTCTGCCCAACTGAAGAATTGGCCCCCCAACTCTGCCCAACTGAAGAATTGGCCCCAACTCTGCCCAACTGAAGAATTGCCCCCCAACTCTGCCCAACTGAAGAATTGCCCCCCAACTCTGCCCAACTGAAGAATTGCACCCCCAACTCTGCCCAACTGAAGAATTGCCCCCCCCAACTCTGCCCAACTGAAGAATTGCACACCCGAACTCTGCCCAACTGAAGAATTGCACCCCCAACTCTGCCCAACTGAAGAATTGCACACCCCAACTCTGCCCAACTGAAGAATCGCCCCACCAGAGCGGTCTTGGGGGGCAATTGTTCAGTTATCATATTTACCGACATACAAGGAATGCAGGTCACAGCATTTATCACATTTACTGATATACAAGGGGTGTAGGTTACCTCTTTCATCACATGTACTGACATACAAGGTGTGCAGGTCATCCCATTTATCACATTTACTGACATACAAAGGGTGTAGGTTACCTCTTTCATCACATGTACTGACATACAAGGGGTGCAGGTTATCTCATTTATCACATTTACTGACATACAAGGGGTGTAGGTTATCTCATTTATCACATGTACTGACATACAAGGGGTGCAGGTTATCTCATTTATCACATTTACTGACATACAAGGGGTGCAGGTTATCTCTTTTATCACATTTACTGACATACAAGGGGTTGAGGAAGAAACTTTCATATATCAAGCAATTTTCAAATTCAAAACCTACGTCATCATTTACTTAAGAAAAATAATAGATAAACTTAGGTGGGACGGATCACAATAAGCAGTCGACAAAAGACACGGTACCGTGTCTTAATTCATTAATTCGTTCACCCTCTGTTTGTAAGCAAAGCCCGCGCATGCGCAATGTGGATGTGATGTCTTAGGATACGTGGATAGCAGATGACACCTCACCGGACAACAACAACCTTACTCTTGCGAAATCTTTCAGCACATGAGGGAACACACACACACACACACACACACACACACACACACACACACACACACACACACACACCCTTTCCTTCCATTCAATTTCCTTTTTCCAGTTTATATTTGTTTATTTATTTACTTATCTTTTTGTTGATCTGTTTTTCTGTCTGTTTCTATCAGTCACTTTCTGGTGCGTGTTGACACTTTTTTTCCATTCATTTCCTTCCTTCCTTGGCGATGCTTCCTCGTCTTCGCCTTTGTAGGTACGTCACACCCTCCAGGGCCAGGGTGACGGAGGTGTGCACCGAGGACACGCGCAGCTCTAGTGTGTGTGTGTGTGTGTGTGTGTGTGTGTGTGTGTGTGTGTGTGTGTGTGTGTGTGTGTGTGTGCCCCCAACTTGTCCTTTGCTGAGAGAACTTTAATTTTAGTGCTGCACGTAGTCATTGTTTTATGTTATAGTCTACGGTTGTTCTGAGTCTGTTCGTCCGTTCTCTCTCTCTCTCTCTCTCTCTCTCTCTCTCTCTCTCTCTCTCCCTGTGTTACTTGTTATTCGCTTCCGTTCTCATCAGATTATGTTTTTTTCAGGGTAACTTTGATGAACTATTGTGATTTTTTTTTCTCTTTATTGGGTGGTAACCTTTTTTTCCTAGCAATTTTCTCTTTCTTTTCTTTCTTTTTCTTTATTGTCTCTATCTTCTTCTTCTTCTTCTTCTTCTTCTTCTTCTTCCTCTTCCTTGTCTCACCTTTAAAGGAGAAGGAGGAGGAGGAGGAAGAGGAGGAGGAGACGTACTGTACTGGAGGAGGAAAGGTTAGAGAGAGAGAGAGAGAGAGAGAGAGAGAGAGAGAGAGAGAGAGAGAGAGAGAGAGAGAGAGAGAGAGAGAGAAATAAATAATATGATGCCCCTCCTTTAATCTAATATGATGTCACCAACATATTATCAATCGTTTATAGTTTGTTACCACGACTGCACAAGTATTACATACTTTTAAACAACATTCCAAGTGTTCTTGATATATCTGGTCTCCATGCTGTGTTTACGTTAATGTGACTTCTGCTCCCGAGCTTCTTTGGGGAGCTGTTCAATGTCTGGAGCATATTCTCTCATTTTCTACGATAATTTGGACAATTTTAAGTAGGTGCCTGGAGCCACACAGGTCTCTTGAAAGAGCCGCATGGGGCTCCGGAGCCTTAGGTTGCCGACACCTGGACTATGGAGTCCAGTTATAAATGCCTCTCCATGCAGCAGACCACTACAACAAGCAAGGATGCACTGATGGAAAATAAATGAGTTTGAAACAATCTGTATCCCAAAACCTCTTAACATTATAGAAAACACCAGTAAAGACTATCGAGATGGTTATCAATGCCCCGACAGCAGATCCAAACAAGTCAGGAATGCGTCGTAGGAATGTGGCGCCCCTTTTTAAGGAACAATACGTATGCGCAAAATATCTAACTATGTTTGTTGTAAATGCCACGCCCTGCACAGCAGACCCACACATGGGATAGGGAATGCGTCGTATATTGGAAAGCGGCGCGCCATATCTCTGAGAGCACGTGCAACATCTATCACTCTTTGGTCGCGTGAAGACAAGCTTGATCACCGGAAGGCGACGGCGATATCACGAGAGCTAAACTGCCTTACCATTCCCCTAACCCGTGGGTGCTTACCATTTTGGCCTTAATGTCCTTAGCGGCGAAGGGTCACTATTCTGCAGCGCTGTGTTACTGTTTGAGCGAGGATGGGGGACTGGCGGGGGAAAATGGCTCGCATTCTTAAAGGCCACAACGCCCAAGGCACACGTGTACGGCAAGGCTTTCCAAGGAGGGGTAGTTTATGACCCTGGTGGGGTCTGACCCTTCTTCTGTGCCATGAACCTGAAAAACACTCATTAGAACCCGATATTTCCAGGGTAGATTATGACCCTGGTGGTAGTCTGACCCTTCTTCTGTCCCATGAACCTGAAACAACACTCATTAGAACCCGATCTCTCCAGGGGTAGATTATGACCCTGGTGGTAGTCTGACACTTCTTCTGTACCATGAACCTGAAAAACGTCATTAGAACCCGATATTTCCAGGGTAGTTTATGACCCTGGTGGTAGTCTGACTCTTCTTCTGTACCATGAACCTGAAAAACACTCATTAGAACCCGATATCTCCAGGGTAGTTTTATGACCCTGGTGGTAGTCTGACTCTTCTTCTGTACCATGAACCTGAAAAACCCTCATTAGAGCCCGATATTTCCAGGGTAGTTTTATGACCCTGGTGGTAGTCTGACTCTTCTTCTGTACCATGAACCTGAAAAACCTTAGAAACCGATATTTCCAGGGTAGTTTTATGACCCTGGTGGTAGTCTGACCCTTCTTCTGTACCATGACCTAGAAAACCCTCATTAGAACCCGACATTTCCAGGGGTAGTTTTGTGACCCTGTTGGTAGTCTGACCCTTCTTCTGTACCCTGAACCTGAAAAAACCCTCATTAGAACCCGACATTTCCAGGGGTAGTTTTATGACCCTGGTGGTAGTCTGATTCTTCTTTTGTGCCATAAACCTAAAAAAAAACACATTAGAACCCGATATTTCCAAAGGTAGCTTTTCCCTTCCCTTCATTGCCCATCCCTTCCCCTTCCCTCCTTTAATCCTTAGACATTCAAACCCAGAGAATTTAAACCCAGGGAATTTTTAACTCACAAATTTAAACACTTTCAAATTCAAGCCCTTAGAAATTTAAACCACAAAGAATATCCTTCCTCTTCCCTTCCCTTCCCTTCCCTTCCCTTCCCTTCCCTTTACTTCCTTATCCTTCCCTTCCCATCTCTTCCCTTCCCTTGCCTTCTCTTCCTTACCCTTCCCTTCCCTTTACTTCCTTATCCTTCCCTTCCCATCTCTTCCCTTCCCTTGCCTTCTCTTCCTTACCCTTCCCTTCCCTTTACTCCCTTACTCTTCCCTTCCCATCTCTTCCCTTCCCTTGCCTTCTCTTCCTTACCCTTCCCTTCCCTTTATTTCTTTACCCTTTCCTTCCCATCTCTTCCCATCCCTTGCCTTCTCTTCCTTACCCTTCCCTTCCCTTTTCTTCCTTATCCTTCCCTTCCCATCTCTTCCCTTCCCTTGCCTTCTCTTCCTTACCCTTCCCTTCCCTTTACTTCCTTACCCTTCCCTTCCCTTTACTTCCTTACCCTTCCCTTCCCATCTCTTCCCTTCCCTTGCCTTCTCTTCCTTACCCTTCCCTTGTTTAAAGGATTCAGTGATATTAATGCGGAAGATTACTTTACAATTGATCGATCAAATATAACAAGAAGAAATCACAATTTGAAGATAAGTGGCAAAAGATTCTCGTCGCACGAAGCTAAACACTTCTTCTTCAATCGAGTTGTTAATGTTTGGAACTCTCTACCCTGTGATTTCGTTGATAGTACAACAGTTACGGCCTTCAAGAATAGATTAGACAAGTGTTTTGAATCCAACCAGCAACTAAGATATTACTCATTGTCGTAATAACGTTAAGTTCTTTCGAATACTGGTGTCCTTGTCCGCTTTTATCGCCCGGTTAGTGTTAGCAGTAATGGTAGTTCTTTCCTCTTTCTTACATAAATTCCATTCAGTTTTTCCATGCTGCATGGTTCTTTTTCCTTTCCTGCCAGCTTTGGCTGGAGGGATGGGGGGGGGGTGGGGAGGAGCCTTCGCCTTTGCTGTCCTTCATCTTCCACCTTTGATTAGATAGTTAGTGTAGCTTGTCACAAACAGCCTCGTAAGGACCAGCAGGTCTGCTGTTGTTTGCTCTTTCTTTGTGTTTCTTTGTGTTCCTTCCCTTTACTCCCTTATCCTTCCCTTCCCTTTACTTCCTTATCCTTCCCTTCCTATCTCTTCCCTTCCCTTCCCATCTCTTCCCTTCCCTTGCCTTCTCTTCCTTACCCTTCCCTTCCCTTTACTTCCTTACCCTTCCCTTCCCATCTCTTCCCTTCCCTTGCCTTCTCTTCCTTACCCTTCCCTTCCCTTTATTTCTTTACCCTTTCCTTCCCATCTCTTCCCTTCCCTTGCCTTCTCTTCCATACCCTTCCCTTCCCTTTTCTTCCTTACCCTTCCCTTCCCTTTACTTCCTTACCCTTCCCTTCCCATCTCTTCCCTTCCCTTGCCTTCTCTTCCTTACCCTTCCCTTTACTTCCTTACCCTTCCCTTCCCATCTCTTCCCTTCCCTTGCCTTCTCTTCCTTACCCTTCCCTTCCCTTTACTTCCTTACCCTTCCCTTCCCATCTCTCCCCTTCCCTTGCCTTCTCTTCCTTACCCTTCCCTTCCCTTTACTTCCTTACCCTTCCCTTCTCATCTCTTCCCTTCCCTTGCCTTCTCTTCCTTACCCTTCCCTTCCCTTTACTTCCTTACCCTTCCCTTCCCATCTCTTCCCTTCCCTTGCCTTCTCTTCCTTACCTTTCCCTTTCCCTTTACTTCCTTACCCTTCCCTTCCCTTTACTTCCTTACCCTTCCCTTCCCATCTCTTCCCTTCCCTTGCCTTCTCTTCCTTACCCTTCCCTTCCATTTACTTCCTTACCCTACCCTTCCCATCTCCTTCCCTTCCTTCCTTCTTCCTTCCCTTCCATTCTCATCTCTTCCCTTCCCTTGCCTTCTCTTCCTTACCCTTCCCTTCCCTTTACTTCCTTACCCTTCCCTTCCCTTTACTTCCTTACCCTTCCCTTCCCATCTCTCCCCTTCCCTTGCCTTCTCTTCCTTACCCTTCCCTTCCCTTTACTTCCTTACCCTTCCCTTCCCATCTCTTCCCTTCCCTTGCCTTCTCTTCCTTACCCTTCCCTTCCCTTTACTTCCTTACCTTTACCTTCCCATCCCTTCCTTTCCTTGCCCATCCCTTCCGTTCCCTTCCCTTTCTTTCCTACCCTATCCTAACCTACCTTCCACATCCCTTCCCACCTTTCCTTCCTCTTCCCTTCCTTACCCATCCCTTCCCTTCCCTTGCCTTCCCTCCCTCCCCTTCCCTGCCCTCCCTAACCCTTAACACAGTATATCTCGGCCTCGGAAACACACTGCAATAATCTGGTGGCAATATTTCTCCATTTGTTTAATATTTTTTTTCTATTCCACATGTTTTTTTTTGTCATCTTAAGTATCTTCCTCCTCCACCTCCTCCTCCTCCTCCTCCGCGTCCTCCACCTCTGTCTAGTTTTTTCGTGTTATCTCTCTCTCTCTCTCTCTCTCTTTCTTATATTTTCATTATTATTTTTTGTAATTTTCTTCATTCCTTTTTCGTTCCTTTTCTCCTTGTTATCGTGTTTACTGTCATTCCTTTGTCTTCTTTTTCTTCTTCTCTTCCTTTCGTCTTTCTCTTCCTCCATTATTCTCTTTTATTTGTGTCTCTCCGTTCCTCCTCCGTCCCCCTCCCCACCCCCCCCCCCACCACCACCACCATCACCATCACCACCGCCACCAACACCTCCACCACCACCACCATCACCATCACCACCATCATCACCACCACCACCGTCATCTACACCACCACCACCACCACCATCATCACCGCCACCACCACCTCCACCATCACCACCACCACCATCACCACCACCACTACCACCACCACCACCACCACCTCCATTATCACCACAACCACCACCACCACCACCACCACGACCACCACCACCACCACCACCACGACCTCCACCATCACCACCACCACCACCACCATCACCACCACCACCATCCTCACCACCACCACCATCAACACCACCACCATCACCACCACCACCACCACCACCTCTATCACCACCGCCACTGTTATCACGCTGACTCCACCGACACACACTACCACTCCTGTTATTATTATTACCGTTACTACTACTACTACTACTACTACTACTACTACTACTACTACTACTTATAAAAGATACCTTCACCCTTGTTTATTTTTCCCGGCACATAGTCATGCAAGGCTCCATAAATTGGAGGGTTAATGAAATGGAATAGAGTCACATAATTGACTGCTCTTTCGGCCACCTCTTCGGATTCTTTACAGGAGCATGCGAGTAGCGGCTTTTTTTATTGTTTCCTTTTTTTGTGCCCTTGTGCTGTCTCCTTTGCTCTAAAAAGAGAGAGAGAGAGAGAGAGAGAGAGAGAGAGAGAGAGAGAGAGAATATAAGTGGACGATAGAAAACATGCCAAATATTGAAGCGGAGGAGAAATTAAAAAGAGGAGAAAACTTAACAGGAATATATAAGTGAATAATATGAATAGATAAGTGAATAAATACGTAAGTGGAAAGCAGAAAAAGAAGTGGAGGGGGGGGATTTGACACTCTCTCTCTCTCTCTCTCTCTCTCTCTCTATCTCTATATCTCTCTCTCTCTCTCTCTCTCTCTCTCTCTCTCTCTCTCTCTCTCTCTCTCTCTCTCTCTCTCTCTCTCTCTCTCTCTCTCTCTCTCTCTCTCTCTCTCTCTCTCTCTCTCTCTCTCTCTCTCTCTCTCTCTCTCTCTCTCTCTCTCTCTCTCTCTCTCTCTCTCTCTCTCTCTCTCGTCCATTCTTATTGTTGTTCGTAATACATTTTCCTGTTGTTTGTAGCACACTGCGGACACTGACTTTTGGGTGGTTGTTGTTGTTGTTGGTGGTGGTGTTGTTGTTGCACGTTGATTATACCTTCCTATTTTTGTCTTGTTTTGTTATTCCTTTATTTAAATTTTTGTTATTTATTATCCGTTGGTTTTGTTTCGTTGTTTCGTTCTTTTGTTCTTTTCTGTTTTCTTGTTATTTTTTTGTTATTATTTGTTTTGTTTCGTTGTTTTTATATTTTGTTATTTTGTTTTGTTATTTTGTTATTTGTTGTCTTCGTTATCTCGCGTCCATTCTCCCCCATCTTGTTTCTTATCGTTTATGTTTTCTTTTCCTTCCAAGAAAATCAAAGGGAAGAAAAACCAGCACGCGAGAGACAACAGAAAGAGGTCAGCCAAAGCGTACGAACTGGGGGTCCCGAGATACCATAAGAGACGCACGCCAAGGAGAGGTGGAGAGGGTCCGAGGCGTTGATGTATTTCCTAATGTATTTCCGGGAGATCAGAGGGAAGGGAGTGGCAAAGACTCATTACTCTATACACACTCACACTGACGCAATCCCCCACCCTCTGTCTATTACAACTCTCCCTATTTGCCTTTATTAATGTGAGCGAACACAGGCTAGATTTATCATGCGTCCTGTTTATATTTGTCATACACACACACACACACACACACACACACACACACACACACACACACAGACACACACATTATCTACATTTCCTGCGTCTTGCATCTCCTTATTTGGCCATACTCTACTTACCATACACTTGTGGGTTTTCCATGCACGCTTTCAGACACAAACAAGCGGTCATAATCATCTTGCCAGCAGGGGACGGCATCCGTGTTAGCCTTTTGATATTATTAGTTTTTATAGTATCATGTATGTACATTATAATATACACATTACATCCGTTCAGGGCACTTTTATCTACTCGAAGCATAAGAAAACTGGGATAAATGAACACATGTCTGGGGAAGAGAGAGAGAGAGAGAGAGAGAGAGAGAGAGAGAGAGAGAGAGAGAGAGAGAGAGAGAGAGAGAGAGAGAGAGAGAGAGAGAGAGAGAGAGAGAGAGAGAGAGAGAGAGAGAGAGAGAGAGAGAGAGGAAGAGAGAGAGAGAGAAGAGAGACAGAGGAAGGGAGACACGAGAGAGAGAATAGACACAGGGAGGAAGGAGACACGAGAGGGAGACTAGACAAGGAGGAAGGGAGACACGAGAGGAGACTAGACACAGGGAGGAAGGGAGACACGAGAGGGAGACTAGACACAGGAGGAAGGAGACACGAGAGGGAGACTAGACACAGGGAGGAAGGGAGACACGAGGGAGACTAGACACAGGAGGAAGGGAGACACGAGAGGGAGACTAGACACAGGGAGGAAGGGAGACACGAGGGAGACTAGACACAGGGAGGAAGGGAGACACGAGAGGAGACTAGACACAGGGAGGAAGGGAGACACGAGAGGGAGACTAGACACAGCGAGGAAGGGAGACACGAGAGGAGACTAGACACAGGGAGGAAGGGAGACACGAGAGGGAGACTAGACACAGGAGGAAGGGAGACACGAGAGGAGACTAGACACAGGAGGAAGGGAGACACGAGAGGGAGACTAGACACAGGGAGGAAGGGAGACACGAGAGGGAGACTAGACACAGGAGGAAGGAGACACGAGAGGGAGACTAGACACAGGGAGGAAGGAGACACGAGAGGGAGACTAGACACAGGAGGAAGGGAGACACGAGAGGGAGACTAGACACAGGGAGGAAGGGAGACACGAGAGGAGACTAGACACAGGGAGGAAGGGAGACACGAGAGGAGACTAGACACAGGAGGAAGGGAGACACGAGAGGGAGACTAGACACAGGGAGGAAGGGAGACACGAGAGGGAGACTAGACACAGGGAGGAAGGGAGACACGAGAGTGAGACTAGACACAGGGATGAAGGGAGACACGAGAGGGAGAATAGACACAGGGAGGAAGGAGACACGAGGGAGACTAGACACAGGGAGGAAGGGAGACACGAGAGGAGACTAGACACAGGAGGAAGGGAGACACGAGAGGGAGACTAGACACAGGGAGGAAGGGAGACACGAGAGTGAGACTAGACACAGGGAGGAAGGGAGACACGAGAGGGAGACTAGACACCGGGAGGAAGGGAGACACGAGAGGAGACTAGACACAGGAGGAAGGGAGACACGAGAGGAGACTAGACACAGGAGGAAGGAGACACGAGAGGGAGACTAGACACAGGGAGGAAGGGAGACACGAGAGGGAGACTAGACACAGGGAGGAAGGGAGACACGAGAGGGAGACTAGACACAGGGAGGAAGGGAGACACGAGAGGGAGATTAGACACAGGGAGGAAGGGAGACACGAGAGGGAGACTAGACACAGGGAGGAAGGGAGACACGAGAGGAAGACTAGACACAGGGAGGAAGGGAGACACGAGAGGGAGACTAGACACAGGGAGGAAGGGAGACACGAGAGGGAGATTAGACAGGAGGTAAAAAGTACTACTACTACTACTACTACTACTACTACTACTACTACTACTAAAACTACTACTACTACTACTACTACTACTACTACTACAACTAAAACTACTATTACTACTACTAGTACTACTACTACTACTACTACTACTAAAACTACTCTTACTACTACTACTACTACTACTACTACTACTACTACTACTACTACTAAAACTACTACTACTACTACTACTACTACTACTACTACTACTACTACTACTACTACTACTACTACTACTACTAAAACTACTACTAAAACTACTACTACTACTACTACTACTACTACAAAAACTACTATTACTACTACAACATAAATGATACCTCCACCCATGTTTATTTTCCCGACACATAATCATGGAGGGCTCCATAGTTTGGAGGTCATTAGCCCCAACTCTGTTCGCTAATGACTGTGGCATCCAACCATATCCCTAATACTATCTGACACTAAATCACCTATCGTCTATTACGTCTAGATCCCCCTTTCCTTCCCTACTCAAGTCACTCCCGACCCACCCTAATGTCACTCTCCACCACTGTGGCTTCATAGTCCATATTGGAGATGGTGGCGGCTTTTGGGCCAGTGTCTGGTGCCCCTGAGACATAGGATGGCCGACCTGAGCAGGGAGAACGAGAGGCGACACCTCATCCAGGCGACAACGTGGCTCCTTGGCTGATGCTTCTTTTCTGAGATTAGCTCCGCGAGGCGTGTGTAGAAGCATTGGGCCCTGGGACCCATCCCGTGTGTGTGGTGAAGACGACTACTAAAACTACTACTACTACTACTACTACTACTACTACTACTACTACTACTGCTACTACTACTACTACTAAAACTACTACTGCTACTACTACTACTACTACTACTACTACTACTACTGCTAACTATAGTGTATGACGAACATTATTATAGCGAAGCTTTAACATTAGTGACATAGGTATGTAGGATAGATGCAACCGACTAACTAGAGTGTATAGCGAAGTTTTATCATAAGTAGGATAAACATATAACAGACAAGCTAGAGTATATAGCAAACTTTATTATAGTGAAACTAACATGGTGACATCTGTTGGGTATGTGTAACAGGCTAACTGGAGTGTGTGGCGAACAATACTGTGGCGAAGTTTTAACATAGTGACATACGTAGGATATATGTAACAGGGTAACTGGAGTGTGTGGCGAACAATACTGTGGCGAAGTTTTAACATGGTGACATCTGTAGGATATGTGTAACAGGCTAACTGGAGTGTGTGGCGAACAATACTGTGGCGAAGTTTTAACCCGTGGGCTTCGGCTATGGGTAAGCCGAGAAGTGGCCGAGAAACGACAAAATTACACTGCATTTTGAGACTAAGAAAAGAGCATGGAACTTATATCAGAGTACTCCTCTCATAACCATAAAGCCGTTAAAAATATTTACTTTTACTCAAACTCAATTATTTTTGGGTCGTGTTTGTTACAAAATAAACAGTCTCGTGCCTTGTGGCATCTATACGAGAGTCGCTTGTTGTTTGCTATAGAGAATTTGACAAGTGATTACTGTATGGATAGCTAATTTAGTCTACCATGACCATACAGCAACACCTATGATAAAAAAGCCCACCTCAAGATCACTCACCCACGATAATGACTCAGGACATTCATGGTGGGTTGCTCTATGCCACCACCGCCTACAATTAGCTCGAATTAAGGGTTTTATGGAGAGCCCTTTTTAGGGTCCACTGTATCACTGCCACGAGTCGTGAAAGCCCTGAAAAGGGTCTGCCGACGTTCTCGGGCTAACATGGTGACATACGTAGGATTAATATAAGCCAAAAGAAAATCATCGCAATGAAACTAAAAAAATAAAATAAAAGATAAAACTGATTGAAGTAAAAAAAAAAAACATAATATAATAAAATAAAAATCTAATAATAATACGAGCCCTTGGCAGGAACAATCATGGAGGGAAAACACGCAACAAGCTGAGAGTGAACACTGGCACCAGAAATATGACGCAAAAAAGTGAACACTGGCACCAGAAATATGACGCAAAAAAGTGAACACTGGCACCAGAAATATGACGCAAAAAAGTGAACACTGGCACCAGATATATGAAGCAAAAAGTGAACACTGGCACCAGAAATATGACGCAAAAAGTGAACACTGGCACCAGAAATATGACCTAAAAGTGAACACTGGCACCAGAAATATGAAGCAAAAAGTGAACATTGGCACCAGAAATATGAAGCAAAAGTGAACACTGGCACCAGAAATATGACGCAAAAAGTGAACACTGGCACCAGAAATATGAACCAAAAAAGTGAACACTGGCACTAGAAATATAACGCAAAAAAGTGAACACTGGCACCAGAAATATGAAGCACAAAAGTGAACACTGGCACCAGAAATATGACGCAAAAAAGTGAAAAAGTGAAAAAAGAAAAGAAATTGTCGAAACAACAAAACTCGCTTAGAAATATATTGCATGTTCACTCCTCCTCCTCCTCCTCCTCCTCCTCCTCCCCCCTCTCGTCTTCCTCTGCATCCTCTTCCTACTCCTCCTCCTCCTCCCCCACCTCCCCTAATCCTCCTTCTTCTCCTCTTCTTCATCCTCCTCATCCTTTTCCTCCTCTTCCTCCTCCCCCTCCTTCACGCCATCACCCCTGCTTGTCTGGACGGCACGGTGCCGTCCCCTGCTTGTCTGGAGGGCACGGTGCCGTCCCCTGCTTGTCTGGAGGGCACGGTGCCGCTCCCTGCTTGTCTGGAGGGCACGGTGCCGTCCCCTGCTTGTCTGGAGGGCATGGTGCTGCCCCCTGCTTGTCTGGAGGGCACGGTGCTGCTCCCTGCTTGTCTGGAGGGCACGGTGCTGCCCCCTGCTTATCTGGAGGGCACGGTTCTGCCCCTTGCTTGTCTGGAGGGCACGGTGCTGCCCCCTGCTTGTCTGGAGGGCACGGTGCCGTCCCCTGCTTGTCTGGAGGGCATGGTGCTGCCCCCTGCTTGTCTGGAGGGCACGGTGCTGCCCCCTGCACGGTGCTGCCCCCTGCTTGCCTGGAGGGCTCAATGCTGCCCCCTGCCTGTCTGGAGGGCTCGGTGCTGCCCCCTGCTTGTCTGGAGGGCTCGGTGCTGCACCCTGCACGGTGCTGCCCCCTGCTAGTCTGGAGGGCACGGTGCTGCCCCTGCACGGTGCGGCCCCCAGCTTGTCTGGAGGGCACGGTGCTGCCCCCTGCTTGTGTGGAGGGCACGGTGCTGCCCCCTGCTTGTCTGGAGGGCACGGTGCTGCCCCCTGCTTGTCTGGAGGGCACGGTGCTGCCCCTGCTTGTCTGGAGGGCACGGTGCTGCCCCTGCTTGTCTGGAGGACACGGTGCTGCCCCTGCTAGTCTGGAGGGCACGGTGCTGCCCCCTGCTTGTCTGGAGGACACGGTGCTGCCCCCTGCTAGTCTGGAGGGCACGGTGCTGCCCCCGGCTTGTCTGGAGGGTAACGGTGCTGCCCCCTGCTTGTCTGGAGGGCATGGGGCTGCCCCCTGCTGGTCTGGAGGGCACGGTGCTGCCTGCTTGTCTGGAGGACACGGTGCTGCCCCCTGCTTGTCTGGACGGCACGGTGCTGCCCCCTGCTTGTCTGGAGGACTCGGTGCTGCCCCCTGCTAGTCTGGAGGGCACGGTGCTGCCCCCTGCTAGTCTGGAGGGCACGGTGCTGCCCCCTGCTTGTCTGGAGGGTCACGGTGTTGCCCCCTGCTTGTCTGGAGGGCACGGTGCTGCCCCCTACTTGTCTGGAGGGCACGGTGCTGCCCCTGCTTGTCTGGAGGGTCACGGTGTTGCCCCCTGATTGTCTGGATGGCACTCCGCTGACCCCTGCTTGTCTGGATTGCACGGTGCTGCTGGCTCCTGCACGGTGTTGCCCCATGCTTATCTGGAGGGCACGGTGCTGCCCCCTGCACGGTGCTGCCCCCTGCTTGTCTGGAGGGCACGGTGTTGCCGCCTGCACGGTGCTGCCCCCTGCTTGTCTGGAGGGCACGGTGCTGCCCCCTGCAGGTTGCCCTCATCTTGCAGTGCTCACCCCTGCGGGCGTGCTGGCCTGGGTGTGTCAGCAGCCGGGGCCCCGTGCGTCGGAGCGGGGTCATGCAGCCACGCTCACTTTTGTGACCCCTGAGGTGTGCCCGGAGGGCTCTCCGGGGTCAGGTAGTTTCCGTCATCGTAGTCTGAATCTTCGTCTACGTGGCATTGTGAATGCTCGGCGACATTTTCGTAGATTGGAGGCTCGGCGACATTTTCGTAGATTGGAGGCTCGGCGACATTTTCGTAGATTGAGGCTCCGGCATCTTCGTAGATGTGCCCTCGTCGTCGCCGAAGTACAGGTAGTCGGGCTCCTGCTGCCGCGTCGCCACGCGCGGGGCACGGTGGGGCCTGGGCGGCGCCACGTCCACGTAATTGTCGTAGACTTGTACCTCGCCGCAGATGCACCAGGAGGCGACCAGTCCGCGCCGCGTCGGCACGCGGGGCACTACGGGAAGAGTGTGACCATTACGACGACGACGACCGTCACGAGAGAGAGAGAGAGAGAGAGAGAGAGAGAGAGAGAGAGAGGGGGGGGGGGAAACGTGTGTGCAAGTGTGTGTGTGTGTGTGTGTGTGTGTGTGTGTGTGTGTGTGTGTGTGTGTGTGTGTGTGTGTGTGTATGTGTGTATGTGTGTGTGTGTGTGTGTGTGTGTGTGTGTGTGTGTGTGTGTGTAATAATAATAATAATAATAATAATAATAATAATAATAATAATAATAATAATAATAATAATAATAATAATAATAATAATAATAATAATAATAATAATAATAATAATAGGTTTATTAATGTAAGGCAGTCGTATGGCTGAAAATATAGAAATTAAAAATCCAAGAAACTAATAGTAAATAGGCTACACTAGAGGGAGGGAGAGGGTGGGGGGGGTTTGGGAGAGCTAAAAATAGAGACATAAGGGAGAGGGAGGGTGGTGTGAAGGGGGCACTTAGAGGGGTAGCGGTGAGGTGCTAATCTCCACCGCGGCCCTTTGGGTATGACTGTCACTGGGCATTGTTTATCATCCGCACCATCGCGGGCACTGCGCTACGTTTGTAACGGTCGGTTCGCGGCGCTCTGAAGGGGTTGAGTTTGTTGTGGTGTCTGGTGAAGCGGGTGGGGGGAGGCGCGTCGGTGGCAGGATGAAGAAGCAGGGAGATTCCGAATTTTTTGAGGGCGTCCTGGTGCTTGTCAGAGAGCCTCGGGAGCCTCATTGTGGCCAGGGCATTGTTGTAGGTGTGGTAGTCAGGGCCTAAAATGACCCTGAATGCCCTCTTTTGAACCCTCTCAAGCTGCTGTTGTTGGGTGAGGGTAAGGGACGATGACCACGCCGGGGAGGCATACATTAGCTTTGACAATATGAATGATGAATAAATACTGCACAGCTCAGCAGCTGGTGCGCCCAGCGTTCTAAGTCTACGCAGCATGTACAGCTTGTAGGAGGCTGCTCTGACGGTGTTGAAGACGTGGAGCTTCCAGTTGAGCTGGTAGTCCACAGTGATGCAGAGTAGTTTGGTTGACTGGACAACCTGGAGGTGGTGTGAGCCAATAGACAGCAGCGGAGGTGGCACATCTCTCTTGGACGTGCAAACGTGCATCACCATGGTCTTGGTGTGGTTGATAGGTTGTCAACCGTCCATGCCTGAAGGTTGTCGAGCGACGCTTGAAGAGGTGCATAGTCAGGATCTCTGTTGTTGACGGGGACGCCCAAGGTGCTGTCGTCGACATATTTCCAGCGATGCGGTGTGTCCATGAGGGCGTTGTTAATGAGCACCAAAAAGCAAAGCGGACCCATTTTAGTGCCTTGCGGGACGCCACACGTCAGCTCAAGAGGAGGGGAGACCGAGCCCTGGGAGCGAACTATTTGCTGGCGTGTGCTGAGGAAATCAGTCAGCCACGATACTAAATTAGGGTGAAGCCCCAGCTCAATGGCCTTAGTAATGACAACAGTGTGGTCTACAAGGTCAAATGCTTTCCTGAAGTCGACAAAAGCAAGGGCAAGGGAGGAGGTGTCTCGTTTGTCCAGGTGGCTGTGTATGAAATCTAGAAAGCTGACCAGGCAATGAGTGGTGGAGGAGTGCTTCATGTTGCCAAATTGTTGGATGTCTATGAGGCTACCAATATCATCATAAGCCCAGTAAAAAATAAAATCTTCACAAATGAGGCTGGGAATGGGCGTGTGTAAGTAAGTAAGTAAGTAAGTAATGTTTATTGCCATAATATATACACATTGATATATACATATATATATATAATTATAATTCTGGCAACGAATCTAGCCTGTCAAGCCGAAGCTTCCCGACAGACTGTATATTTATTACATTGTACTATTCTTATCTTTCTAAAGGTTGCAGATAGCTCCCAACCATAAACCTAAATACAAATATACAATAAATAACAACATTAACTATAATACCAGATGAAGTTATAATAGTTATATCTAAAATGTTAACTATAATAACAACTACAACAGCATCAACAATAATAATAATAATAATAATAATAATAATAATAATAATAATAATAATAATAATAATAATAATAATAATAATAACAACAATAATAAAAATAATATGGACAATAGTACTATGCAATTCACTGATTAGATTTAATAATGTAAATTTGTGTTCATGTTTCAGGAATAAATTATAATTTTAACCGTGATTGTTTTGGATTGCAAATAAGTGTGTTTTTACTGACTTTTTAAATAGAGAGAAATTATTACTATTAAGGAGATTTTTTATTTCTACTGGCAAAGAATTCCAAACTTGAGGTCCTGAGCATAAAATACTATTTCTGAAAAGAACTGTCCTGAACTGTGGAGAGATAAGATTTATATTGTTCCTGCTAGTATTATGCACTGTATTAATAACTTGAAAAGGATGAGTTCCATGCATCAGTGCGAGGTTTTTATAAATAAATAATAGTAGAAAATAACAATGAATGTTTTTAAAATTAAGAAATCTATGTGTGGAAAATACGTTATGTGTGGAATCAAACTTGTTCATGTAAAACATACACCTAAATATCTTATTTTGAGAAACCTGAAGATTTTTAAGAAAGGAAGGCCACGTACACGCCCACACAGATACACAATAAATGAGATGCGGGTAACAAAGTGTATAATAAATACTGATAAGTGCTTCTTGTGTAAGGCTATTTCTTATTCGATACAGTATGCCACATATCCTAGATAGTTTATTTGCAACAGAATTAATTTGGTATTTCAATTGATATTTTGATCTATGACAACGCCCAAAAACTTAGTATAAGAAACTCGTTCAAGTACTTTTCCTTCAAGTGTTATAGGTGGCATGTTAGTAGTGACTGATCGGTTTTGAAAGATAATGTATTTTGTTTTAGTGATATTTAACCTTAACTTATTATGTTTAAGCCACATATTAATTGAATTGAGCTCATTATTAATGTTTATATGCAACTATTTATATTTTATCATCTAATAGTAAATTAGTGTCGTCAGCATAAATTGTATACTAAAATTAATTACTAGAAGTGACAATATCATTAATATATAATAGAAAAAGAAAAGGTCCTAGTATAGATACTTGCTGTACACCCATTTGATAGGCTTGAAAGAAGAATATTTAGAATTACAGTAAACAGCTTGAAATCGATTTGTTAAATAATTTTGAATAATTCTAAAGGAACTCCCCGAATCCCAAAATTACTAAGTTTACTTAATAGAATTTTATGACATAGCGAATCGAAAGCCTTAGAAAGATCTAAAAAAATTCCAACTAAATAATGTTTCTTTTCCAGATATTTATACACATTATTGGTAAACTGAAATATGGCCGACTCAGTAGAGCGCCCTGGTCTAAAACCATGCTGACAATTCGAAAATAAATTATTTTTCTCAATGAAATTTACAAGACGAGTGCATATCACTTTTTCAAAGACTTTACTGAACACAGGAAGAATTGATATAGGTCTGTAGTTATTGACATCATCTCTATTATCTGACTTAAACAATGGAATAATTTTAGCTTTCTTAAGTTCGTCCGGAAAAACTCCTTTCTTTAATGTGAGGTTAACTATGTGTGTTAATGGCAAGGAAATTATGTTGGCAGTTTGTCTTACGACCAAGTGAGTAATTTCATCAAACCCATCTGATGTACCTTTTAATGTCTTAAGAAAGTTTTCAATTTCTATCTGTGTAGCTGGTGATAAGTATACCGAGTAATTAGGTGAGTTGTGTAAATATGTCATATATTCATCCCCTACTATATCATGATCTAGCCCCCCAGCCTTCAAAAATGGTCATTAAATGTTTCAGAAATGTCAGTACAATGTGGCTTTAATTCAATAACTGTATGTTTAGCACCTGTGCATCTACCAAGAATAGTATTAATGGATCTCCAGTGTTGTTTTGGATTACCTTGGCTATTAAGTAACTGCTCTTGGTTATACTTCTTCTTGGCTAATTTTAAAAGTGACGTTAATTTATTTCTATATATTATATAAGGCTCCTTAAACGTTAAAGGCCATTTATGAGCTAGTTTTTCAAGTCGATGTTTTCTCTAATACTATTCTTAAGAGCTAGAGTAATGTGGACTACGTTCCTTTTTAAAACTAAATTTAATTTTCTTTCCGGAAAACACTTATCAAAACATGTTTTAAATTTACTGTAAAATAAATTGTAGGCCTCATTAGCACATATACAATTTAATGTGTCACCCAATTAGTTTGTGAGATAGTATTACTAAATTTTTCAAGTGAGTCCTGATTATATATTTTTTTTGTTTGTGTGTGTGTGTTTGTGTTTGTGTATCTGTGTGTGTGTGTGTGTGTGTGTGTGTGTGTGTGTGTGTGTGTGTGTGTGTGTGTGTGTGTAATTCACTCAGCCTCATCACGAGCTGGACTCGCTTTCGCCAGCAGGTACTCTCCCGACGTGAGCAAATGCATGCTCATTATCGTCGATCTCTGGGTACTGCCAGGACCTCACACACCACACACCCCATCTTCTTTGCTCCAGGAGGAACAGTAACCACTCTAGTCAACTGAAAGAATCCGGCCTGAGAGGGGCTGGAACTGCCGCCTGTTTGGCTGTTAGGCTTCAGCGGAGCGCTCTACCGATTGAGCCACCGGAGAGGGGAGTGTGTGTGTGTGTGTGTGTGTGTGTGTGTGTGTGTGTGTGTGTTTGCGCCCGGAGCCGTGGCCGCCACTCAGCCGTGGAAGATTCAACTTGAAAACTTAAGCCGCCAACTCTTTAGATTTCTACAGTAAACTCGCGGCACTCAGGTGGCTTTAGGGTAGAAATTAGGCACACCCATACACACACACACACACACACACACACACAACACACACACACACACACACACACACACACACACACACACACACACACACACACACACACACACACACACACACACACACACACACACACACACACACACACACACACACACACACACACACACACACACACACACACACACACACACACACACACACACTCACCCTGCCCCTCTCCCTGTCCACGCCGTCGCCTCCGGTAGGTCACACACACCACAATGGCCAGGATCACCGCCACCACCACCGCTATCGGCACCGCTATCACCACTGTCGAAGAGGAGAGAGACAGAGTGACCTTTCCTTGTGGCGGCGAAGGTGTGGACGTGGTGTGGCTGTGGTTGTCAGGGTGGAGGAAGAGCTTGTAAGAGGAACACCTGAAGGGGCTGTGGTGGCAGAGGTTGTGGAGGGTGTTGTGGTGGTAGTGCCTGGAGGTGGTGGTGGTGGTGATGGTGGTAATGATAGTAGTGGATGTTGTGGTGGTAGTACCTTGATTTGGTGTTGTTGTGGTGGTGGTGGTGGTGATGATGGTTGTGGTGTTGTGGTGTTGGTACCTTGAGGTGTTGTTGTTGTGGTGGTCGTGGTGATGATGGTAGTGATGTTGTGGTGTTAGTACCTTGAGGTGTTGTTGTTGTGTTGGTGATGGTTGTGATGATGGTGGTGATAATTGTAGTACCTGGATGTGCTGTTGTTGTTGTGATAGGGTCGGGCGGATCCGTGCAGGTGTTTGGGTTCTGCAGGTTGGTGAATTCTTCCGGACCGTGACATCTGCCGCCCGTTTCTTCGGCTGTGCTTGTCCAGCTGGAAGAGCCGTGAGCCACAATACTAAGGCCAGTGATGAATTTGTACTGTGATCGTTGCCTCGTGCATCTTGCTTTGTATCCTTCAATGGTTAGGGTGAAATGCAGAACTCGGTTCCATAGATACGGTCCTTCCACATCCACCTTCAGCTTGATCCACTTGTTGTCGCTGTAACACTTGTCAAGTCCAAACCAAGCTACGTGATGGATTGGTACAGAGAGAAGTCCTTCTGTCACTACAAGACTAACTCCCTTGAAGTCATCTCCCGGCTTCACGTACACTGTTGTCGACTCACTATATCTTCCTAATTCTTTTCTTCTCTCGAAACAAATTGTCTCCTTCCCTCCTTCACTGACGGCCACCACTTCATGAAGATCCTCACAGTCCCTGGTGCCGTGGGCGCTTCCAAGACGCAGCAGGAGCACCGCCGCCACAGCCACACGCCACGCCATCACCCCAAGACACGCCAGGCTTGTTTGTCTCCGGGTGTGAGGGTGAGGGAGCAAGATGGACGCCGGATATACTTCCCCTGATAATATAATGTAAAGACATAAACACAGACACACACACACACACACACACACACACACACACACACACACACACACACACACACACACACACACACACACACACACATACATACATATGGGATTTATCTATTGACCTTAGCGTGTCCTGCGTTTTAAAGATGGATACTTGTGATATGAGTATTTATTCTCTCTCTCTCTCTCTCTCTCTCTCTCTCTCTCTCTCTCTCTCTCTCTCTCGTTACTTTGGTCTGAAGGATATTGGGGAAGAGTTCAAATGATTATCGCTGTTTTATGTTTGTCTGTCTGTCTGTCTGTCTGTCTGTCTGTCTGTCTGTCTGTCTGTCTGTCTGTCTGTCTTGATCTGTATTTACCTATCTATCTATCTATCTATCCATCTATTCATCTATCTATCTATCTATCAGTATATATCTATTCATTATTATTATTATTATTATTATTATTATTATTATTATTATTATTATTATTATTATTATTATTATTATTATTATTATTATTATTATTATTATTATTATTATTATTATTATTATTATCATTAATAGTAGTAGTAGTAGTAGTAGTAGTAGTAGTAGTAGTAGTAGTAGTAGTAGTATTGCTTTCCTTCTTTCTCTGATAAAAAACTCATAATAAAAGTCAAACCATATTCACTTAACTGTCTCAAGATTATGAAAAATAAAACAAAACACAACTAACTTTTCTCGTGTGTGTGTGTGTGTGTGTGTGTGTGTGTGTGTGTCATAAGCAAGCAGTGTCCTCGCTGAAATAATACGTAATCCTGAGTCTCGGGTTTTGTTCACGGCTGTCTCAGTACGTTAACTGGTGACATATTTCGAACATGGCACGACGGTACCGTAGAATTAAGCAGCGGTGGTGGTGGTGGTGGTGGTTGTCTACTCATTTTCTCCTCTTCATCCTATCTTCTCTTGTTTTCCTTCTTCCAGGCAGTAGAATTTAAAGAACATCAAATCCCACTGCTTTACTTCCTTTCTTTTTCCTTTCCTTCTTTTTATATACGATGACTGTTTTATTTTTTCCTCTTCATCTCATCCCCTCTTATTTTTTTCCTTCTTCTAGGCAGTAAAATTTAAAGAACATGAAATCCCACTGATATCCTAACTTTCGTTTTACTTTCTTTCTTTCTTTCTTTTTATATACGGTGATTGTATTTTTCCTTTCTCTTTTCCATCCTATCCTCTTATTATTTTCCTTCTTCCAGGCAGTAGAATTTAAAGAACAGCAAATCCCACTGCTATACTAACTTTCTTTTTCCTTTCTTTCTCTCTTTCTTTTTATATATACGGTGATTGTGTTTTTCTTTTCTCCTTGCCATCCTATCCTCTTATCTTTTTCCTTCTTCCAGGCAGTGTGCTGGGTGCGGTCGCTTATAAAAAGTTGAGCATTACAGAATGACTTACTTTTGGCGGATCCGAAAGTTAATGAGGCAGGGTTTAATTAATTAATAATTATCTTGGAAGGTCAACCACTGATTTCGAAGGACTATTACGAACGGTGGCTCCCAAAATACAACGAATCGATACCAGGCACAGAAAAGCCATTCCAGCTCCCATCAGCCTGCAGCTATACTCTGACAGGCAGGGATCCTTTTACGAGCCTCATTAACACCTTCGAAATGTCAAAGCTGAGTTTCCAATCAAACTTTCCTGGTGTGGGCGGTCCTGAGAAGGGGGGGATACGCTCCCCCCTGAACCCCCCCCCACATGTATATGTGACTTATTTCAGCGAGGAGGTATTTCTCGCAACACCGACTGCAGCGTCGCCGCGGCCGCCGCCAGAGGAGGCGACGCGCTTTCGTTAACATTATCCCCTATTTTCAAGAGTGAAAAAAAGTCCTTGAATTGGGTTTTCAAAGCGTGTCCATGACTGTTGAAGGTTTGTAGAAAAGATATATGAAGAGATACTAATGTTTCATAAGGTAGGTAATGAGATACTGGCACGGACCTATAACGAATCTTAACCGTAAATAGTCCTTAAAGTAGCCGAGAAATATTACATTTATAACAGCCGGAGTGTTTGCTGGTAGGTAAACGTAAGTTCCAACAACGATCTTCACGGATACACTGAAAAGAAAAGAAAACAAAAAGCGTGGAAACAAGCGAGTCGCGTCTCCGAGCTTCCGAGCCTCGGTCAAGAACAATGGTCAAGGACGTGAGTCACGTGACTCAAGCACCACGTGGGGGTGCTGCGCGCGGCCGCCTGACGCAACAAAGTAGTACGCTGCTGTGTGGGCATTATTTAAGGATATTCTTAATAGTTATTATAAAGTGACACGTGGATTTAATGTAGGGAAATAAAAGCCGCCCCACCATCTTCGCGTCGTCAGTAATGCAAGTAATGGCTACTGTTGAGAAAAGGGAAGTAGACACCTCTTTCAAAGTTATGCTCAGCCTACATTACTGCTTGTTTCTTGGTGACTGAATTCAGGGCGGTAAAGAATGGCCTCCGGAAAATAGAAGGGGGGCGAGGGGTACGTAGCCCCTTCCGTGAGGGAGGTCGAGGGGTGCGAATTAAGCTCCCTTTAGGATGGGGGTCGAGCGAGCGAAGTCCCCCGTTAGGTAGGTTACGTTAGGGTGAGCTAGGGTAGGGCAGTTTAAATATATTACCCACAGGTCCCAAGCTTGTTTGAGGGTAGAGGGAGGCGGAGCATGGGCAAGCACTATTATATCGTTGGTTAAGTAGGACGTGAGGTACTGACGTTGTTTTGAGCTCTACATTTTTTCCTGTTGTTTTCCCGGGAGGTTTGAAGGCTATCAAATACATATGACATCAGAAGAGCAGTTGGTTAAGTAGAAAACGTGATATCAGTGCGGCTTTTATCGCGACACTCTTTCCTCTTGATTTCTGGGAGCTTCGAAGGCTAGCACAGTATACATATATGGTAACAGAAGAGCAGTTGCCTACGTACATTACACACACACACACACACACACACACACACACACACACAAGGGTAAACGGTCGCCCCAAAACAGCACCACACCAAGTTGGAAAGAAAGAATGAAAAGAAAGAAATAGAAAGACAGAGGGAGAGAAAGAAAGGGAAGGAAAAACGATGCAGGAAAGTGGAGAAAAATAATGAGTAAAACAAGAAATATAAAGAGAGGGAGAGTAGCATAGTAGAGAGGTATGCAGAGAGAGCCTTCGTAGTGTATAGGCTTTAATTGACAAGAGACCCGACCACCGTAACCCATGGTGGTAAACTAACAGATTCATTAGAATTCCCCTTACATCAACTCTGACCCATGATTCGAGGTATCGAACCCGAAGTATAAAATCCCCAGCTCGAGGCATTTATGAGACCTGCATCACCACAAGTAGTAGTAGTAGTAGTAGTAGTAGTAGTAGTAGTAGTAGTAGTAGTAATAAGAATAGTAGTAGTAGTATTTGTATTTTTACTTTCTCTATTTTCTCTTTTTATATAATGTCCTTCGTTGATGTTAGATAGGGCCGAAGATGGATGACATTTGCAATTGTTTTTCTTTTCTCTGTTGTATTTTTTCTTCTCTTTTCTCGACGTTGTCTCTCTCTCTCTCTCTCTCTCTCTCTCTCTCTCTCTCTCTCTCTCTCTCTCTCTCTCTCTCTCTCTCTCTCTCTCTCTCTCTCTCTCTCTCTCTCTCTCTCTCTCTCTCTCTCTCTCTCTCTCTCTCTCTCTCTCTCTCTCTCTCTCTCTCTCTCTCACTCTCTCTCTCTCTCTCTCTCCTGTCGATGTTGTTTTGTTTTCTCTTCCCAATGGCGTTTATTTTATGTTCTTTTTCTCCATGACGTGTTTTTCTTTTTCTCTTCTCAGTGTGTTTGTATCATCATTTTGCTGGTGTTTTGTGTTGGTCTGGATGAGTTTCTTTCCTCCCTGAAAAGACTCACCCATAGTTTTGTTGGTGTGGATGTTAGGGCCGATAAAAGTGGATGATGTTTATCTAATCCTGTTCTCTGTGTTCCTTTTTTATTCTTTTTCTTATATATTCTTTTCATTTTTTGGTGTTCTTTTCTGTAGTTTTCTTTTTTTGGTCCGTTTTCTCATATTTTCCTTTTTTTGGTGTTCTTGTATTTTTTTCTCTACTTTAAATTGTCCTTCCTTCGGCGTTGTCGTTGTATGGATGAGTCTCCTCCCCAAAAAAAAAATACTACACCCATACCAGCTTACAACCTGGTTTCCGCCAGTTCTTCTCCCCAGCACAGTTGCTATCCATTTACAGGCGCCTTGTCCGCCCTCGTATGGGGTATGCATCTCATGTGTGGGGGGGCTCCACTCACACAGCTCTCCTTGACAGAGTGGAGTCAAAGGCTCTTGGTCTCATCAACTCTCCTCCTCATACTGGTAGTCTTATACCTCTCAAATTCCGCCGCCATGTTGCCTCTCTTTCTATCTTCTATCGATATTTTCACGCTGACTACTCTTCTGAACTTGCCAACTGCATGCCTCCCCCCCTCCCGCGGCCCCGCTGCACACGACTTTCCACTCATGCTCATTCCTATATTGTCCAAACCCCTTATGCAAGAGTCAACCAGCATCTTCACTCTTTCATCCCTCACGCTGGTGAACTCTGGAACAATCTTCCTTCATCTGTATTTCCTCCTGCCTACGACTTGAACTCTTTCAAGAGGAGGGTATCAGGACACCTCTCCTCCCGAAGTTGACCTCTCTTTTTGGACACTCCTTTGATCTCTATTCAGGAGCAGTGAGTAGCAGGCTTTTTTTTTATATATTTTTCTTTACGCCCTTGGGCTGTCTCCTTAGCTGTAAAAAAAAAAAAAAAAAAAAACCGCCTAAGATTATTTTGTCTACTCTAATTTTTTGTTTATCGTATTCTATCGTTGTTGACATGACTCGGTTGCCTCTCTTTGGGGTATTTGGTCTTCCCTAAGCGTCGCACCTTCCTGTAAAACGTGTCATTGGCTGGTTCCTCTGGCTGGTAAAAGGGTTATGTCTTGCCGTTTCAGTGGAGTGAGAGATCCTGCGCTTCTCTGCTCATCTTATCTGACGCACATCCGAGTGTTTTATTTTTCGTCTCTCTCTCTCTCTCTCTCTCTCTCTCTCTCTCTCTCTCTCTCTCTCTCTCTCTCTCTCTCTCTCTCTCTCTCTCTCTCTCTCTCTCTCTCTCTCTCTCTCTCTCTCTCTCTCTCTCTCTCTCTCTCTCTCTCTCTCTCTCTCTCTCTCTCTCTCTCTCTCTCTCTCTCTCTCTCTCTCTCTCTCTCTCTCTCTCTCTCTCTCTCTCTCTCTCTCTCTTCCCGTTTTCTTTTTCCCGCCTCTGTATGTCGATGAAGTATAAAGACACTCAGAAAGACTCGCCCTTCTGTTCCCTCGTCTGGTGTGTCGTCGGTCCTCTTCATCGCCCGCAGCCACGTCCTCATCTTCTGGGAGGGGATGAACCTGCGTTTTTTACCCTTGTAATTCGGAGCTGCACGCGTGTAAGGCATCACTGAGTCTCGTGAACAGCAAGATTGAAGCGCTGATAGCCGCTGTTTTAGGAGAAGGTTATGATCGGAGAGTAACTCGTAGTAGCGACCCAACCTGACCTACCTACCTACTGAGTATTCTAGCCCTGTAGGATGACAGGGTGAAGTCAGCCCCGCCCCCGCCCACCCATGTCCCAGGCCTTCTCTCTCTCGGCCTTGGCGTGGCCGGCCTAAACAGTGTAATGCCAAGCTCCTTTTATAGATGCAAGCTCCTATTTTACGATGACCCTATACAGTGCTTCTCATGCACGATTTAAACTATAGCAAAAAAGGGCAAAATAAACATGGCGACTGATGCCTTTTGTTATACTTTTATTAATATCAAGTCACAGGATCAGATAACAGGGGGCAGCGTGACATAATCATTCATCACACTGTGCAAGCCAAACCCCGCGGACAGTCTGACATTCCCGTGAGTCGCGCCGTCCGTGTGTTCCCGAGGCGGCCGCGGCACCACACTGTTCCAGGAGGGACGGCGCTGTGCAAAATACCCCAAAGATGCAAGAAAAGAAGTTTAGTTCATACAGATGGTTGCTATTTCTTAGCCGATTGAATAATAATATATATATATATATATATATATATATATATATATATATATATATATATATATATATATATATATATATATATATATATATATATATATATATATATATATATATATATATATATATATATATATATATATATATATATATATATATATATATATATATATATATATATATATATATATATATATATATATATATATATATATATATATATATATATATATATATATATATATATATATATATATATATATATATATATATATATATATATATATATATATATATATATATATTATCGTTGTTTTAGTTAATATTGTCAGTGAGAGTCCTTGTGCTGCTTGCAATATATGTTTTGTTCTCTTGTAGCTTCTAGTGCAGTGTTTCTCAACCAGGGTCCGCGGACCCCTAGGGGCAACATAAACCTATCAAGGGGTCCGCAGAACAGAATTCAACACATTACAGTTAATCCTGCCATGGCTCAGTTTTTTTTTTATAATTCATGATTACACAATGTGTCTTAATCGAGATGTCCAGTTTTTTTCTCTTTTTTCCCTGGCTAGTTGCGTCTCTCAGAGTGTGGCGATGATTTGTATAATATATTATAATGTTCCTATCACTAAAGGAGGTAGGAAGACACCTACCGAACGGGCGTGAGCTACTCCCGGTGAGGATATACGGGAAGCGAGGAGGGTGCTGAAGCCCTTCAAAGAGCCTTCCCATGTCCTCACTAACCGTTTCCCTTTTCTCTCATCAACACCAGAGAGCAGTTCAGCATGCTCTTCAAAGACAGTTCCTCTCTCTTTCTACACAACACTACATTCACACAACACCTCCTCGGAGTTCCCGCCTGGGGGGGGGACCATAAATTCCCCCAGGGAGGACTCCCCTTCTGGCTGCCGACTTGAGTGGCGTCCTAATAACTCCTCGAACCTCCTCCTTATCAATTTCTGCAACATTCGTGTTCTTCGTTCTAATTTTCATTCTGTGGAACACCATCTCTCCTCCTCTAAACCTCACCTTCTCTTCCTTACCGAAACACAGGTTTCTGAGGCTACTGACAGCAACCTCTACTCTGCTCCCTCCTACTATCTCTATCCTAAATTTCAATCCAAAGCTGAATGTTGCGCCTACGTGCGCAACGACATCGCTTGCTCTCGTACCCACGACCTTGACTCTACTGAATTTTCCACCATCTGGCTAAGACTTCGTTGTCACTCTATTACTAAATACATCTGTGCTGTTTATCTCTCACCTAACACTACTAACTATGTAAAATTCTTTGACTACTTGAATTCTAAAGTGGAGCACATCTTGACTCACTCTCCCTTCGCTGAAATCTCCATCTTGGGGGATTTCAATGTTCACCACCATGTAACGGGCTTGTCGGGGGGCTTTTAAAGGGTGTTGATTAAGACTTCAGCTTCCTTAAGGCGAATTATATTCGTAGCCTTTATGTACAAAGCCTCGGGCGAGAGCGACTGTCGTTGTGTGTCAGTCGGAAGGAGTGACGAGTTACACGTTGGAAAATAATTGTTACAATTGGTCACGTATGTCAAGGTGACCTCCGCGCACCATCAGGTGCGAAGTATACAAAACTGAGACGGTAAACACTGACGGACGACATTCCTATAAGGTGGCGTGATCTATCTGTCGTGGGTTTTTTCCATTGACAATTGTATGCCTAATTCGTGGTGATATTAAATAATAATAATACATTGATATCCTACTATAACAACCAGCTTTGGCTTTCATCCTCCTTCACTGACCAGCCTGGTGAACAAGCCTACAACTTTGCTCTCCTCAACGACCTAGAGCAGTTGGTTCAACACCCTACACGTATTCCCGACCGTCTTGGAGACAGCCCAACATTCTAGACCCCTTCCTTATCTTTAATCCTTCTGCTTACTCTGTCAAACTGTTCCCTCCGTTGGGCTCCTCCGATCATGACCTTATTTCTCTTTCCTGTCCTATCGCTCCTGTACATCCTCAAGATCCACCGAAGAGGCGTTGCTTCTGGCATTTTGCTTCAGCTCGGTGGGACGACCTGAGGATGTACTTTTCCGATTCCCGTGGAATGATTACTGCTTCCAGGAGAGAGACCCTCTGTGTGTGCCCAGCGCATCTCAGAGGTTATTGTCTCTGGAATGGAGGCATACATTCCACGTTCTTTCTCTACTCCTCATGCTAAAAAGCCTTGGTTTAATCATGGTTGTTCTCGTGCTATTAAAAATAGAGGCAGCTTACAAAGGTTCCAGAGCCTTCGAACTCCCGCTAACTATGACCTTTACATTTCAGCCCGGAATCGTGCCAAATCTATTCTCCGACTTGCCAAAACTTCTTTTATCAATAGAAAATATCAACACCTTGGTTCTTCTAATTCTTCCCGTGACTTCTGGCATCTAGCCAAAAATATCTCCTCCAATCTCACTTCTTCCTCTTTCCCTCCTCTCCTTAACCCTGACGGCAGCACTGCCGTCTCATCTCTCTCTAAGGCTGAACTCTTCGCTCAAACTTTCTATAAGAACTCCACCTTGGACGATTCTGGGCATATTCCTCCTACTCATCCCCTCTCTGATTCCTTTATGCCTGTTATTAAGATTCTTCCAAATGATATTTTCTATGCCCTCTCTGGCCTCAACTCTCAGAAGGCTTATGGACCTGATGGAGTGCCTCTTATTGTCCTTAACCCTATTCGTTCCGACCCGGGCCACATTTGCCCCCCCCTGAGGATTTTTGTCAAAACGATCATTTTTTTTTTATTACCAAGTTTAAAAGAAAAACAGACCTACTGATAAACGTAGAAAATACCGTAGATTAAGATGCGATATCAAAAATAACCATAGGAGCCTCCGTTATCTTGCTAAACACGAATATTTAGAAACACCGACGCGAATCATTTTGAAGCACGGCGATACGCTGTGAAAAAAAAACCAACGTTCAAACGCCTCCGGATGACGATATTATTACTGTTATAAGTATTAATATACCTGTATTGTATAGTGCTATACTGCATGTTCTGCATCTTTTATGTTAACAAAGCTTTAGCTGATACACTAAACAGACCAACAAACAAGCTAGCTGTAATAAAAACATAATAAAACGTACACAGCCGCTGTATGAGAGTTATTCAACGGCAGTTGGCGACACGAGCTTGTGATTGCGGCGAGGCGATGACGAATTATGGCACATACAATACTTATTTTGACACTACCATAAGGTGATAACTGTGTCTCGTACATATGTTAATTTCTTGTACTTTGGCCAGACAATTCCTATATATAGCTAATAAAGAAAAAACGTACGTGCTTGGAGTCAGAGAGAGAGAGAGAGAGAGGCCAGTCATAGGCTATTTGACCGTTTGAACCTAGCTCCCTCTCTTCCATCTTTCATATATATATATATATATATATATATATATATATATATATATATATATATATATATATATATATATATATAT
>NC_066528.1:11536547-11589047 GCF_024679095.1 Eriocheir sinensis
GGGGTAAATGCAAAAAAAAAAATTAGGAGCCGATTTCTCAAAAGTTGGTTTTTTACACTTCAAAAAATTTCAAAAAATCAGTAAATCATCTGACTGACAATTGTTAGGTATCAATAAAAACTTCAATCAAAGGCCGATTTTTTTATTGGAATAGATTTTTCAATATGGCCATAGAAAACGGGATACAGAGCGGAGAAAATCAAGTGTGAAAAAAAAAAAATTTCTCTCAAAGATAAAATCAAAAATCAAAAATCTGTTCCCGACAAAATGTAGATATATAATCGAAGTTTCATTGGTAATTTTTTCAAAGTGATTGACTTAAAAATAAAGCCTGTGAAACAAATTGAAAAAAAACGCGTTTTACCTCAGTGCCCCCTATCATTCACCCAATCTCCATGAAATTCACTATACACTCCTTATTAACACCAACAAACAACATAATAAAATTTCAAGGCTATTGGACCTACCAAAAGAGCTGTAGGGGGGGGGTAGTCGCCCCCCTTAAAAACTGTGCTTCCGTGCTGACACCCTGCCTGGTCAAACTCTTTCGTCTCTGCCTATCAGCATCTACCTTTCCATCCTGCTGGAAGTATGCCTTTGTACAGCCTGTGCCTAAGAAGGGTGACCGTTCCAATACCTCAAACTACTGCCCTATAGCTTTACTTTCCTGTCTATCTAAAGCTTTTGAATCAATCATTGACCGGAAGATTCAAAAGCACCTCTCCACTTCTAACCTTCTATCTGATCGCCAGTAAGGGTTCCGCAAGGGGCGTTCTACTTCCGATCTTCTTGCTCTCTTAACTGACTCTTGGTCATCCTCTCTTAGCCGTTTCGGTGAAACTTTCTCTGTTGCGCTAGACATATCGAAAGCCTTCGATAGAGTCTGGCACAAATCTTTGCTTTCTAAACTGCCCTCTTTCGGATTCTATCCCTCTCCCTGTTCCTTTATCTCCAGTTTCCTTTCCGGCCGTTCTATCTCTGTGGTGGTAGACGGTCACTGTTCTTCCCCTAAACCTATCAACAGTGGTGTTCCACAGGGCTCTGTCCTATCACCCACTCTCTTCCTGTTATTCATCAATGATCTTCTTTCCTTAACAAACTGTCCTGTCCACTCATACGCCGACGACTCTACTCTGCATTATTCAACTTCTTTCAACAGAAGACCCTCTCAACAGGAAGTACACGACTCCAGACTGGAGGCTGCAGAACGCTTAACCTCAGACCTTGCTATCATTTCCGATTGGGGCAGAAGGAATCTTGTGTCCTTCAATGCCTCTAAAACTCAATTTCTCCACCTATCAACTCGACACAATCTTCCAAACACCTATCCCCTATTCTTCGACAACACTCAGCTATCACCATCTTCAACACTTAACATCCTCGGTCTATCCTTTACTCAAAATCTCAACTGGAAACTTCACATCTCGTCTCTCGCTAAATCAGCTTCCTCGAGGTTGGGCGTTCTGTATCGTCTCCGCCAGTTCTTCTCCCCCGAGCAGTTGCTATCCATATACAGGGGCCTTGTCCGCCCTCGTATGGAGTATGCATCTCACGTGTGGGGGAGCTCCACTCACACAGCTCCTCTGGACAGAGTGGAGTCTAAGGCTCTTCGTCTCATCAGCTCTCCTCCTCCTACCTCTTAAATTCCGTCGCGATGTTGCCTCTCTTTCTATATTCTATCGATATTTCCACGCTGACTGCTCTTCTGAACTTGCTAACTGCATGCCTCCCCCCCTCCTGCGGCCCCGCTGCACACGACTTTCTACTCATGCTTATCCCTATACTGTCCAAACCCCTTATGCAAAAGTTAACCAGCATCTTCACTCTTTCATCCCTCACGCTGGTAAACTCTGGAACAATCTTCCTTCATCTGTATTTCCTCCTCCCTACGATTTGAACTCTTTTAAGAGAAGGGTATCAGGACACCTCTCCTCCCGAAACTGACCTCTCTTTCGGCCACCTCTTTGGATTCTTTTTTAGAAGCAGCGAGTAGCGGGCTTTATTTTATTATTGTTTCCTTTTTTTGTGCCCTTGAGCTGCCTCCTTTGTTGTAAAAAAAAAAAACACTTTAAAAAGTGAGGAAGTTATATTTGTTGGCACTAGTGCCAAAGTGTTGTTACCTGTTACCACCACCTGCCTATGTGAGTCAAGCTTTTCAGCCATGACAGCACTGAAAACTAAATATTGGTCAAGATTAAGGATCGAAGATGACATGCGTCTTAGTTTATCAAGACTACCCCCCACGCATTGATAACATCATTGCTACCAGTCAGCAGCAAGTATAATATTAAGTGAAACACAAACATCGTTTGCAGATAAAGAAAAAGTTAATTGATCATAATTTTTTTAATGTGAGAATCTTTTTATGTGAACATGTTATTTGTAACTTAATTTTTCAGTCGCTAAATAAGATTTTATCATTTTGAAAGCCTAATTATTCTGTTTTCTTAGAAGTGAAGTTTCCTTTATTTTCCATTTCGTAAATATACGCAATTTTTTCTTTTATTTTTGTATCATGTTTGTGCAGTGAAAACAATCTGATGATTAACACCACTTCCTATGAAAAGAAAACCTTTTATTAACCATTCTTACATGGAAATGTAAAATTACTATATCCTATCGAATCCCGTACCAAAGGGGTCCCCTGAAAATATAAGTGGATGTAAGGGGTCCACAAAGGTTGAAAGGTTGAGAAACACTGTAGAATGTCAGGATGGCCGTGGTGCTGGCCCAGGCACGCGTAATGCAGCCTGAGGATTTTGCACAAGAGTGGCGGGCACTCAAGGCTCGCTGAAAATTGTCACCCTCCAACACAACAGTGACGAGTACCTTGGCATGAAACACATCTCCCCGCCCCCTCAAAGGTAAAGGGATTAATATGTCACCATCCAACACAACAGTGACGAGTACCTAGGCATGAAACACATCTCCCCGCCCCCTCAAAGGTAAAGGGATTAATATGTCACCATCCAACACAACAGTGACGAGTACCTAGGCATGAAACACATCTCCCCGCCCCCTCAAAGGTAAAGGGATTAATATGTCACCATCCAACACAACAGTAACAAGTACGAAAGCATGAAATACGTTTCCCCTGTCTCCCAACGAGTAAAAAGATTGAATGATTTCTCACAATCCAAAACAACTGTAACAAGTAGGGAAGCATGAATTACGTGTCCCGCCCCCCAAGGAGAAAAAGATTGACTGATTTATTTATATATTTATTATTATTATTATTATTTTTTTACGTCTACACTTATAGCGCCGGTAGGCTTGCTTGCGGGGCCTGGATGGTGTTCTGCCCCAGCCCGTCATGGCGCAGGCAAGTGTTTATAGTGGCGCCATCTTCTCTTGGCTCATGCTGCCCCCCGGAACTCGTTCTTGATTCACATGGACGGTTTGCTCTAGAGTCCGGGTTGATGAGTGGTCTTCAGGACAGCATGTGGGTAGTTTTAAGCTACTCGGCGGTGACTGAAAAATCCGAGGTGGTAGCGTGGGGATTCGAACTCGCGTCGTCCATCACGTGGTGAATGTAGGCCCAGCACGCTACCACTCAGCCACCGCCTACTCATATGAAACGAAATACCATTAAAAAAAGTTAAAATGACGTGCACAATGCGGTGCTTTCGACTGATCACATGTATTAATACACGCACGTCAGGGCTGAACACAATATAATGACGGGCACAATGGGGTGCTGCAGACTGATCACATGTATTAATACACGCACGTCAGGGCTGAACACAACAGCATCACACAGCTGGGGAACACTCGCATGGACAAGTCACAGAGCAATACAGAATAGGGATACACATGTACAAGTATTATAGATTAATTAAGATAAGTATCTGAACAAAACCATCTTGATAATCCTTAACAGTATTGTTTAAGACATATGTTTCCTTATTTGCTAACTTATTAACTAAGTCATCGAGATCAGAAAATCAGCAACAGGTTCTCAGTAGATCGCTGTAGTTGTATCTTCACTGTCCACTAAAGGTCCCTTCGGTGCCTACAGCAGGACCTGGAGTTGCTGGCGTCACTCCCAGCAGGAATCCAGGGTCTGGGTGTGCCTCTTGGGGGTCATTACCACACACAGACAGACGGCAAAGAATCTTCGGCAGCAACAAGAGTTTTTTTCCTACTGACAACTGGGATCAAACGCCCCAGCTCCATTTGGAGAGCACGAGCAACAAATGTCTTCAGCACCCCAATCGTTGTACCTGGCGACTGGATGAGCCTGTTGGCCGTATTGCTGTTAAACAAAACGTCATCCCATAAGTTAACTGCTAACACAAAGGTCAGGGTGGGCGCCTTCCCCTGGTGGTGTGGCGTTGTCTTATCTCGGCAAAGATGCTCTCACAGCCAGGCGAGTTTCCTTTCCCGCGAGACCGTCTGATCGTGGCTCCCATCTCGTGTCCGATAGTTGAATTACTGCTACAGGCGAACAGTCCTCAGCACGGAAGGCGCACAAGCTACAGGAATGGCTGGGGATCAGGCCGCCGACAGGACAATGTTCACGCCTTCCTGCAATGTTTGTCTGGCGTCGTGTCAATCAGCGACATCATCAAGGTTTCCGAAGTCGAGTGGAGCGGGAACAGTCATGCAGGCTAGGCGTGTTAGGGACAAAGTGGCCGTGGAATGGAGGGTGTGCTTCTGACACGCAATGGCTAGAGGTAATCCCTTTTGACCGGTTCGTACAGACTGTTCTCCACGACTACTGTCTCTTGCTGTTCACTCACTGGTGGGTGCTGTCATGGAGGCGGAGAAGGGTTCGTACAGACTGTTCTCCACGACTACTGTCTCTTGCTGTTCACTCACTGGTGGGTGCTGTCATGGAGGCGGAGAAGGGTTCGTACAGACTGTTCTCCACGACTACTGTCTCTTGCTGTTCACTCACTGGTGGGTGCTGTCATGGAGGCGGAGAAGGGTTCGTACAGACTGTTCCACACGACGACTGGCTCTTGCGGTTCACACACGGGTGGGAGCTTTCATGGAGCCGGGGAAGGGTTCGTACAGACTGTTCCCCACGACTACTGTCTCTTGCTGTTCACTCACTGATGGGTGCTGTCATGGAGGCGGAGAAGGGTTCGTACAGACTGTTCTCCACGACTACTGTCTCTTGCTGTTCACTCACTGGTGGGTGCTGTCATGGAGGCGGGGAAGGGTTCGTACAGACTGTTCTCCACGACTACTGTCTCTTGCTGTTCACTCACTGGTGGGTGCTGTCATGGAGCCGGGGAAAGGTTCGTACAGACTGTTCCCCACGACTACTGCCTCTTGCTGTTCACTCACTGGTGGGTGCTGTCATGGAGCCGGGGAAGGGTTCGTACAGACTGTTCTCCACGACTACTGTCTCTTACTGTTCACTCACTGGTGGGTGCTGTCATGGAGGCGGGTAAGTTTTTTTTTTTTTTTACAACAAAGGAGATTGCTCAAGGGCACAAAAAAAAGGAAACAACAATAAAAAAGAGCCCGCTACTCGCTGCTCCCCAAAAACAATCAAAAGAGGTGGCCGAAAGAGAGGTCAATTTCGGGAGGAGAGGTGTCCTGATACCCTTCTCTTGAAAGAGTTCAAGTCGTAGGCAGGAGGAAATACAGATGAAGGAAGATTGTTCCAGAATTTACCAGCGAGAGGGATGAAAGAGTGAAGATGCTGGTTAACTCTTGCATAAGGGGTTTGGACAGTATAGGGATGAGCATGAGTAGAAAGTCGTGTGCAGCTGGGCCGCGGGAGGGGGGGAGGCATGCAGTTAGCAAGTTCAGAAGAGCAGTCAGCGTGGAAATATCGATAGAAGATAGAAAGAGAGGCAACATCGCGGCGGAATTTAAGAGGTAGAAGACTATCAGCAGGAGGAGGAGAGCAGATGAGACGAAGAGCCTTAGACTCCACTCTGTCCAGAAGAGCTGTGTGAGTGGAGGCCCCCCACACGTGAGATGCATACTCGATACGAGGGCGGACAAGGCTGAAAAGCGCCGGGTTGTGAAAGTCTCTCTCGTGACCAAGGCTCAGGACAAGCGATTCGTCTTTAAGGCGTTTTCAAGACCCTGTGGGAGCGAACTCCCAGTGTTGGAGGCATCTAACACAGCAGTATCTAATTTCCATGCACAATTTTTATCCAATTCAATTTATGGTCACAATTTAAGTTATTTCGAAAGCGCTTTTAATATTTGCCCAAACTGTTAACTCGCTTAAATTTCTAACAATGCCTCCGAACCTTAAGTGTGACGTCTGTCCTGGACGATTTGCAGCTCAGTACTTCCAGCTGAGTAAAACTTGCCGCCTCTGCGTTCAAAGATTACATCTTCAGAAGGCTGTGAGTGAATGGAAAGTCAAGCACAATGATCTTGAAAAGAAATTTGTAGCCCTTCAGGAATTTGTTTTAACTAATGTGGCAGTGACTCCACCATCGATGGTGGAGAGGCCCTCCACTGAGACTGTGCCCTCTCCAGACGACCCTCCTGCTTCACGGGAGGACGTGTTACCTGCCTCACAGGTTGACTCCCAGCCTACCTCACAGGCTAACCCCCAGCCTGCCTCACAGGATAACCCCCAGCCTGCCTCACAGGCTAACCCCCAGCCTGCCTCACAGGCTAACCCCCGGCCTGCCTCACAGAACAACCGCCAGCCTGCCTCACAGGCTGACCCCCAGCCTGCCTCACAGGCTAACCCCCAGCCTGCTTCACAGGCTAACTCCCAGCCTGCCTCACAGGACAACTTCCAGCCTGCCCCACTTAACGCTTCTCTTCCTGCTTCACAGGATGTCGGGTTCCAACCTGTAAGGAATGGAGCCAAACCGAAGCAGGCAACCAAGGATTTACTGACCCCCACTACCTTCAATAGGTTCCAGGTGCTGGCAGACACCATGGAGGATGAGTTCGAGACTCGCCTAGTTGGGGACTCCATGGTGCGTGGCCAGCTGGTTGAGTTCTGTAGTCGTTCTTCAAACGGCCGCAGAAAACGTTACTGCAATCCAGGTGCCAGACTGGACGACATCACCGCAGCGTGCGATGATGTCACGAGAAATGCCGACCGAAACACCCTCTTTGTCATTCACGCGGGGACAAATGACGTAAAGACAATCCTTTCTGAGGAACTGCTTGAGAAATATCGCCGCATGATCAAGCAGTATAAACGTAAAACGGATGCCAGTAACATCATAATCTCAGGAATCCTTCCGAGGGTCGGTGCCGAATCTAGCTTTTACAGTAAGGCCTTCAGCACAAACAACAGACTTCAGTCCCTTTGCTCACAAGAAAACGTCCAGTTCGCTAACTTGTGGAACAGTTTTTACTACGATTCAGACTTGTTCCTTCCTGATGGCATTCACTTAAACCCTGTTGGAGCAGCCCGTTTCGGGAGGCTGCTCTGTGACCAAGTGGCTCTTCGAAAGCCAAAAAACGCGGAGGCGAGAACACCAGCAGCTCCACCGTAAGGGTGCACTCAACCCGCAAAACTCCCGACTCGAATCACATTAAAGCTTGCTATGTAAACGCTCGTAGCCTACGTAACAAATTTGAAGACTTAGAAGTCCTCGCAGCTACAAATCATTATCACATCATCGGAGTCACAGAATCTTGGATAGACACTTCAAATAGAGATTTCATTGCGGAATATAGATTACCGGGTTATACCATTTTTAGTCATGAAAGAGAGAACAGACAGGGTGGAGGCGTTATCTTTTATATCCACAACTCTCTCCATCCAGTATCCGTGAAAACAGATATTATAACCAATGTAGACACGGTCTTCATTGAAATTAAAAATAAATCTCGTAAAATAGTAATTGGACTTATCTACAGACCGCCAAGGCAGACTCTTGATATCGACCACGCATGAAGTGAATTATTATTAGAAACAAGTAGCAGTTGCGAGGCGGTAATTGTTGGGGACCTTAACTTGCCAGTGAAAAGATGGGGTGAACCGTTGAACTGTCATACAGGGCTCGACCTGTACACAAATTTACTAGAAAGTGATTTACATCAACACGCTCAAGAACCGACTCGGGAAAATAATATACTTGATCTTATCTTTTCAACGACAGCTGATCTAGTTAACGAAGTAAATGTTGGTCCAATTTTTAGTTCTAGCGATCACCGAACAATCACTTTCAGCATCAATATGAAAGAAAGTAAAGTAACTCCTAGTAAAGAAAAGGTGCCTGATTATCAGAGAGCGAATTTCGTAAGACTCCGATCAATTCTAAATAATTCTGACTGGACTGAAATCACGGCGGAAACAGATATTGATAAATCTTGGGGGGCCTTCACCACAATATTGAACAATGCCACAAGCATATGCGTACCCTATCGTAACAGACGTTCAGCTTCTAAGAAGAAACCCAAATGGTGGAATAAGGAAATTCAAAATAGCCTATCTCTTAAAAAACGCGTATACAGTAGGTACATATCATCTCAGAGCGAGGCTGACAAACTAGAGTTGGACAGAATTCGCCGCGAAACCAAGAAATTAATAAAACGAAGCAAGAAAAATCTTGAAGAATATATAGCGGAAACAAGTAAATCTAATCCTAAAGAATTTTTCAGCTATGTAAATAATAAAAAGTCACTCACTTGTGGTATCGGACCGCTTGCTAATGAAAATGGTAACCACACGAACGATGAAAATGAAATGGCTACAATCCTAAATAACTTTTTCGCATCCGTATTTACCGACGAAGATTGTTTATCACCTCAACCGCCGGAGGTTAGAAGGACCGAAAAGATGTTAAGTGGCGTGCTCATCGTAGAAAGTGACATTTTACGCACAATTGAAAAGATTAAAGTAAGCAAAGCTCCTGTTAAAGACAAAATTACCCCTCGGGTCTTAAAAGAAATCAAACATAAAATTTGTAAACCGCTCTCCATCATATTCACTAAAGCTTTAACAGCTGGAAAAGTTCCGTCGGATTGGAAACTTGCAAATGTCACACCAATTTTCAAAAAGGGGGACAAGTCTCATCCAGGAAACTATCGACCAATTAGCCTGACATCTATTGTTTGTAAGTTAATGGAGACTATCATTCGCGACAGTATGGTGAAATTCTTCGAAGAAAATAATATAATAAATAATTCGCAACATGGCTTCCGTAGTAAATGTTCGTGTTTGACTAACTTACTTGATTTTTTTCACTATATTTTTGAGGTGTTCGATGAAAGCAGATCAGTAGATATCATATATCTGGATTTTCAAAAGGCATTTGATAAGGTCCCCCACCAACGATTGCTCAGCAAACTACTGGCGCACGGTATCTCGGGTAACATTCACAATTGGCTTGCGGACTGGCTCTCTGAGCGGAAACAGAGAGTAATTCTAAACGGTGTTACATCTAACTGGCTCGATGTCAAAAGCGGCGTACCTCAAGGATCAGTGCTTGGCCCCATGCTCTTCTTAATTTATGTTAATGATATCGATGATGGGCTCACTTGCAAAGTTTAAAAATTTGCTGATGACACAAAAATTGCTAGTAAAGTAACTGCGACACTCGACGAAGAAGCTTTACAATCAGATATATATCGACTTGCACGTTGGGCCAATCAATGGCAAATGAAATTTAACGTTGAGAAATGTAAAGTGTTGCACATCGGAAAAAATAACAATCGCGTTCGGTACGTAATGAATGGCCAACAACTTTCTGCAGTAAGTAAAGAAAAGGATCTTGGAATCACTATATGAAGCGATTTAAAGCTCGGTCAGCATTGTTCAGAGGTAGTTAAAACTGCAAACAAATTGGTTGGCTTCATCGGACGAGTCTTTAATAATAAATCGGAAAAAGTAATATTAAAACTGTATAATTCGTTGGTTCGACCCCGTCTAGAGTACTGTGTACAGTTTTGGTCTCCCTACTACAGAAAAGACATAGAAAAGTTGGAACGGGTCCAACGAAGAGTAACAAAGATGATTCCTAGGTTGATAAATTTATCATATGAACAAAGGCTTAAAGAAGTAAATTTATTCAGCCTATCAAAACGAAGAATGCGAGGCGATCTAATAGAAGTGTTTAAAATGTTTAAAGGATTCAGTGATATTAATGCGGAAGATTACTTTACAATTGATCGATCAAATAGAACAAAAAGAAATCACAATTTGAAGATAAGTGGTAAAAGATTCTCGTCGCACACTTCTTCTTCAATCGAGTTGTTAATGTTTGGAATTCTCTACCTTGTGATGTCGTTGATAGTACAACAGTTACGGCCTTCAAGAATAGATTAGACAAGTGTTTTGAATCCAACCAGCAACTAAGATATTACTCATTGTCGTAATAACGTTAAGTTCTTTCGAATACTGGTGTCATTGTCCGCTTTTATCGCCCGGTTAGTGGTAGCAGCAATGGTAGTTCTTTCCTCTTTCCTACATAAATTCCATGCAGTTTTTCCATGCTGCATGGTTCTTTTTCCTTTCCTGCCAGCTTTGGCTGGAGGGATGGGGGGGTGGGGAGGAGCCTTCGCCTTTGCTGTCCTTCATCTTCCACCTTTGATTAGATAGTTAGTGTAGCTTGTCACAAACAACCTCGTAAGGACCAGCAGGTCTGCTGTTGTTTGTTCTTCCTTTGTGTTTCTTTGTGTATATGGATAGCAACTGCGCGGGGGAGAAGAACTGGCGGAGGCGATACAGAACGCCCAACCTCGAGGAAGCTGATTTAGCGAGAGAGGAGATGTGAAGTTTCCAGTTGAGATTTTGAGTTAAGGATAGACCGAGGATGTTTAGTGTTAAAGATGGTGATAGCTGAGTGTTGTCGAAGAATAGGGGATAGGTGTTTGGAAGATTGTGTCGAGTTGATAGGTGGAGAAATTGAGTTTTTGAGGCATTGAAGGACACAAGGTTCCTTCTGCCCCAATCGGAAATGATGTCAAGATCTGAGGTTAAGCGTTCTGCAGCCTTCAGTCTGGAGTCGTGTACTTCCTGTTGTGATGGTCTTCTATTGAAAGAAGTTGAATAATGCAGAATGGAGTCGTCGGCGTATGAGTGGACAGGACAGTTTGTTATGGAAAGAAGATCATTGATGAATAACAGGAAGAGAGTGGGTGATAGGACAGAGCCCTGTGGAACATCGCTGTTGATAGGTTTAGGGGAAGAACAGTGACCGTCTACCACCACAGAGATAGAACGGTCGGAAAGGAAACTGGAGATAAAGGAACAGAGAGAGGGATAGAATCCGAAAGAAGGCAGTTTAGAAAGCAATGACTGGTGCCAGACTCTATCGAAGGCTTTCGATATGTCTAGCGGAACAGAGAAGGTTTCACCGAAACGGCTAAGAGAGGATGACTAAGAGAGCAAGAAGATCGCCAGTAGAACGACCCTTGCGGAACCCATACTGGCGATCAGATAAAAGGTTAGAAGTGGAAAGGTGCTTTTGAATCTTCCGGTTAAGGATTGATTCAAAAGCTTTAGATAGACAGGAACGTAAAGCTATAGGGCGGTAGTTTGAGGTATTGGAACGGTCACCCTTCTTAGGCACAGGCTGTACAAAGGCATACTTCCAGCAGGATGGAAAGGTAGATGTTGATAGGCAGAGACGAAAGAGTTTGACCAGGCAGGGTGTCAGCACGGAAGCACAGTTTTTAAGGACAATAGGAGGCACTCCATCAGGTCCAAAAGCCTTCTGAGAGTTGAGGCCAGAGAGGGCATAGAAAACATCATTTGGAAGAATCTTAATAACAGGCATAAAGGAGTCAGAGGGGGGATGAGTAGGAGGAATATGCCCAGAATCGTCCAGGGTGGAGTTCTTATAGAAAGTCTGAGCGAAGAGTTCAGCCTTAGAGACAGATGAGACGGCAGTGCTGCCGTCAGGGTTAAGGAGAGGGGGGAAAGAGGAAGAAGTGAAATTGGAGGAGATATTTTTGGCTAGATGCCAGAAGTCACGGGAAGAATTAGAAGAAGCAAGGTGTTGATATTTTCTATTGATAAAAGAAGTTTTGGTAAGTCGGAGAATAGATTTGGCACGATTCCGGGCTGAAATGTAAAGGTCATAGTTAGGGGGGTTCGAAGGCTCTGGAACCTTTTGTGAGTTGCCTCTCTATCTTTAATAGCACGAGAACAAGCATGATTAAACCAAGGCTTTTTAGCATGAGGAGTAAAGAAAGAACGTGGAATGTATGCCTCCATTCCAGAGACAATCACCTCTGAGATGCGCTGGGCACACACAGAGGGGTCTCTCTCCTGGAAGCAGTAATTATTCCACGGGAAATCGGAAAAGTACATCATCAGGTCGTCCCACCGAGCTGAAGCAAAATGCCAGAAGCATCACATTTTCGGTGGGTCCAGAAGATGTACAGGAGCGATATGACAGGAAACAGAAATAAGGTTATGATCGGAGTAACCCAACGGAAAGAACAGTTTGACAGAGTAAGCAGAAGGATTAGAGGTAAGGAAGAGGTCTAGAATGTTGGGCCTGTCTCCGAGACTGTTCCCCACAACTACTGTTTCTTGCTGTTCACTCACTGGTGGGTGCTCTCATGGATGCGGGGAAGGGTTCGTACAGACTGTTCCCCACGACTACTGTCTCTTGCTGTTCACTCACTGGTGGGTGCTGTCATGGATGCGGGGAAGGTTTCGTACAGACTGTTCCCCACGACTACTGTCTCTTGCTGCTCACTCACTGGTGGGTGCTGTCATGGATGCGGGGAATTGTTCGTACAGACTGTTCCCCACGACTACTGTCTCTTGCTGTTCACTCACTGGTGGGTGCTGTCATGGATGCGGGGAAGGGTTCGTACAGACTGTTCCCCACGACTACTGTCTCTTGCTGTTCACTCACTGGTGGGTGCTGTCATGGATGCGGGGAAGGGTTCGTACAGACTGTTCCCCACGACTACTGTCTCTTGCTGTTCACTCACTGGTGGGTGCTGTCATGGAGGCGGGGAAGGGTTCGTACAGACTGTTCTTCATGACTTATGTCTCTTGCTGTTCACTCACTGGTGGGTGCTGTCATGGAGCCGGGGAAGGGTTCGTACAGACTGTTCCCCACGACTACTGTCTCTTGCTGTTCACTCACTGGTGGGTGCTGTCAGTGAGCCGGGTAGGAGTTCGTACAGACTGTTCTCCACGACTACCGTCCCTTGCTGTTCCCTGGCGGCGGGGGTCACGGGGCCGGGGAAGGGTTCGTACAGACTGTTCTCCACGACTACCGTCCCTTGCTGTTCCCTGGCGGCGGGGGTCACGGGGCCGGGGAAGGGTTCGTACAGACTGTTCTCCATGATGTGCACTGAACCTATCTCCGGTGAGGCTGGAGAGGACTGTGGACGATACAGGATCTCTGAAGAGGTTTAGATTAGCATTAGCATTATTATTATTATGATTATCATTATTATTATTATTATTATTATTATTATTATTATTATTATTATTATTATTATTATTATTATTATTATTATTAGTAGTAGTAGTAGTAGTAGTAGTAGTAGTAGTAGTAGTAGTAGTAGTAGTAGTAGTAGTAGTAGTAGTAGTAGTGGTTCGTAGTCAGTAGTTGTATATATGTAGGTACAATACGAGCAACAGTAAAGGTGCGTCCACACTGGCAACAAAACATGTCGGCAACATCGAAACGAACATGTTGGGCAGCAAGTTATTAAGTCGTTCAACAACAAATTGTTGAAGACATGTTGGTAAAACTGCTGGGCGATATGTTGGTAGCCCTAGTGTGAACGAGGTAATGTTGTGGAGATATGTGGGCAGACACACACAGACCCACACCAACAGCGACGGTCGTCAGTCTGCAAAGATCTAGTGTGGACTCACACTCTTAATGCCAACATGTTGCCCAACATTGTAACAAACATATCTCCAAACACTGTTGTCGATATGTATCCAGATGTCGGCAGTGGTGTTTCCAACAGTGCTTTCAACTTGTCTGTAGGCAACAAATCGCTAGTGTGGACGCACCTTAAATTAGAAGAGGGATAAATGACCCGTGAAGTGCAATTCATGAATGACAAACATGTATGATCAACACATTAGTTTTGTACACGTGCTTCTACCAGGTGATTAGGACACACACACGGCCTTTGTTTGTTGATGTTAGCGTGGCCTGCGTTAAGATGGCGGCGGCAATTACTTGGGACGGGAAGACAGGAAACGATTGCGTATTCTCTCTCTCTCTCTCTCTCTCTCTCTCTCTCTCTCTCTCTCTCTCTCTCTCTCTCTCTCTCTCTCTCTCTCTCTCTCTCTCTCTCTCTCTCTCTCTCTCTCTCTCTCCTTCTTTTTTTATTTTATTTAAACTGACGAATCTATTGTACACAACATATTTGTATTTTGCCGACGACACTTAATGCGATCGTTCGAGTAGCACATGTTTCACTGTGCACTTTTCAGGGCTTAAAATGTCACTTTTTCTTGTGCATTATTTCAAAAGCCCTTTACACTTGTTCACTGTGTATTTAGCATCACTAGTGGTGTGGGGCATGTTCTTCGCCACCTGTGAGCAGCCGCTTTTACCTGCTGGGTGGACATTTCCCTCACTGTTGGCCCTGCTGCAGTGAATGTGTTCCACAGGTGGGACACCCTGGAGGTGAAGGTCCGCTGGTGCTGGCTGGCGCGTGACCTCGGCACCCCGACCTGCTCGTGGTTGGAGAGTACCGTTCTCGTATCTCTCACAGCCTCTCGCGGGGGGAGCCTCAGTCTCGCCAGGTGTGGTACTCCTTGTACCTGGGCCTTGTGGAACACCACCAACGCAGCGACGTCCCGGCGGTGCTCCAGAGTGTCTAGATGTATAATATCCTGAGGGGGCGGCTGGGGGTTGTTCTCCTGTAACAGTCGCTGCACCCGTCGCTCCACCTTGTCCAGTCTCTGCAGGTGTGTGGCAGCACTGGACATCCAGGTCAGAGCCCCGTACTCCAGGTAGGATCTTACCTGGGCCTTGTAGAGGAGTATAATTAATCGCTTGTCGAGGAAATTAGTCACCCTACGAAGGGCAGAGACACGTAGGGAGGCTTGGTGGGCGACGTGTTTCAGGTGGCGGTCGAAGCTCAGCTCTCGGTCCAAGTCCACTCCGAGGATCCTGACGTAATCCTGGAGCGGGAGGGTGACGGAGCCAAACATCACCCTTCCTTCGACAGCTTGTGTAGCTGCCGGGGACCGAGAGATCACCATCGCCTGAGTCTTCTCAGGAGCAAAGTTCACCTGCCAGCGCTCCCCCCACTCCCGTATCAAGCGTAGTTGCTGGTTGACCTCAGCAACCGCTTGCTGGCTTTCTTGGCGAGGGTAGGAGAGGGAGAGCGTGCAGTCGTCAGCGTACGCAGAGACTGCTGGCAGACTCCTGAGAAGGTCGTCGATGTACAGATTCCAGAGGACAGGTCCCAGCACAGATCCCTGAGGGACTGAGGCACCCACTGGGAGGTCCTTGGACTGCTGGCTGCCGACGACGACGTGGAGGCTTCTTCCTTGAAGGTAGTCGCTCATCAGCATCAGTAGGTGTCCTTGGATGCCTTTGGCACGAAGCTTCTCCAGCAAGCTCGCGTGCCACACCCGGTCAAAAGCACCCGCGATGTCGAGAGCGACGACAATGGTATCCAGGCCGGTGTCTAGTGAGTCCTGCCAATCCCTGGAGAGGAGCAGCAGGAGGTCTGAGGTGGAGCGGCCAGATCTGTACCCAAACTGCTGGTCAGTGATGAGGGCGTTGTTCTCGAGGTGGCGGGTGATGGCCTCCACCACTATTCTCTCCAACTACAAACAGGAGGGAGATAGGCCTGTAGTTGGCAGGGTCAGATCTGGCCCGCTTTTTGTGAACCGGCACCACGCGAGCCTCCTTCCATATAGAGGGCCAGGTGTTCTCCCGGACACAGGCCCCGAACACCTCCGAGAGGGGGCCTGCCAGCTCACTGGAGCAGTGACGCAGCACATGTGGGCTAAGGTTGTCAGGACCAGTGGCCTTCCTGACGTCCACCGCTCTTAGAAGGCGCTCCACTTGCTCCCGGTGTACCGCAACCTCTGTCAGGGTCTGGTTGCATTCCTGTGGCAGTTGTGATGGAGGTCTGGTGGGGTTGGCGACGGACATCTTGGCAGAGAAAAGGTCAGCCAGGAGCTCTGCCTTCTCCCTGCTGCTGGTGGCTGTAGTGCCGTCCTGCTTGGTGAGGGGAGGGATTGTTTCTTGGTGGCTGCTGCCTTGCTTTTCCTTAACAAGGGTCCACCAGGTCTTGCTGCCCACCCCAGGCCCGTACAGCTTGACGCGGAGGTCTCTTTCCCACCTCCGTTTCGCCCATTTACTGGTGGCCACCATATTTTTTTGCACGCTGCTCGATGCAGGGCTTTGTTGCGGCGGGTTGGGCTCCTTTTGTAGCGGAGCCACGCAGAATATTTTATTTCTGCAGCAAGGCGGCAGCGGTAACCAAACCAGGGCTGATCGGTGGGCTTGGAGGTGTACTGGCGGTGTGGAATGTGCTCTCGTTGGAGAGCTTTGAGCCGTTCAGTAAAGGCCTTCGCCATGGGCTCTGCTCGCCCAGACAGAAGGGCGTGCCAGTCTGTCTGCTGCAGGTCTCTTTTAAGGGAGGGCCAGTCAGCTCTGTCCCACAGCTAGATAGTGTGGGAAGTGGCCTCATCCCGCGCCACGCCCACGTCTGCTCGGGTTAGGATGGCGTGGTGGTCAGAGCTGCCAACCGGCCCAAGCTGTTGGCACGTGACCCTGCCCTCTCCCAGGTCCGAGATAACGGGGTCCAGCGTCCCGCCTCGCTCATGGGTCGGGAAGGTGACATGATCTGTCAGACCCTGCACCGTCAGGAGATTCTCGTAGGCGGCTCCCTCCATGTGCTGGTTTAAGTCGCCAACGATTAGGACGTGCCTGCAGCGTCCCCCCCCCCCCCCCTCTCTCTCTCTCTCTCTCTCTCTCTCTCTCTCTCTCTCTCTCTCTCTCTCTCTCTCTCTCTCTCTCTCTCTCTCTCTCTCTAGGAATATGGCAAAGAAGGTGAAGCCAGCAGTGAAAACCCTAACAACTCTGAACACTCCAAGGACTGTCTTACCATAGATCACATTAATGGCCATAGCTGATAACAAAATCGGATTATCGACCATCCGCTACTTATTTAAATATATATCGGTATCTTCGTTACTTTTGTAACCAAACTTGCGATAATCGCTACTTTTTTTCCGCCTCTCAGAAAAAAACGTTGTCTCCCTACTGCGAATGCGTGGCCCGGTGTTATATGAAAAAACTTCGGGGTATGAAATATCTTCGGTGATGAGATTTCATACTTAGATCATGAAAATTAAAACGCTAGGTTATTTTTTTATGCTACTCAAAAATCAATATATCATTGAGAAAAATCATTTAACTTTGCCCCAAAAATGATTATTCACTGCCTCAAATTTGATATTCCATATTCGTTTGTGACCATGCCATGATACTGAAGGCACCTGGTGTTGTGTTATTTGGTGTCTCATAGTCAAGAGCTGGCGATTTTGTTTACAAACACTGGTCTCTCGTGACCTGCGCATGCTCAGACCAGTAAGCGTAGCCCTGTACAGTCTCACAATGCTTTTTTAACACATTAAGAGTTGCTGGAAAGCTGAATCAAACATACAGTACCACCATCCTCGCTGTTTCTAGAACGACGTACACTCTGTACATATAAATACAACTCGTACAGAGTGTCGTTCTAGAAACAGCGAGGATGGTGGTATTGTTACTATATGTCTGATTCAGCCTTCCAGCAACTCTTAATTACGGTTTAAAATCTTTATGAGACTGTACAGGTCTACGCTTGCTGGTCTGAGCATGCACCGTTCACGAGAGACCAGAGTTTGTAAACAATTTTTGACGGTGGGGACGCCAAATAACACAACACCGGTTCAGGCATTTCTAGTACTACCGTCCATATGTACGTGTCAACGTGTGGTTTTAAGGTTTTGTAAGTTTCCTAAAATACAGATAATGAAAATTTGAATTCATCAATGTTGTTCTACCTGAAATATCAATATAGTATCGGTTTCGCCTATCGGACTTATCGCTAGCTAGTATCGGAATTGTGGATTTATATCGGGTATCGGTTATCGGTTATCGCCTATATTTGTGTCTCTAGTTAACGAATATCGGTTATCGCCGTTAAGGTTTTTCATTATCAGTTATCGGTTATCGGGAATAAGGTTTTCTGTTATCGTGCCCAGCTATGTTAATGGCCAATCCCTACTCGCAAACTTTGATGAAATAAAAATGTTAATGAGTGACAGAAATACAGACATTCTTTGCGTCAGCGAAACATGGCTCTCCCCTTACATTCCCGACACATACATCAACATTCCCAATTATAAAGTGTTCAGGTGCGACGGCGGCCGAGGTGCAGGTGTCTGTCTCTATGTTAGTGATACCCTTGCTTCTGAAATAATAGACACTAAAATAACTAAACAAACAGGGACTGAAGACATATGGGTCCGAGTGCAGTGCAGGAAATTACCATCTGTCATAGTAGGATGTATTTACAGACACCCAAAGGCTCTCGCTAATTCATATGATCATATAACTGAAACTATACGATCTATTATGCTTCATAAAAAAACATTCTTAATACTAGGCGATCTAAATGACGATCTTCTCTCGCCTACCAGCAAACTCTCAGGCTTATTAAAGAATAATAAACTAACACAACTAATAAGCAAACCCACACGACTAACCCCCACCACTGCTACACTACTGGATGTAATAATAACCAATAACCCTGACCTCATATTACACAGTGACGTAATCCCTAACCCTATCGCTGATCACGAGCTTATCACAGCCACAGTCAATATGAAAAAGCCAAAACGAATACCAGTTATAAAAACATTCAGAAACTTAAAATTATATGATAAAGATAAATTCTGCGAAAGCCTGCTAAACAGCGTCACCGAACTGAATCAAATATTAAACACGGATAATGTTAATGACCAAGTGAGCATACTAACTTCAGTGTTCACCAGATGCTTAGACAACCTTGCTCCAATGGTAACACGTGAAATAAAACGACCCCCTGCTCCCTGGATCAACAATGAAATTAATGAATGTATAAATCTCAGAAATACAACACAACGTAACCTCAAAAACAACAGAAAAGATAAAATACTACAGGATAGGTACAGATACCTGAAGAAACGCGTAAAAACCCTAATTAATATATCCAAAAATAATTACTATCAGTCCCAACTCAAAGATTGCAAAGGTAATACGTCTGCCACTTGGAAAGTTGTAAAAGAATTAGTTCCCAATAAAAAGAACAGCTCAAACAATCAAATACCTGGCAGCTCAGAAACTTTGTGTGAAGATTTTAATACTTTTTTTGCTAACGTGGGAAAAAACACATACGAAAAGACACAATATACGCTATTAAACATACAAAACAGTCCCCCAGTGGAAAATGTCATACACGACAGACACCTCGCAGACCACACACACGAAGAAAACGGCACACTCTTTCGCCCCACACCCACAGACACTGACACACTCATCTTAACGATAAAGAGCTTGCACGAAACAAAATCATTTGGATCCGATGGTATTCCTCTTCGTTTCCTTAAGGACTCTCTCTTCATTACCGCTTATTACTTGACTCAAATAATAAACACTTCTATTGTTACCGGCATCTTTCCTTCACAGTGGAAAAACGCTGTAGTTACCCCCCTCTATAAAGCTGGCGACGTGAGTAATGCCGGTAATTATCGCCCAATATCCCTATTACCTATCTTCTCTAAAGTTATAGAAAAAATAGTTGCAAACCAATTAACTAAATACCTTGAAAATAACAAACACTTGTCCGACACTCAGCATGACTTTCGCCCCCACTTCTCAACCAGCACTGCACTCACGGCCGTCACCGATAAACTATACTACAATATGGACACTAAACAATTATCGTTGCTTACACTTTGTGACCTATCAAAAGCATTTGATAGCGTTAGCCATAAGATTCTCCTCCACAAACTCTCAAATGTTAAAGTAGACACATTTTGGTTCCAAGACTACTTATCGAACAGAACACAGACAGTACGCCTACAAAACCATTTCTCCACAAAGGCAAACCTACAATATGGCGTTCCACAAGGCTCCATTTTAGGGCCTATATTATTTACACTCTATGTAAACGACATGCATGAAAACTTCGACGACTGCACACTGATACAATATGCAGACGACACACAATTTCTCCATAGTGGGCCACTGAAGGATATAAATCTACTAGTGAAAAAAGTTGAAACCACCCTAAGCAAAGCCATGGTGTACTTTAATAAAAATGGTCTAATGTTAAACACCCAGAAAACCCAATGTATATTTATAGGAAGCAGACAACTAATATCAAGAATACCTGATAACACAACCATTCTCTTCCATGATAGTAAGATCGAACCTCAAACAATGTAAAGAATTTAGGATTGTATATAGACCAATATTTAGTGTTTGATCACCATATAACCGAAATCAGTAAGAAAATCCTAGGAACACTTATGTATGCAAATAGAATAAAACAATGTTTTGATAAACCCACAAGGCAGCTTATGGCAGTCACTAGTATTAAGTATACTAAACTATTGTAATACTATATGGGGGACAACTAACAATACGCTGCTAACTAAAGTACAGAAACTACAGAACTTCGCTGCCAAAATCGTAGAAGGGAAGGCCCAGAAATATGATCATGTAACTCCGATAATTAAGGAACTCAATTGGCTCAATGTTTCACAACAAATAACTTTTGACACAGCAGTGAATATATATAAAGATCTACACTGTCAATACCCTGAATATCTAATGCCTCTCCCCTCTGTAAACAGCATCACCAACAGCACAACACGCCAGCAGGGTAATCTGTATGTACCAAGAACACACACAGACACAGGAGCCAGACAACTTTATCTACACGGGCCTAAACTTTGGAACTCCCTGCCAGCACATATAAGCACTGCCCACACCTTGCATAAATTCAAATATATTCTGAAAGAGTTCTTACTTAATCGAAACTGAAACAACTGATGAATAACTAATTATCTCATTGCAATAACCTATGTACTTTTTATGTATTTGGATGTAAGAATAACCACTTCTGGTGGAAATAAACTTATTATTATTATTATTATTATTATTATTATTATTATTATTATTATTATTATTATTATTATTATTATTATTATTATTATTATTATTATTATTATTATTATTATTATTATTATTACTCTCTCTCTCTCTCTCTCTCTCTCTCTCTCTCTCTCTCTCTCTCTCTCTCTCTCTCTCTCTCTCTCTCTCTCTCTCTCTGTCAGTCAGCGCCCTGCCCTCACTCCGAGAGGTCAAACCGCATGCGCTCCTGCTCCTGCTTCCGTGACCTCGCTCGCTTGCGATTCCACCTCGTGTGCCGTACTGCACTGTACTTTAGATCTTGCTGTGCTGTGTGCCGTGTGCTATTTCGCGTTGTGCTGCGTACTGCTTATTGTCAAACGAGTTTGCTTCCTGCAGAGGTGTGCTGTTTGCTGTGCGACCACGTGCTTCGCTGGACAGGATTAAGTGTTGCCCTTATTTTTACTACCTCTCTCTCTGCCTGTATCTACCCTCTCGCCAAAGCGCCCTGTAAAACATATATACACATATACACAAAACACAGTGTTACACTATTTCCGCCAAAGTCATTATATATTCCAGATTCCACTCCTACGCCACTCCCTACACAGGTGTGGAGAGTGGCCTGACCTAACTCGACCCGAGTATTCCCCCGAGACACACTAATCCTCTTAATTTCTTCCTCACCTGCGTGTCTCTCCCTCTCGTCCCTCGCGTTTCGCTCCTCCTTCTCTTCTCTCGCCCCCCCCCCCTCTCTCGCCTCCCTTCTCCATTGCCCCCCCGCCCCTCTCTCTCTCTCTCTCTCTCTCTCTCTCTCTCTCTCTCTCTCTCTCTCTCTCTCTCTCTCTCTCTCTCTCTCTCTCTCTCTCTCTCTCTCTCTCTCTCTCTCTCTCTCTCTCTCTCTCTCTCCCTCTCTCTCTCCCTCTCTCTCTCTCTCTCTCTCTCTCTCTCTCTCTCTCTCTCTCTCTCTCTCTCTCTCTCTCTCTCTCTCTCTCTCTCTCTCTCTCTCTCTCTCTCTCTCTCTCTCTCTCTCTCTCTCTTACGAAAAGAAAGAAAAGCAAACAAATAGAGAAACACTACTCACTTGCTCTCTCCTCCTAACCAAGATGGCGCTAAAGAAATGCTCGACTTGCACAGGAAACTTCTCTGGCCATTTCTTCACAGGACGATCGACCGTCTGCAAGATCTGCCAGTTGACACAGCAGATGGAAACGAGACTCCTTCAACAGGACGAAAGGCTGACGGCTGGCGAGAAGATCACCAAACTAACAAGTACTGTTGAAATCTTGCAGGAGTTTATCCAGGCCAACATCGTCGCCCCTGCTGCAAGTAACGCCTCATCACCCTCCGCACCTGCACTCGATGCCCAGCCACCTTCCGAAGAAGACACGTCACAGGGGACAGGTAAAGCTGACGCTGAATGCTTCACCCCCGTGAGAGGAGGAGCCAGACCCGCCCCTAGAGCCATTTATCCTACTCATTGCTACAACAGATTTGCCATACTGGAGGAGGAGGACGAGGAACAGAGCACCTTCTTGGTCGGGGACTCTATGATTCGCCATCAGGTGGTCGAATTCTGTGGCAGAGTCCCCCATCGTAGGCTTAACTACTGTTATCCTGGAGCTGGTGTTGACGACATCACAGCTGCCCTGGACGAGGTATCCGCTGAGGCCTCTAATGACTCACTCTTTGTTCTCCACACAGGTACAAACGACGTCACCACGACCCGGTCTGAGGAGCTGCTGGACAAGTACCGTAGGCTCATCCAGCAGTATAAGTCTAAATCCCCAAATATTTTGATTTCAGGAATTCTACCACGGACGTGGGATGAGGGAGACTTTTACAGTAAGGCCTTCAGCCTCAACAACCGCCTACAGACTCTCTGCGGAGAGCTTGACGTCGAGTTCTTTAACGCCTGGAACCATTTCTACGGCCAGAGTAAACTTTTCCAAAGGGACGGCATACACCTGTCCCCCATCGGGGCAGCCAGATTCGGAAGGTTCCTCAATGACGCCGTACGTAACGCCCGAACAACAAAAAACGACTTTCAGCCACGTCCTTCCATTCCGCCCGTGTAAATAGACACCATACACCGCAACAAACTCATAACATTGAACCCTCCAGTACCACCACCTCTATTACCAAGCCTCAAGATAACCTAAGAGTCCTTAGTTTCAATGCGCGTAGCCGAAGAAACAAGTTTGATGAACTGCGATGTCTTGCTCTGACAGAAAACTTTGACGTAATTGCTATAACCGAAACATTTATCGACACCACAAATATTGATTTAGGTTCCGAATACAACATAGATGGCTACAGACTCTTCAACAAGGATCGTGTAAACCGTAGAGGTGGTGGTATCGCCCTTTTTGTCAAAAGCTATTTGCAACCCACTGACGAAACACCAAGAAACAGTAACGTTGAACGTTTGTGCGTGCGAGTAAACACTGCAAAAGTCAATTTAAATATATCTGTCACTTACAGGCCTCCGGGGCAATCACTCGATGCCGATCTTGAAATGTACAGCGTCTTAAGGCAGTCACTTAATAACAGCGACTCACTGATATTAGGAGACGTTAACCTCCCCCATATCGACTGGGCGACACCGTCGGGTACAGAAGGTGAGTCCCATAGAATGATCGAATTTTTAGAGGAAAACTATCTAAGCCAAATGGTTTCTGAACCAACTCGACAAAATAACATACTTGACCTTGTTATAGCGACCCAAGATAACTTAGTCAGTAATGTCACGGTAGGAGAACACCTCGGTTCCTGCGATCTTAAACTAGTGCGCGTTGACATTAGAGCTCAAACATCGGTGACTGAAAATAAAGTAAAGGTGCCCAATTTCAAAAGAGCCAACTTCGTAAAAATCCGACGAAAACTAATAGATATGCAACTATCAGATGACGGCAATGTAGAGGACGCCTGGCTAAGCTTTAAAAATCACTTACTCACTCAGCGGGACACATTTGTCCCCTTGTGCGAGAAGCGAATTAACACTAATAAAAGCCCACCTTGGTTTAATATCGAAATTAAACACTCAGTCAAGGAGAGAAAATTGTTTTACAGGTTAAAGAAAGAACAAAGCACGCCCGAAAACATTAGACCCTACAATGATGCCAGGCGACGAGTAAACAGATTAGTGCGTCAGGCAAAGCGTAGATATGAAGAAAATATTGCAGCCAACTGTAAAAATAATCCGAAATCCTTCTTCAGTTACATAAACTACAGAAAGGCGATCAGAAGTGGAATTGGACCCTTAACAAACAGCGACGGTGCACTAGTGACTGACAGCCAACACGTTGCAAACCTATTAAACAATTACTTTTCCTCGGTGTTTAATACTAACAGTCCTCCCACCACTACCACCAACACCAGTACTAATGTAAATCCCGAGCATGCATTGCCTAACTTTGAAATAAAACCCGACGAAGTCCTTAAAGCCCTCAAATCACTTAAAACAAATAAAAGTCCTGGACCTGACAAAGTTTATCCAACTCTGCTGAAAGAAACAAAGAGCGAAATACTCTCCTCCCTCACAATTGTATTCAATATGTCCTTGCGACAAGGCATCGTCCCTTCAGATTGGAAAAAGGCTAACGTGACACCGATTTTTAAGAAAGGAGACAAAAAAGTACCAGGTAATTACCGGCCCATTAGTCTAACTTCGGTTGTAGGTAAGCTACTTGAGGGCATAATTAGAGACAACATTGTGAATTACCTTGAAAGCCACTCATTAATTGGGGACTCACAACATGGCCTCCGAAACAAAAGATCCTGCCTATCAAACCTATTAACCTTTTATAACGACCTCTTCACTGTTTATGACGTAACCAAATTACTGGACGTAGTCTATCTTGATTTCCAGAAAGCGTTTGATAAAGTCCCACATCATAAATTACTTTACAATTTAAAGCAAATAGGTATTGACGATCAAGTACACCAATGGATCGCGAATTTGTTGAGCAACAAACAACAAAGAGTTGTGATTGACGAATTTAACTCAGAGTGGGTAACGGTCTCTAGTGGCGTCCCTCAGGGCTCGGTTCTTGGCCCAGTGCTCTTCATTCATCGATGTGGATGTTGGACTCAATAATCGCATTAGTAAATTTGCAGACGACACAAAGATTGGTAACTCGGTTCACACTGACGAAGACAGGCAAAGCCTCCAAGAGGATATGCACAAAATTTCAGCTTGGTCGGATAGATGGGAGATGCCCTTTAACGTAGACAAGTGCCAGGTCCTTCAAGTTGGAGCAAGGAATAAGAAGTTCGATTACGAAATGCGCGGCGTTGAACTCAAAAGCGTTCAACGCGTTAAGAACTAGGGGTCAGAATCGCGTCAAACCTCAAATTCTCACAGCAATGCATCGATGCAGCAAATAAAGCGAACATAATGTTAGGCTTCATTAAAAGATACGTTTTGTTCAAGAATAAAGATGAAATACTCCTGCTCTACAATAGTTTAGTCAGACCCCACTTAGAATATGCGGTACAGTTTTGGTCTCCCCACCATGCAAAGGATATTGCTAAATTAGAGGTGTTCAGCGTCGGGCAACGAAAATGATCCCTTCCTTGCGCAACAAATCCTACGAAGAAAGGCTTTCTACCCTCAACATGTTCTCTCTTGAGAAACGTCGCCTCCGAGGAAAACTGATCGAATGTTTTAAAATACTTAATGGTTTCACGAATGTAGACAGATCAACATTGTTTATGATCGATGACACTTTGCGCACGAGGAACAATGGCGTAAAACTCAGATGTAAACAAGTAAACTCAGACTGCACCAAATTTTTCTTCACCAACGTTGTAGTGCGAGAATGGAATAAGCTCCCACCATCAGTGGTCCAGTGTAACACGATTGACTCCTTCAAAAATAAGCTCGACCGTCACTTCCTTCAACTTAATATCAACTAGAGTAGAAATGCAACGTTTTGGAGCCTTCTGATTAATGTAAAATCACTTAGGTTTAAGGACAGACCACCAAGTCTGGACCAAGGGTCTGTGGTCTGTTTTTTTATGTATTTCTCTGTATTTCTCTCTCTCTCTCTCTCTCTCTCTCTCTCTCTCTCTCTCTCTCTCTCTCTCTCTCTCTCTCTCTCTCTCTCTCTCTCTCTCTCTCTCTCTCTCTCTCTCTCTCTCTCTCTCTCTCTCTCTCTCTCTCTCTCTCTCTCTCTCTCTCTCTCTCTCTCTCTCTCTATATCTATATCTCTATAAATATATCTAAATATATATATATATATATATATATATATATATATATATATATATATATATATGTAAACGACCTTTGGCGCTATTTCTCGAACTGCCAAATAATCCAGTATGCTGACGACACCCAGTTTATCCACAGTGGTTACATAGATGATCTTAACAACATGATACGTAAAGGAGAAGAAACTGTTAAACTTGCAAAACAATACTTTAATAAGATTGGTCTACTGTTAAATGCACAAAAGACGCAGTGGATGTTCATTGGAACAAGGCGGCTCCTCTCACAGATTCCTCCCGACACTCACATGCAGGTGGACGGGAACGTTATCACTCCCAGCTCATCTCTTAAGAACCTGGGCGTTTACTTTGACAGCCACTTATTGTTTGATGCACATATCTCCGAGATGAACAAAAAAGTATACGCAACAATTATGCACGTTAATAGAATAAGGGAAGACTTTAATAAAACAACAAGAATTTCTGTCATTCAATCATTAGTCATGAGTATAATTAATTATGGGATCAGTATCTGGGGATCTACTAATGCTTCTCAAATACATCGCGTGCAAAAACTACAAAATTTTGCAGCAAAGGTAGCACTTGGAGGAGCTCCCAGGAGTGAACAAGCTACTCCATTTATCAGAGAACTTGGCTGGCTCAGAATAAAACAGAAACATACTTTTGAAATCGGAGTAATTATCTACAAACTCATTAATAAAAAAGTTCCTAATTGGGCGTTCCCACTGCCAACAGCGGGCGAGAGGCACAACCACAATGTCAGCACGAGGCAATCTGAACAGCTCTAGATTACCATGTGCAGCACTAACTTGGGCACCAAGTCCCTCCAAGTTGCCGGACCCACACTATGGAACAGCTTTCCTAACAACGTGAAAAATACTTCCTGCCTTAACACTTTTAAAACACGTCTGAAGATACATCTTTTCAACAAACAATTTGAATTGTGAATATTACATGACATGTTCCACTGTTTTAGATCAATCGACTTTTTTACACTTTCACTCCGACTGCCTCACCATTTTATGTTATATTGTCTGACTACATCTTACTCATACTCTGATCATAACACTTTAAAGTATACTTTAACCTTTTATGATGATAACGTTTTAGCTTTTTATGTTTAATACTTTTTATCTTATAACTCACGAATGTTGTTTAACTCAATTTTAATATAGGTGTTTTCTTTTGTGTATTAACTTCATATTAATGTTCTCGTAAGCGTAAGTCTCATGTAAAAGAATAACCATTGTAACAATTTTTTTTTTTTTTTTTTTTTTTTACGTTGATTGCCTATTGCGCCGGTAGGCATCTTCCCGGTGGGGCCTGATGGTCGGCCCAGCCCGTTCTGGCGCAGGCGAGTGTTTATAGTGGCGCCATCTTGCATTGGCTCATGCTGCCCCCCGGAACTCGTTCTTGATTCGCTTGGACGGCTTCCTCTAGAGTCCGGGTTGATGGGTGGTCTTCAGGACAGCATGTGGGTAGTTTTAAGCCACTCGGCGGTGACTGAAAAATCCGAGTGGTAGCGTGGGGATTCGAACCCGCGTCGTCCATCACGCGGTGAATGTGGGCCCAGTACGCTACCACCTACGCCACCGCCTACCCAGGGGAAATACAGTTCTTCTTCTTCTTATTATTATTTTCTCTCTCTCTCTCTCTCTCTCTCTCTCTCTCTCTCTCTCTCTCTCTCTCTCTCTCTCTCTCTCTCTCTCTCTCTCTCTCTCTCTCTCTCTCTCTCTCTCTCTCTCTCTCTCTCTCTCTCTCGAACAAACATACGACTAGAATTCAACATTCACGGATTTATACCACCACCACCACCAACAACAACCACAACAACACCAACAACAATTATTCTAACACTCATCAACATAGGAAAGTGGGCTGCTTCAACTGTGGAGAGTTCAACCAAAGGCGATCCACTTGTAGGCTCGACCATAAACTAAAATGTGAAGTGTTTCATGAGCTTGGACAAGGGTCAATTATGCAGCTACTACAGTGGATAGGAAAAAAGGCAACGAAGATTCAGCCGAAGTGTGTGCCTCGAAAAAGGATCATCTTACTATCGAACATGTAAACGCGCAATCCATGCAGTCTAATTTTGAAGAAATTAAGCTTCTTGTATCTGCCAGAAATATCGATATTTTGTGTGTGTCTGAGACATGGCTACTCACTGAAGCTCCAAATGCATCTGTTACCATTCCCGGCTACAAAATATTTAGATGTGATCACGGACGTGGTGGTGGCGTGTGTATATTCGTGAGAAGCTTGTTGAAAACTAATGTTATTGACCTACCATTTCCGAAACAGCCAGGAGTTGAAGACGTATGGGTGAGTGTACAGTGCCATATGTTACCAGCTATCATCATTGGGTGTGTTTACAGACACCCTAAGGCTCCCGTTGTTTCGTTCGAGTATTTACAAGATTTAGGCAATTATGTTTGAGCAAGAAAGGTTTTTATGTTTTAGGTGATTTTAATGACGATTTACTTTTAAAAGGAAATAGACTGAGTGGTATCATTAGGAACAATAAGCTCTCACAATTGATTGACGAACCTACTCGAGTGACGCCCACATCTGCAACACTGCTAGACTTGGTGGTTACTAATAACACGAGTCTTGTCCTTACTAAAAATGTCGTGCCTCAGGTTATTGCGGACCACGACGTAATCAGCATCAAAGTCAATATCAATAAACCGACGTGCAAACCTTTAACGAGAACTTTCCGTCACCTCGGGGGCTACAGCAAGGATATTTTATGTAATCTACTTATGTCGGAATCTCTTACTTTTAATAAAATAATGGAAACAGATGACGTGGATCTACAGACAAATATCTTTAATAATACTTTTATTCAATGTTTAGATAAATGTGCTCCAGTTGTTACCAAAGAAATAAGTAGACCTTTTGCTCCCTGGTTCAACGATGACTTGCGGCAGGCCATAAAGAAAAGGGATGATACTCGAAGCAAACTGAAGAGACAGACATAACACTGACCTGCAGCACCAGTACACTGACGAGAAGAAAATTGTAAAGGATTGTCTTACTTCATCCAAAAAGGAATGCTATAAGAACAAACTAAGTGACTGCAGGGGCGATTCTTCCGCCACCTGGAAAGTTATCAAGGAGATAGTTCCCAGTCATAGAAGTAGCTCAAAGACTTACGAGTTTGAAACCCACGATAGTGTTATCGATAAAGTAGAAGAATTTAACAATTTTTTCGCAAACATAGGAAAGAACACTTATGACACAACACAACAGACTTTATCAAAGAACGACATACTTCCTATGGACCGAATGACTTCAGAATGTAACGAGACTGTTGCAAAATTCAGACCAAAACCAGTAGACACAAACACACTGATATTAATAATCAAAGGTCTGAAGGAAACGCGTGCTCTGGGTTATGATGGCATATCGCTTCAGTTTATCAAGGATGTCCTATGCATTATTGCCTTCTATTTAACTTGTATTATCAATACTTCATTAGTTACCGGTGTATTCCCTCAAGCCTGGAAGCAAGCACTCGTCATCCCTGTGTTCAAAACTGGCGATCCTAACAATGTTAATAATTACCGTCCCATTTCCCTTCCACCAATAATATCAAAGATTTTAGAGAAAATTGTATCAAACCAGCTTTTATCTTTTTTAGAAACCAATAATTTCTTTCTGAATGCCAGCACGGATTCCGTCCTAAATTGTCGACCGAGTCTGCTCTCACGGTGGTAACGGACGCTATCTACAATAATATGGACAACAAGAAAATATCGCTGCTAACGTTATGCGATCTGTCTAAAGCTTTCGACAGTGTAAGCCACAGTATCCTCCTGAGCAAGTGTGCCAAGCTCAACATCGAACCCCATTGGCTCAGCAGTTACCTTCATAACAGAACTCAGTCTGTCAAACTCAAAACGTAATATCTACAAAAATTACCGTTAGTTATGGCGTCCCTCAAGGTTCCACTCTAGGACCAATTTTATTTAATATATACGTCAATGTGTTGGGACCCAGAATATGGACAAACAGAAGACGACCATAGCAGCACAGTTAATTAAAAGTGACCCCAATCAGAGGCACATACCGAGTGGAGATATGGAGACAAGAATTGTAAATATGACAGGAGAGGGAAGGAAAGCAATTAGTCAGATATACAAAGTTGTAAACATCTGATAAGCACTAACACTACTGAGAGGTTATGGAAAATACCCAGACCCACATACAGAAAGCAGATACCCAGTAGGCGTGGTCAGGAAGTGTGGATAACCATTCAAGAGGACTCTAACATGTCACGTGCGGTGTGACGAAATGCTATAAGCGAATAACTGAAAAGAGAAGTCACAGTGGGAGTGTCTTAAGAGTGAAATAACAAATAGTAGGAGAAGTAAACAATATAACATAATGAGCGAGCCAATGGTTGTTGACAGGAAGTATTGGCTACTGGTTATGTAGAAAATGAAGGCGTGTCAAAGATGTAGTTCCGCCTCAAGCAAGGAAAAATGTGACCTAGACAACAGTGATATGGGCAGACCGAGCCTTGCACTCGCTTCAAGCAGACTTGCTACTCACTCAGCTGAGAATGGCTGTTGTGATCTTAATCGTGAGTAGAAATTCGAGAATCTAAGGGAAACCGACTGTATTGTCCTGGAGATTATAATGTAGGAGATGTGAAGTAGGATTGTGAGTGGGACAGGATTGTGATTATTTGTTTGCGATGTAAAGCAAAGGTAGAAAGCACTGGGTGTGGTATAATTTGGTGCTTCCGTGAAATTGTAGTAGATTATACTATAGGAATGTGTTATCAGGATGTGGAGAGTATTTAAATATTGTGATGTAAGCAGAGAAACAAACCACTGCTTGTGGAATGACGAGTGTTATTATTATTGGCAACAACTGAGCACATATTGTAGTATTATGTTTAAGACATGTCGTTTGTCATATGTTGCATCCATTGCTGAATATGCCAGCGTTATGATCGTCTGAGCATAGAATATTGCGTAAGGCAATTACTTTCATTTAATTTTAAATAAATGTATATTTTCTTTTTCCCTTGTTTATCCCCGAACACCAGTCTCCAATAACAACTTAAGCCGGATCACGCTACCAGGGATACGAGACGGTGAGATCATTTATGGAGTAATTAATGAGTGATAAAAGAGTTGATTTAATACAAGAAAAGAAGGGTCCAAAACTGGCGGCAGCGGTATAGGGATAAATAGGGACATGTGCTTACAGTGCTTTTGTTTAATTTACTCTGACGAGAAAACGCCTCTTATTTTCATTAAGCTTTGCTCGTTTTAAGTGGCGGAAATAATAGTGACGATTTAATTATATAATTAATGGTTCTTCCGGAGGACATGGACTTTGACGATATGGTAATGGAAACTCTGGCCAACCACTGTTGTTCTGTAGTGCAATGGGTAGCACACGCGACTCAACCGAGAATTCATGAGTTCCTTCCCGGGCGGAGTGGAGAGGGATGGGCAGTCTCTCTCCACCCGCGCCGCGATCCATTCATCAGTGAGAGGGTGTCAGGTGACAGGCAGCGGCAGCGTCCCGCCTCTCAGGTTTGTTTGTTTTAGGATTGTTACCCCAGGATGGAGGGAAACACGGGGCTCTACGCCTCACAGGGTGGTGGTGTGCCGCGGCGGACATGCAGCCATAGAGTGACTTTATAAAGGCCTAACCCGCGTCCCCCAGGTAGGAAGTGTAGAGTATGATCTAGAAAAAATGTGAAATACTAAGAAAAGTGTGAGGTATGGATAAAAAGTCATGAATGAAAAAAAATGAAGCATATGGACAATAGTGTAGTATTAAGATAAATGTGAAGTAAGAGAATCAGAGGAAGAGGAGGCCAGGGTAGTGCCCCCCTCAGTTATCTACTACAAATAGCATTAAATAAACAAATGAAAATAAATAAATAAATAAATAAATATGCACACTTGCAGTGGAAAAAACGGAAAATGAGCGAAGAACAAAACAGGGAGTAACCTTTAATATAATAAGATGAAGGCTATAACGAACAAGGGAGTAACCTTTAATATAATAAGATGAAGGCTATAACGAAGAAGGGAGTAACCTTTAATATAATAAGATGAAGGCTATAACGAAGAAGGGAGTAACCTTTAATATAATAAGATGAAGGCTATAACGAAGAAGGGGAAACTATACCTATACATTCCATTGAGCCCGGAGAAATATCTCTGATATCTAGAGGTGAGGGACCTCAGTTGAATGAAGATGAAAATGAAGAAAACTTCACTGAAAGCAAGGCCGTTCGTTGCCAAGCAGCTGAACCTTTGCAACTGCATGCATCTGTTGCAGGTTACATAACGCTAGTGACGCAACTACAGGCAAGTGAAGCTTTATTTGAGCCTTGTGTTAGTACTCCTCAGGCTAGAGTCTTGTGCTCAGGGATAGTTAAGTTAACCCCTTCATCTGACAATCAAAGATCTTATGTCACTGTGCCGTATTTGAATATTGAAAGTGAGTGTAAAGATAGATGATAATACAACGTTAGGATGTGTGAAGCCTGTCACTCATGAGCTATACGCTGATCTGCCACAAGTATCTAGTGTACAGACCGCTGACACAGCTAAAACAGACTTGAAGCCCGCAGAGCTTGAAGTAAGGAAGAAAAGCCTCTATCAAATTGTTGACGCTAAATTCCCAAGTGAAGAGAGAGAATCAGGTTTTAAAGTCCTTAATAGATAAATATATAACAGTGTTTTCCACAGAACAAGAACCATTAACAGTAACGCCCTATTTTTTTAAGCACCATCAAGCAAAACACTGATGAAGTAGTGTACAGGCGTCCATATAACATTCCTATCAGTTATCATGACAGAGTAAATGAACAACTTATATCGCTTCAGCAACAGGGTGTGATTCGCCCTTCGCGATCACCCTATAATGCCCCACTTATCCCAGTGCCAAAAAAAGATGGAGGACTACGACTTTGTCTGGACTTCCGAGCACTTAACAAGACACTACGGGACGACCGGTACCCACTCCCTAATATAACCACCATACTCAATCAATTGGGAGATAGTAAGCTTTTTTCATGCCTAGACTTGAAACAGGGTTACCATCAAATCCCCCTAGATGAAATCAGCAGAGAGAAGACGGCATTTTCTTCTCCAGCAGGACATTGGGAATTTACTTCCCTCCCCTTTGGCCTTAAAACAGCCCCGTCCTGCTTCCAGAAAATAATAAACACTGTCCTTACAGGACTATTAGGTAACAAGGTTCAGGTGTACCTTGATGACATAATTATCCTGGGCGATATATTTTCTAATCACGCAGATAACTTAGAACAAATTCTGGATCGCTTAAAGGAAGCCAAACTGACTCTTAAGATGGAGAAGTGTAACTTTTTTAAGGACAAAGTAGATTACCTGGGCCATGCCATCCGCTCAGAGGGAATAAGACCTCAGTCTAGCAAGCTGGAGGCCATACAAAACGTCCCGGCCCCCCAAACTGTTCATGATTTACAGTCATTTCTTGGATTGACTAATTATTATCGCAAATTTATTGCAAATTATTCACAAATTGTTGCTCCTTTTCTAAAGATTTACAAAAAGAAGAAAGGTACACTAAAAGAATAAATAAAAATAAAATAATACTCCACTCATATGGACGGATGAAACAAAAATTGCGTTCTCAACCCTTAAGGATAGAATGCTTGGTACAGTCACTCTACGCGTCCTACTACAATACTGGTGGAGTATTGCAATAACAGGATAATGATGATAAACTAAGACCTGTATCTTTTTTTGTGAGAAATTGAATACGGCAGAACAGCGGAACAATATAGTTGAACGAGAGGCTTTAACTGTAATTTATGGGTTACACGTAAACCGCCCATTAATACTGGGTTACCCTGTTGAGATCCACACGGATCACAGACCTTTAGTATGGTTGTTACAGGTAGCTAGTCCCAACGGCAGGATAGCTAGATGGCAGACTCTCATGAGTGAGTATGGTTTCACAATCAATCATTTGCCTGGCAAGGAAAATATAGTAGCAGATTTTCTTTATCAAGGATGAAGGCTCAACAGGACACTGAGATTGAATTATAAGGACACGCGCGATAATGTTTGTGGATGGGGAACAACAAAAACCGTGGAACACGTGGATAATGAGGGGCAAGGTATTGCACTAGTGCAGAAAAAGAAACAGGCGCTGAAAAATGAGAAAATAAAATATATGATATGTATGGACCTGAATAGTGAGTGTATTGGCCACACACTTGACTGGAGTATTCAGGAGATTAGTGAGCTGCATGATGAGCAGCCAGCATATAAGTTTGCTAAAAGAAGGAAGCCCCATGAATGAAAATTGAGCAAAGACTCAGAGAAAAAAGGCATAATGTGAGATGCCGCCCCTGTTAGAGGTACAGGTGGAAAATGTGTTATATTGTGTTGAAAATGGGCATAATGTGAGATGCCGCCCCTGTTAGAGGTACAGGTGGAAAATATCTTATATTGTGTTGAAGATGGGCATAATGTGAGATGCCGCCCCTGTTAGAGGTACAGGTGGAAATTATGTTATATTGTGTTGAAGATGGGCATAATGTGAGATGCCGCCCCTGTCAGAGTTACAGGTGGAAATAAATGATGTGTTTTAGTGAGTCCGTACGGAGAAGCCACTAAGGTGGTGATTCTACCCCCCAAGTATTTCCAAGGCGATAACTCTGGCTCATTCGTCGCCACTGCAGGGCACGGAGGAACCAAAGTTACGTTATGTCGGTGTAGAAAGTTCGCTTTCTGGCCTGGAATGAAACGGGATGTAGAAAATTATGTAAGGAAGTGCGTCATGGTAGTCGTTTTAAAAGTGAGTTGGGAACTTGCACCCTGCTCCTTGGCGGCAATATCCAGACGTCACCGCTCCTTTTGGAAGAATACACATGGACCTTGTAGGTCCCATGGGTGTATCGGACAATGGGTTTCGATACGTAATGACAATAATTGATGTCTTTACCAGATATTTGATTACAGTACCCTTACGGAGTAAGGAAGCCCGCGAAGTAGCAAAGGCGTTGTACGTAAATGTGGTTTGTGTACACGGTGTTCCTCAGACAGTTGTTACAGATCAAGGTTCAGAGTTTGTTAATTCGGTGATGCAAGAGATAACTTCTGAACTCCTCATGCGGCACGCGAAAATAACGGCTTACCATCCAAGTGCAAATGGAATAATAGAGCGCGCAAATTATACCATTGTTAACATTTTGAGGACAATGGTTCTAGGAAATGTGTCCATTTGGGATATAATGTTACCCGCAGCCACCCTGGCCTATAATACTGCGTATCATCGCACCATAAAGGAGTCCCCTTTTTATCTCATGTACTTACGGGATCCTCGTATGCCCTACACTATGTTAGAAAAAACTCAGCAGCCCTGGTATGATATTGACTCCTATAAAGAAGAAATGGCTGCAGTTGCAAAGAAAGTTTATGAAAGATGCCAGGTTTACATTGAAAAAGGTAGAGAAGAAATAGAAAAGAAATACAAAGCTTCAAAATCAAAACTATCAACGTTGGAGACAGTGTTCCTCAAACGAGACCACAGAAAAAAGTAAATAAAAAGTTGTAACTTATTTTTGATGGACCCTACAGGGTAACAGAGAAGATCAGTGATATAATGGTAAAAATTATAAACCTCAGGACTAGTAAGGTTTCAACGGTCCCCACAGATAGAGTAAAAGTCCTTCATGAAGATTGCATCGACGTGCAGCAATGTCCAACGATTAGGCGAGCATACCCTTTAAATCCAGAGACAGACACTGATCTATTCTTTGCATTGCTCAACCCTGAAATCGCTGAAAAAAATTCTACCGAAAATAATAACTCGTAGCGGATAGGTGACTGCTACTCATGACACATTAAATAATGTTCGTTCAACAACAGCAATAAACAGCTGATGCACAGGCCCTACCTTCTCAGGTTACTCCCAAACTTTCAGAGCCACCTCGGCATAGATAAAGCCTTCGCTCTTCGACGGTACAAGAGTTGCCTAATGTAATGTCAAAACTAATACGATATAGAACAGGAATAATGCATAAGGATGAAAATGCAATAATTGAGCGGAAATATGACGAAATAAACCACAGATTGATTTGACTCTTTCAGTGTACGACTCAATGACACAACAGGAGTCCCCAACACGTGCTGGCCAAAGTTTCACACCAACATACTCTCTATATTATAGTCCTCACAGACAGAGACTATAGTACCGTTTAGCCTCACAGAAGATATTTTAGCTGCATTATATAAAGCACGGATTTTAACTGCTTCGTTACTTGAAATATTATTCAAATGTCACCTGAGTATCCAGCTGTAAAAGCAATAAAATACACACTCTTTAATTTTGAAAACGAATTCAGTTTATTGTTGCATCATCTAAAAAAAAAAGTTTTAGGCTATGTGATGACTACTATTCAAAACAAGCTGCATGCTTCTATGAATTATAGAGAAAAGAAAAAAACGGGAAATAATTTTTTTGAGGATCCTTGTCTAATAACCTATTTGGTACCGCGACCCAGGCTCAAGTTGATGCTATTCATGAAAAAATAGAGGACTAGAGTCATTAACTGAGAAAGATTTTATATAGTTAAATGTTTATTATGGAAAACTCAACATCATTAAGTAATATGCATGCCACGCAATCTGCCTTTAACAGGCTATATTCAGCTGAAGATGTATTGAACCAAGTTGTGCGCCATTTTAGTATAGACTATGGCATTAGGAAGAGAAAAAAGCTCCTACAAGAATTGTTATATTTTGACTTAGCATTGAGACACATAAGACCAGGTATACAAGATTTATATTTGAGTCTGCAGGCTCCCCTGCAAACATACATAACTCCAACCATTATATGAAACAAACAGTTGTTCAGTACATTAAAGGAAGCCTAGGATCGGCCTCCAGGTCTTTTGTGCCTTGCAGTTCTTGATTTTTTAGCTCTATATAGGGATGTAATAACTGTCCTCCAGGACAACGGCTTTGCACGATTCTCGTAATTTCTATTTCACCAAACCTTTGCGAGGAGATCCGATTGACACCTTTGATGTCTTTCGAATCGACTCCCTTCCATTTTCTGTGCAGAATAACACTTACTTTCTTATGTATAGTGTTGATTCAAGATGTATTGCCTTCAGTGAGAATAGGAAAATATATTTTATGCTTTCTAGTATAAAACACTGTAACAAGAATAACCATATGTTAGTTTGTCCTCCCACAGGCCCCGTCCATGAGGCAAATAACGCAGCCTCTTGTGAATCGGCTGCTTTCTTGAAACATGAGTCAGTGATCAACCTCTGCCACACAATAGTCTTGAAAACATTTCCCCCTATGTTTATAAAAGGTCCTGGCTACTGGACCTGTTCACTTGCCTCCCCCATCACTCTGGCACTCACATGCCCTAACCATCTTGTAAACAAGCATACTGTCAGCCTGACGGATAATGGGATATTGACGCTTCGGCAAGGTTGCAGCGCCCACAGCCCATCCCTGACACTTCCTGGACAAGAGGCAGTTGTGGAGGGGCCCCCCATCATGGTCTCTCTCGCCCCTCTCCCTCTCCACCTCCCTCCTCTCCAAGAATTCTTACAGGCCATCTTATCTGGTCCGTTTTGCCTGACCTTCCATCTCTTCGCAGTGCTGAGTCCATCCCCCTACAGGAGCTAACAGCTGGCTTGCAGCCCCTAAATTCTGTGGTCGAGCCGGATCAGCCCTTTCAACCCGAAATCCATTGGTGGATTGTCTTCGCCATTGTCGTGATCCTGGTTCTTCTACTGGTGACGTCTGCCGTGGGGTGTTCCTATGTCCTGCGCTACGCACGACGACGACGCCTGCTTCCAGACTCGAGCCCACTGCAGACATTGAAAGGCATATCTTCTCCACCAACACCTGTGAGATCTCAGGGGCGAGATCTTCCGGAAGGGGAAGTATGTTGGGACCCAGAATATGGACAAACAGAAGACGACCATAGCAGCACAGTTAATTAAAAGTGACCCCAATCAGAGGCACATACCGAGTGGAGATATGGAGACAAGAATTGTAAATATGACAGGAGAGGGAAGGAAAGCAATTAGTCAGATATACAAAGTTGTAAACATCTGATAAGCACTAACACTACTGAGAGGTTATGGAAAATACCCAGACCCACATACAGAAAGCAGATACCCAGTAGGCGTGGTCAGGAAGTGTGGATAACCATTCAAGAGGACTCTAACATGTCACGTGCGGTGTGACGAAATGCTATAAGCGAATAACTGAAAAGAGAAGTCACAGTGGGAGTGTCTTAAGAGTGAAATAACAAATAGTAGGAGAAGTAAACAATATAACATAATGAGCGAGCCAATGGTTGTTGACAGGAAGTATTGGCTACTGGTTATGTAGAAAATGAAGGCGTGTCAAAGATGTAGTTCCGCCTCAAGCAAGGAAAAATGTGACCTAGACAACAGTGATATGGGCAGACCGAGCCTTGCACTCGCTTCAAGCAGACTTGCTACTCACTCAGCTGAGAATGGCTGTTGTGATCTTAATCGTGAGTAGAAATTCGAGAATCTAAGGGAAACCGACTGTATTGTCCTGGAGATTATAATGTAGGAGATGTGAAGTAGGATTGTGAGTGGGACAGGATTGTGATTATTTGTTTGCGATGTAAAGCAAAGGTAGAAAGCACTGGGTGTGGTATAATTTGGTGCTTCCGTGAAATTGTAGTAGATTATACTATAGGAATGTGTTATCAGGATGTGGGGAGAGTATTTAAATATTGTGATGTAAGCAGAGAGAAACAAACCACTGCTTGTGGAATGACGAGTGTTATTATTATTGGCAACAACTGAGCACATATTGTAGTATTATGTTTAAGACATGTCGTTTGTCATATGTTGCATCCATTGCTGAATATGCCAGCGTTATGATCGTCTGAGCATAGAATATTGCGTAAGGCAATTACTTTCATTTAATTTTAAATAAATGTATATTTTCTTTTTCCCTTGTTTATCCCCGAACACCAGTCTCCAATAACAACTTAAGCCGGATCACGCTACCAGGGATACGAGACGGTGAGATCATTTATGGAGTAATTAATGAGTGATAAAAGAGTTGATTTAATACAAGAAAAGAAGGGTCCAAAAAATGACATGGCTAACTATATAACAGAGTGCACAATAGTCCAGTATGCTGATGACACACAATTTCTACATTATGACACTTTAGAACATTTAAATACTATTATCAACGCAGCAGAAGCAACACTCGATAAAGCTAAAGAATATTTTCTCAGGAAAGGTCTGCTCGTCAATCCAAGTAAAACACAATGTATCTTCATCGGCAACAGGCAATTGCTGCCCCACATTCCTGAGGACACTGTTGTCCGATTTGATGGCACCGGCATTCGTCCCAGCACTCATGTTAAAAACTTGGGCCTGTACATGGACCGCTACATGACCTTCGATATACACATTAACGAGCTGGCTAAGAGAGTGATGGGGACACTAATATACATTGGTCGAGTAAGCATGAATTTTGACAAAAGCACGAGGAAAACTGTAGTTCAAGCACTTGTGCTCAGCCTGATAAACTATTGTATTAGGATCTGGGGAACCACCAACACTACGCTTATACACAAAGTACAGAAACTTCAAAATTTTGCAGCCCGAGTGTCTATTGGTGGCATGAAAAAATATGACCACGTCTCCCCAGCCTTCAGAGAACTAAAATGGCTCAAAGTAAAACAAAAACATTTTCTAGACATCACTACAGCCATGTACAAATCCCTGAACAAAATGACCCCTGCTTGGCTTTTGTCATTTCCCACCGTCCACAGTACAACAAGCAGCGTAACAAGGCAGATAAATAATCTGGTAGAGCCCAGGACAAAGACAAACTCTGGCGCCAGGGCCTTCTTAGTAAACGACCCTAAAGTGTGGAATTCCATCCCAGCCCACGTCACTATTGCTAGTACGCTTCCTTGTTTTAAAAGTAGTCACCAAACATATTCTAGATGCCCCCGATGGACAACTATTCTAGATGACCCCGACGGATAACTAATGCTGATCCTCCTCCTCAAAGCCTTATCCCCTAGTATCACTAGGGGAAACGGGCCCTTGTCCTGCGCGGGGGAGCACGGGGTAAGCCTATTGGCGACCCGTAACAGGATGCCGACAGACCGACTCTATCGGCGATCGAAATCTAGCCGACCGAGTCGGTCTGTCGACGAGGACTGGCGTGTCTCTGACTAATGCTGATATTTGAATATGTTTTTAGTATGTTGACGAAACTACTGCCAATGCTTCACTACTTCTGTTATACTAAAGTCACTTTTTATGTATGGTTTCCAGCTCACTTTTTATACGCTTTTTACGTCTGCTTTATTTTATTTTGTTTCATTTATTTTTTATCCAAGTTTAGATTTTATTGGTATGTTTTACACTCACATTTTATGTCTTTTATTTTTCATCAAATTCTAGATTTTATTGGCATGTCTTACATTCACTTTCTATGTATGTTTTATTATTATTTTTTTATCTAAGGTTAGGTCTTACAGGCATCCCTTGCAATAACTTTTTATGTATGTTTTATTTTTATCAAATGTTAGGTCTCCTATGCATCTTTTACACTCTTTTTTTATTTTTTTTTTAGGTAGTTTTATTTTACTAAGTTTACCCCTATAGACATCTTCTACAATCTTTGCTATGCATATTCTAATCCTATCAAAGACTATGTTTTATATAGGCAATATTTTACTTTTTATAGGTATTTTGACGTCATGAGGAATCCCTTATTTAAACAATTCTCTTCATTCATGTTCTAAGATATGCTATTCAAGATGTTCTGTATTATACTAAAGATGACTTGTAGACATATGTCTATTTCATTGATGTGTAATAACCACTACCCTGTGGAAATAAACGAATTTGAATTTGAATTTGAAATTTGAACTCTCTCTCAGTACTCACCCTGCCCCTCTCCCTGTCCACGCCGTCGCCTCCGGTAGGTCACACACACCACAATGGCCAGGATCACCGCCACCACCACCGCTATCGGCACCGCTATCACCACTGTCGAAGAGGAGAGAGACAGAGTGACCTTTCCTTGTGGCGGCGATGGTGTGGACGTGGTGTGGCTGTGGTTGTCAGGGTGGAGGAAGAGCTTGTAAGAGGAACACCTGGAGGGGCTGTGGTGGCATAGGTTGTGGAGGGTGTTGTGGTGGTAGTGCCTGGAGGTGTTAGTGTTGTTGTTGTGGTGGTGGTGGTGGTGGCGGTAGTGGTGTAGTGGTGTTAGTACCTTGTGGTGCTGTTGTGGTGATGGTGGTGATGATGGTAGTGGTGTTGATGTGTTAGTATCTTGAGGTGTTGTTGTGGTGTTGGTGATTGTGGTGGTGATGGTGATGATGATGGTAGTACCTGGATGTACTGTTGTTGTGGTGGTGGTGGTGGTGGTGGTGGTGGTGATAGGACGCGGCGGATCCGTGCAGGTGGGTGGGTTCTTCAGGTTCGTAAATTGTGTTGGACCGTGACATCTGCCGCCCGTTTCTTCGGCTGTGCTTGTCCAGCTGGAAGAGCCGTGAGCCACAATACTAAGGCCATAAATGACTTTGTTCCATGTTGTTTGCCTCGTGCATCTTGCTCTGTATCCTTCAATGGTTAGGGTGAACTGCAGAACTCGGTTCCATAGATTCGGTGCTTCCACATCCACCTTCAGTTTGATCCACTTGTTGTCGCTGTAACACTTGTCAAGGCCAAACCAAGCTACGTGGCGGACTGGTGCAGAGACAAATGTTTCTGTCACTACAAGACTAACTCCCTGGAAGTCATCTCCCGGCTTCACGTACACTGTTGTCGAGTCACTATATCTTCCCGGTCCTTTTCTTCTCTCCAAACAAATTGTCTCCTTTCCTCCTTCACTGACGGCCACCACTTCATGAAGATCCTCACAGTCCCTGGTGCCGTGGGCGCCTCCAAGACGCAGCAGGAGCACCGCCGCCACAGCCACACGCCCCGTCATCACCCCAAGACACGCCAGGCCTGTTTGTCTCCGGGTGTGAGGGTGAGGGAGCAAGATGGACGCCGGATATACTTCCCCTGATAATATAATGTAAAGACACACACACACACACACACACACACACACACACACACACACACACACACACACACACACACACATACACATATGGCATTTATATATTGACCTTAGCGTGTCCTGTGTTTTGAAGATGGATACTTGTGATATGCGTATGTATTCTCTCTCTCTCTCTCTCTCTCTCTCTCTCTCTCTCTCTCTCTCTCTCTCTCTCTCTCTCTCTCTCTCTCTCTCTCTCTCTCTCTCTCTCTCTCTCTCTCTCTCTCTCTCTCTCTCTCTCTCTCTCTCTCTTTCTTTCTGTGGATGAAGTATAAAGACACTCAGAAAGACTCGCCCTTCTTTTCCCTCGTCTGGTGTGTCGTCGGTCCTCTTCATCGCCCGCAGCCACGTCCTCATCTTCTGGGAGGGGATGAACCTGCGTTTTTTACCCTTGTAATTCGGAACAGCACGCGTGTAAGGCATCACTGACTCTCATCAATAGCAAGATTGAAGCGCTGATAACCGCTGTTTTACGAGACGGTTATGTTCGGAGAGTAACTCGTAGTAGCGACCCCAACCTGACCTACCTACCTACTGAGTATTCTAGCCCTGCAGGATGACAGGGTGAGGTCAGCCCCGCCCCCGCCCACCCATGTCCCAGGCCTTCTCTCTCGGCCTTGGCGTGGTCGGCCTAAACAGTGTAATGCCAAGCTCCTTTTATAGTTGCAATCTCCTATTTTACGATGACCCTATACAGTCCTTCACATCCACGATTTAAACTATAGCATAAATGGACTTAATAAACATGGCGACTGATACATTTTGCTATGCTTTTATTAATGTTAAGTCACAGGATCAGATAACAGGGGGTCAGCGTGACATAATCATTCATCACACTGTGCAAGCCAAACCCCGCGGAGAGTCTGACATTCCCGTGAGTCGCGCCGTCCGTGTGTTCCCGAGGCGGCCGCGGCACCACACTGTTCCGGGGAGGGGACGGCGCTGTGCAAAATACCCCAAAGATGCAAGAAAAGCACAGATGTTTGTTACTTCATAGCCGTGTTGTACTAAAAGTTTAGGTTTTCTTTTAACACCGTGAAAGTTGCCTGTAGTAGCTACGTGTTTTGTTCTGTTGTAGCTTCTAGTGTGTCAGGATGGCCGTGGTGCTGGCCCAGGCACGCGTAATGCAGCCTGAGGATTTTGCACAACAGCGGCGGGCACTCGCTGAAACTTGTCACCATCCAACACAACAGTGACGAATACCTAGGCATGAAACACATCTCCCGCCCCCTCAAAGGTAAAGGGATTAATATGACACCATCCAACACAACAGTGACGAGTACCTTTTTTTTTTTTTTTTTTTTTTTTTTTTACATTGCAGCCTATTGCGCCGGTAGTCTTCTTCCGGTGGATCCTGATGGTCGGTCCAAGGCTTCTTTCCGGTAGGTCCTGATGGTCGGCCCAGCCCGTTCTGGCGCAGGCGAGTGTTTATAGTGGCGCCATCTTGCATTGGCTCATGCTGCCCTCCCAGAGCTCATCTTTGATCCTAGAATCTAGAGTCCGGGTTGATAGGTGGTCTTCTGGACAGCATGTGGGTAGTTTTAAGCCACTCGGCGGCGGCTGAAAAATCCCAGCTTGGTGGCACCGGGCGGGGATTGAACTCGCGTCCTCCTGAACACGAGGCCGTTACTTTGACGACTCAGCCACCGGCATGAAACACATCTCCCCGCCCCCTCAAAGGAAAAGGGATTAATATGTCACCATCCAACACAACAGTGACGAGTACCTAGGCATGAAACACATCTCCCCGCCCCCTCAAAGGTAAAGGGATTAATATGTCACCATCCAACACAACAGTGACGAGTACCTAGGCATGAAACACATCTCCCCGCCCCCTCAAAGGTAAAGGGATTAATATGACACCATCCAACACAACAGTGACGAGTACCTTGGCATGAAACACATCTCCCCGCCCCCTCAAAGGTAAAGGGATTAATATGTCACCATCCAACACAACAGTGACGAGTACCTAGGCATGAAACAGATCTCCCCGCCCCCTCAAAGGTAAAGGGATTAATATGTCACCATCCAACACAACAGTGACGAGTACCTTGGCATGAAACACATCTCCCGCCCCTCAAAGGTAAAGGGATTAATATGTCACCCTCCAACACAACAGTGACGAGTACCTTGGCATGAAACACATCTCCCCGCCCCCTCAAAGGTAAAGGGATTAATATGTCACCATCCAACACAACAGTGACGAGTACCTTGGCATGAAACACATCTCCCCGCCCCCTCAAAGGTAAAGGGATTAATATGTCACCATCCAACACAACAGTGACGAGTACCTTGGCATGAAACACATCTCCCCGCCCCCTCAAAGGAAAAGGGATTAATATGTCACCATCCACACAACAGTAACAAGTACTAAAGCATGAAATACATTTTCCCTGTCTCCCAACGAGAAAAAAGATTGACTGACTTCTCACAAACCAAAACAACTGTAACATCATTTCTTTATCCATGTAGTGGAATGCTATACCTATATTTCTCACCATGTTATATGATCACCGAAGATCCGGTTTATATGACTTTCTGGTTGCATATAATCTTGCATTATTACTCCCAGGTCTCTCTCTTCATTTACTTTCTTTAATATTTCGCCATCTCCCATTTGTATCTGTGTGTGTGGGGGGGGAGGGGGGGGGGGTGCTTCCATGCGACGCGTCACGGCCACGAGAAAATGCGCAATATCTTCGGCTGTCATAACTCTTTTTCTATTATTATTGTGAGAGAAGTTTTCTTACACTATACACTATTCTAGATGAATATAGAATTATTGCAAAGACACCATTTCCACCTCTTTTAAATGTCTAAACTTTCCCCGCGCACAACATCCAGAGAAATATATCGCCATCCGTACTTCAAGGGTTAACTATAGCGAAAAGACACTAATAATTAAACCTTTCACCGGTAACTAAAAATAAATGTAGTTATTGGAGTGGAGGAGACAGTTTTTGGGTCGGAAATCGGAAAACATAAGAGGCTGAGTACGACAATCTGATGACGCAGGTGTCGAGTCAGTGTCGGAGTGTTGGTCAGTGAAGGTGGGCGTGCAGGTGCGAGTCAGTGTCGGAGTGTTGGTCAGTGAGGGCGGGCGTGCGGGTGGTGGCGTCACGTTGTGCTGACTGATGCGTGGACTAATCCAAAGTTACGGAGACTGAGGCGGGACACAAAGGCCGGAGATATGGAGGTGACAGCCCGGAGCCCCAAAGTAATATGGTAGGAGGCATATAAGTACTGTTTAGAGAGAGAGAGAGAGGGGTTCGAAACACGTGCTTCATCTCTCTCTCTCTCTCTCTCTCTCTCTCTCTCTCTCATGGCTGCCACATTCCTACCTTGTATCACCTTTTCAGAGCGTCAAAGTGATATGGTAGGAGTCATTTAAGTACTGTTTAGAGAGAGAGAGAGAGAGAGGGGTTCGAGACACGTGCTTCATCTCTCTCTCTCTCTCTCTCTCTCTCTCTCTCATGGCCGCCACACTCCTTCCTTGTATGATCTCTATTGTTTGTTTCCCTTTTATCAGTGATCTTTTCCGGTTAGACTAATGCTTGTTCAAATTCCTCCTCCTCCTCCTCCTCCTCATTTTCACGGTTTTCATCTATAACAATATCTAGTCGAAGAGGCCTTGGGTGGAATGTGAGGGATAGGAGGGAGCCAAGAAGAGGGACATAGGAGTTTAATAGAGGATGGCTAGGCTATTGCTGGTTAGTCTAATGGTAGTTCAAAATCCTCCTTTTTCTCCTCCTCTTCTGCTACCAACATTATTTTTAACCCATTTTCACGGTTTTCATGAATTTACTTAGTGGAAAAAGCCTAGTAAGGGATGTGAGGGATAGCAGCAAAGAGACTATAATACCCGTTCTACAGTCTCCTTGGATAGCAGCGAGGCAGGAAGTGGAGCATAGGAGTGTAATAGAGGAGGGCTAGGCTATTGCAAGTTAGCCTAATAGTTGTTCGGACTCCTCCGCCTCTTCTTCGCCTACCAATTCACCATTTTAACCGCCCATTTTCACGGTTTTCATCACTTAGTCGAAGAGGTCTGGGAGGGATGTAAGGGATAGAAGGTAGGAAGAGGGACATAGTTTCAATAGAGGATGGCTAGGCTATTCATGGTTAGCCTAATGGTAGTTCAAATCCCCCCTTCCTCCCCTTCTCTGCGGCCACCAACACGCTATTTTAACACATTTTCACGTTTTCATCACATTTCTTATCATTTCCTGCACTGCATAGCGATATGAATATTGTACACATGTTTCTTGTATTGCTGGAAAACACACCATGTATTGCCTGGGGGTTGGGATGGCGTGTTCCTCCCTTATTTGGTGTGTACGTTAGAACAATGAACCATCAATCATTTAATCAATACATCATTAAGTAGGCTAAATATGGTAATTACTAAAACCAGAAGTTAGTTATTTAGAAGCAAAAAAGTCATAGGAGTTGAGAAAAATTTATTTATTATTTTATTATTTATCAATTCATGTTGAGTAATATTGAAAAGAGGGTTGCCACCTTTTTGCGAAATTAATACTAACAATATGGATTATTTTTTTGGTCCCTGACAGAATGCAGTGTAGCAAGAAATGGCTTCCGGACAATAGAAGGGAGGCTCGAGGGGGAGAAGCTCCCCCGTCATTGGGTCGTGGGGGGCGAAACCTTCCCGTGAAAGGGGCCGAGAGTGGCGAAGCTACCTCCCCCCCTGTTAGGTAGATTACGTGAGGTTGTTAGGTTAGGCTGGTATTTATTCGGTATGGGGTGTGTGGCGGGGCGGCGGCGGGTACACACACACAGGCATTGAAAACTCAATTAGTTAGTAATTTCTGGAAAAAAAAAAATACTGTCTCCACAAGAAGAAAAAAAACATACTTTGTCCAGAAATAAGTAGTCGGTGACTCGAAAGGAAAAGGCTATATACCCTCTCTTCAATAATCCCCATTACTTTTTATCCATATAGTTTCTCGTTTATCACCTTTATGTAATTTATCATACGGTTGTAGACTTTTAAACTCAAGGGGGCGTATGAGGCAAAAATATTGAAATGTCGCTTAGAATTACCATTTTCTGTTTGTGTTTCCTGAGAGAAAGTTTGGGTGAGGGAAAACTGTGTTAAAATATTAATGAAATCTGACGCTTGTATTTAGACAGGGATTACTCTTTTATGACCCTCCCTCACGCTGGGAGAGAGAGAGAGAGAGAGAGAGAGAGAGAGAGAATGTAGTTTTGCTAGTCACATTCAGTATCACCACCATCACTACCACTATCATCACCACCTCCACCACCACCACTATTACACTGGTGGTGATTGTAGGGTGATGATGTTGTTACGTGGTGGTGAGTGTACATGGATGAATCTCTCTCTCTCTCTCTCTCTCTCTCTGCACCGTTTTTCTCTACCTTTATTTTTTCACTAATTTATTTATTTTTCTGCCTTTCCCTTCTTTCTTTATTTTTATCTTCTTCTTTTTCTTCGTCATCCTTCATGATCCTCGTTCTCTTACTATCACTCTTCCTCCTTCTCCTCCGACCGTCACTTCGCTGCGTCGGGAGTAAACTGAATATTGAGGTGCTTTCATCTGCTCCTCAATATCGAGGTGCTTTCATCTGCTCCTCAATATCAAGGTGCTTTCATATGGTCCTCAATATCGAGGTGCTTTCATCTGCTCCTCAATATCAAGGTGCTTTCATCTGCTCCTCAATATCAAGGTGCTTTCATCTGCTCCTCAATATCGAGGTGCTTTCATATGGTCCTCAATATCGAGGTGCTTTCATCTGCTCCTCAATATCAAGGTGCTTTCATCTGCTCCTCAATATCGAGGTGCTTTCATCTGCTCCTCAATATCAAGGTGCTTTCATATGGTCCTCAATATCGAGGTGCTTTCATATGGTCCTCAATATCGAGGTGCTTTCATCTGCTCCTCAATATCGAGGTGCTTTCATCTGCTCCTCAATATCAAGGTGCTTTCATATGGTCCTCAATATCGAGGTGCTTTCATATGGTCCTCAATATCGAGGTGCTTTCATCTGCTCCTCAATATCGAGATGCTTTCATCTGCTCCTCAATATCGAGGTGCTTTCATATGGTCCTCAATATCGAGGTGCTTTCATCTGCTCCTCAATATCGAGGTGCTTTCATCTGCTCCTCAATATCAAGGTGCTTTCATCTGCTCCTCAATATCGAGGTGCTTTCATATGGTCCTCAATATCGAGGTGCTTTCATCTGCTCCTCAATATCGAGGTGCTTTCATATGGTCCTCAATATCGAGGTGCTTTCATCTGCTCCTCAATATCGAGGTGCTTTCATCTGCTCCTCAATATCGAGGTGCTTTCATATGGTCCTCAATATCGAGGTGCTTTCATCTGCTCCTCAATATCGAGGTGCTTTCATCTGCTCCTCAATATCGAGGTGCTTTCATATGGTCCTCAATATCGAGGTGCTTTCATCTGCTCCTCAATATCGAGGTGCTTTCATCTGCTCCTCAATATCAAGGTGCTTTCATCTGCTCCTCAATATCGAGGTGCTTTCATATCGTCATCAATCTAGAGGTGCTTTCATCTGCTCCTCAATATCGAGGTGCTTTCATATGGTCCTCAATATCGAGGTGCTTTCATCTGCTCCTCAATATCGAGGTGCTTTCATCTGCTCCTCAATATCGAGGTGCTTTCATATGGTCCTCAATATCGAGGTGCTTTCATATGGTCCTCAATATCAAGGTGCTTTCATCTGCTCCTCAATATCGAGGTGCTTTCATCTGCTCCTCAATATCGAGGTGCTTTCATCTACTCCTCAATATCGAGGTGCTTTCATCTGGTCCTCAATATCGAGGTGCTTTCATATGGTCCTCAATATCAAGGTGCTTTCATCTGCTCCTCAATATCGAGGTGCTTTCATATGGTCCTCAATATCGAGGTGCTTTCATCTGCTCCTCAATATCGAGGTGCTTTCATCTGCTCCTCAATATCGAGGTGCTTTCATCTGGTCCTCAATATCGAGGTGCTTTCATATGGTCCTCAATATCAAGGTGCTTTCATATGGTCCTCAATATCGAGGTGCTTTCATATGGTCCTCAATATCGAGGTGCCTTCATATGGTCCTCAATATCAAGGTGCTTTCATCTGCTCCTCAATATCGAGGTGCTTTCATATGGTCCTCAATATCAAGGTGCTTTCATATGGTCCTCAATATCGAGGTGCTTTCATATGGTCCTCAATATCAAGGTGCTTTCATCTGCTCCTCAATATCGAGGTGCTTTCATCTGCTCCTCAATATCGAGGTGCTTTCATCTGGTCCTCAATATCGAGGTGCTTTCATCTGCTCCTCAATATCGAGGTGCTTTCATCTGCTCCTCAATATCGAGGTGCTTTCATATGGTCCTCAATATCGAGGTGCTTTCATCTGCTCCTCAATATCGAGGTGCTTTCATATGGTCCTCAATATCGAGGTGCTTTCATCTGCTCCTCAATATCGAGGTGCTTTCATCTGCTCCTCAATATCGAGGTGCTTTCATCTGCTCCTCAATATCGAGGTGCTTTCATCTGCTCCTCAATATCGAGGTGCTTTCATCTGCTCCTCAATATCGAGGTGCTTTCATCTGTTCCTCAATATCGAGGTCCTTTCACTGCTCCTCAATATCAAGGTGCTTTCATCTGCTGCTCAATATCGAGGTGCTTTCATCTGCTCCTCAATATCGAGGTGCTTTCATCTGCTCCTCAATATCGAGGTGCTTTCATCTGCTCCTCAATATCGAGGTGCTTTCATATGGTCCTCAATATCAAGGTGCTTTCATCTGCTCCTCAATATCGAGGTGCTTTAATCTGCTCCTCATTATCGAGGTGCTTTCATCTGGTCCTCATTATCGAGATGCTTTCATCTGGTCCTCAATATCGAGGTGCTTTCATCTGGTCCTCAATATCGAGGTGCTTTCATTTGCTCCTCAATATCGAGGTGCTTTAATCTGCTCCTCATTATCGAGGTGCTTTCATCTGGTCCTCAATATCGAGGTGCTTTCATATGGTCCTCAATATCAAGGTGCTTTCATCTGCTGCTCAATATCGAGGTGCTTTAATCTGCTCCTCATTATCGAGATGCTTTCATCTGGTCCTCAATATCGAGGTGCTTTCATCTGGTCCTCAATATCGAGGTGCTTTCATATGGTCCTCAATATCAAGGTGCTTTCATCTGCTGCTCATTATCGAGATGCTTTAATCTGCTCCTCATTATCGAGATGCTTTCATCTGGTCCTCAATATCGAGGTGCTTTAATCTGCTCCTCATTATCGAGATGCTTTCATCTGGTCCTCAATATCGAGGTGCTTTAATCTGCTCCTCATTATCGAGATGCTTTCATCTGGTCCTCAATATCGAGGTGCTTTAATCTGCTCCTCAATATCGAGGTGCTTTCATCTGGTCCTCAATATCGAGGTGCTTTCATCTGGTCCTCAATGTCGAGGTGCTTTCATCTGCTCCCCAGGCCCCAAGTGGCTGTCGAGCAGATTAAATCACCAAAGGGGACAACCTCGTATTGAGCCAATAGGCTTTCTGTTGCCTGCATTTCCATGTTTCCTCCTCCTCCTCCTCCTCCTCCTCCTCCTCCTATCACAGTACAGTTTTAGTAGACATAAAAAACACTAGAATCCCTCTGGTAGCCTGACTCCTTATAAAACTTAACCAGCAAACAGCCAACCTATAGTTACCCTCCTTACATTTACTCCATCTTCCCCTTCACCAAAAAAACAATGTATTGGTGGGAGAGATGAGAGCAAAGTTACAAAAACATGGAGTGCCGCAGGGGACGGAGTAGGAGGACTGGAACCTGTTGCCCCATTGTTAGTCTTGGGATCAGAGCGTACTGTGTTTAGGTATATATGTTAACTGAAAGGGTTCACGAGATTAGGCAATGGTTGTTTAGTGGGAGAGGAGGAGGAGGAGATAGGGAGGTGAGGAAAGACCCAGCAGGAATTAGGAAGAGGAGGAGGAGGAGGAAAGGGAGGAGTAAGTGACGAGGCAGCTTAGGTTGTATTATACTTGACTTTGAATGAGGAGAGACGGGAAGAATGGAGGAGGAGGAAGGAGAAGAAGGAAGAGGAAGTGGGAGTGTTGAGAGAGAAAGAAGAGTAGGAAGGGGAATAATGAAGTAAAGGAAGAAGAGGAGGAAACATTGAAGAAGGGAGAGGAGGAGGAAGAAGGTGAAGGAGGTGGGAGTGCTGAGAGAGAAAGGGGAGCAGGAAGAGGAAAAAGGAGTCAAGAAAGAAGAAAGGAAGAGGAGGAGGAAGAAGGGGAGGAAGGAAGAGTATCGAGAGAGAAAGAGGAATAGGAGAGAGAGAAACAGTTGGGAGGGAAGGAAGAGAATGAAGAGGAGGAGGAAACATGAAAGAGGAAGGAAGAGGAGGAGGAAGAAGGTGAAGGAGGTAGAAGTGTTTAGAGAGAAAGAGGAGTTAAAGAGGAAAATGGAGTAAAGAAGAAAAAAAAGAGGAGGAAACATGAAAGGAGAGAAAGCATGGAAGAAAGAAGAGGAGGAAGGAAGAGAAGGACGTAGGAGTGTTGAAAGATAAAGAGGAGAGGGAGAAGGAAAAAAAGAGGAAAAAACATGAAAGAGCAGGCAACAGAAAGCTAGCGGGGTAGAGTCACGGGTAGAAGGAGATCTCCCATCTTTTGGCTCTTCCTCTCTGGGATCGAACCCAGAACCTCTCAGGTGTGAGTCAGATGTGCTAACCATTGCGCCACGGAGCACTTCAACACCTGAGAACTGCATGAAGAAAGAGGAAGAGAAAGAGAAAGAGGACTTAGGAAATTTATAAGAAGGAAATCGTAGATGGAGAAGGATTAAGAAGGAATAGTGAATAGGAGAAGGAGAAGAAGAAAAATATAATGAAGATAAGGGAGAGAAGGGGGAGTGTATAGATGTGTTGTGAAGGGTGGTGATGGTGATGGTGGTGTTGGTGGTGGTGGTGGTGGTGGTGATGGTGGTGGTGGTGATGGTGGTGTTACGTGTGCCTAGGAAAGAAGAGCCAAGGAGGTGATGAAGAGGAGGAGGAGGAGGAAACATGGCAGGCAGCAGAAAGCCTGTTGGCTCATTACTAGGCTGCCTGCGTTCAGTGATTTAATCTATCCGTTTGCCATAGGAGTGGCTC